>NC_085053.1:9567857-9912427 GCF_963662255.1 Cinclus cinclus | reverse complement strand
AAAGGATTTCAGTTTCAAGCTTCCAAAGCATTTTTATAAGTGTAAACATTTAAAATAAGAATTAACTGATAGTGTCCTTTTTTAATTCATATTTTCTACAAATAGTAAAGATCACAGTTTGTGCTCAACATTTCATCTGGCAGATTTTTTTTAAACAGGTTGTTAGAAGCAAAAACCAAAATGCATTATAGAAAAAGATCATATCATTAAAGTCCAAGTCTATTTCATAGATTATTCTGATGACTTGTATACTAAGTGAGGAGAACCATCTGGAATAAACTCTCAATTAATTCCTTTGTATTGAGTGTCAGCTTTTCCCTGCACGTTCATTGCCAGTTAAAGAATGCCTCAGTTCCTCCACATTTTATTTTCAGATCAAGTGGCACTTTGTATGAATAAGGGATTTTATTTAATAAGCAAGTTACAACAAAGATGTAGCAAACAAAAAAAAATGCTGCAGCCCCAAGATAGGAAGAATATAAACTGGGAGTCCATCATGAAGTAACCTGAGGGTAGAAATAAAATACTTCTGCATTTTTTTGCTTCTGTGTGATGCACGTCATCTAGGCATTTTAAACATTCAGGGAGAACAGTGTTTCGACTTTCAACAGTATACTTCATTCCATAGTATTCCAAGAAGAAACCTTGTTTTATTCCTTCCAGCTCTTCATATTTTCTGAACTGTAATAGTTTTTTATTTCCATGATCCTTAGTAATCAACATTTTTTAGTAGTGAGGTTGTTAAGGTTGTCTGCTTATATTTGTTACCTGATTTGAAATCTGAGCTTGCACCAAAACTTCAGCTTCAACGAATTCATTCCCTTGCAGCATAAAACTAAAATAGTGAGCTTTCATTTAAGATTGGACAAGAAAAGAAATACCCTGTCTAGTAGATGACTAGAACTGTCTCTGCAGTCTGCCAAGGGATTGCATGGATTCTGTCCAGACAGTGAGGGCAGCTTTATCTTGTTTGTGTCTAGAGGGCTTCTTTTGGCCTTGTTTTTAACCTTCAGTTTCTGAAACAAACATGTTCTTGGGCAGAGAAGCTGCGGAACAGTGTTTCGTCAGGAAGATGGATTACTGATTTCCAGTTGTTCCTTCAGGGCTCTTCTCCTGAGACTGTTGGGCATTACAGTGAAAGAATGGTTTATTTGCAGGAAAAAATGCAGGTATTTGAGAGCCAGTCTTTGACCTGAGTGTGGACAACCACTGTCCCACTACAAGAAAGATGGTGGGCATTTTGATAGAGCTTGTGCAAAGACTGGCCCAGCTCAATATCTCTTTACAAGTGTGTTAATTTCAGAACTGTGCTTTTATTTTCCTAGTTTATAAGTAGTCCTTTTTGACCTCTGAATTAAATATGATCAATATTATGTCCTTGAGTTAGCAGTGTAATGGATAGCACAATATTCACTGCCAACCAAGACCTGTGAAAATTACTTGAACCGAGACACTAATCTAAAATTCTTTGGGATGTACTGCCATACAGCTCTTTAGTTTGTACCCAGGGTCTCTTAATTATTTTTTGTCTTTCTGATGCCATTAAAAAGCAGAAGGAACTGCAGGGCTGTGAAAGCAGCTCTGATGAGCAGGTGTGAGCCAGTGGGGGGGCTGGTGCTACCCACTGGTGCATTTGTTGCAGGGCAGCTGCACTGGACATTCATCTTGGGGACATTAGAAGAAAATTTTTGCCAGTTGTAGCTGGAGGAGCTGTGGTGCAGAGCTGTCTCACAGGCTGTGCACTCACTCTTCAGTTCTCAGGGTAAAGAACTATGACTGAAGCACTATGAACCTGAAGTTTCCATAGTAGGCCACGTGTCCATAATAGTTGAACTGGGATAGCTATCCTTGTGAAGCTTCATCTGTCTTGGAAATTTCATCTGGCTCCAGTGCTAAGTACTGGAATAGTAATAGCCTCCTACAGTATGCAAGTTTCCTTCTTTAGGGGAACCTGAAGGAATTTGATGAATTCTGCTGGCTTTAGCTGTTTGAGCCCTTTGCCCCACTGTGCATCACATGTAGCTTTAGGTGTGGATGACCACCAACTATTAAGCAGGGTAAAAGAGTGTTTAAGTGCCACTCTTGAGGTTTTGCAATGAGCTTGTCATTGTATCTTTTCACCAGCAATAGTTAGATGTGGTAGAACACAAAATCTCAGTAAAATCGGGTCAAGTCTGCAATCATCTGAAGGGTAGATGTTTGCCAGTTCCTTCAGTGGATTGAAAACCTTGGATTGAAAGTTTTCAGCTCTTACTTCTGTGTCAGATGCAATTAAAAACCAATGTTTATTTTAAATAATACATACTTTTTCTTTGCTAATGTTCATATTTGTCTAATTCCAATACATCTTTATGCATTGCATTTAAATTTTTTAAGTAAGCATTAAATAATGCTGTGAAATAACCTAGGTGGTTTTAATCACCTAATGTGTTAGTCCACATGATTTCACAGATACTGCTCTGAAAGCATCCATTTCAGTATACCCATATGCTGCCTGCCTCCAAGCCTCCTACAGGAATTTTCTTGGTTTTCAAATCTACCAAGAGGCTCTGGAGTTGTGTTGTTTGCGGGTTTTTTGGTAGGAATTTTGTTGTTTGATTGGTTGAGAATTTTATTGCTTGGGGTTTTTCTGCTTCTTGAAGTCCAGAGCTTCATACAAATAAATAGTACAGAAACAGCATCTATAAAAAACATCTAATTGTCCTTTCCTGTGGTCTGAAGTCAGCATGACCCATAAACGTGTGTTTACCTCAGTCTGGAGAGAACCTGCAGCCAATCCTGACCAATTTTTTTAATCAGGTCAATGAATAGCAGTGTCATTTCACTTATCAGCAATGTTAACTATTAGACAACTGGTATTAGACAATGTCTAATTCCTGAATAACAATGCCTTGAGGTTACACACTGCCATGGCAGCAGGTGTGTATCTGGCTCAGTTTCTTTGTGTTGCTTTTCCTCCCTGTTTTATTAATTGTATACGTCTGCTACCCAGTTTTTTAGAGCTGAATCAATGTGTTTTTTTCTTGAAATCATGACAACTCTTCAGATTTTTGCTTTTTCTTCTCCCAACAGACATAAAAATAACACATTCTGATACAACTGCATTTCTTTTCAGTGACAAAAGGGAGAGGAGCTGATGAAAATAGTACTACAACATTGTTTGTAGTGTGTAATTGAGGTGTTAAGGTCTGTATGCTAGGGAGAATCAAGAAAACACACCAACAGTTTAGAATGGCTTCAAGTACACTGGAGTTACTATTAGAGCATGGAATTTTCCGAATTGCTTAGGAGTAAAGTAGTTTGGGGCTTGGAACTGGCTCTAAAAGAAACCAATTGCTTTAGATCTCTCAAAACCCAGTTAAACACACTGTGGTGACAGTGTTTGGCAATGATGTCTGCAAAGAAGAAATACTGAAATAGAATCTTCAAGAAAGAAGGCTGTTTATTTTTTTATTAAGTGAGAAATGAAACCAGTTTTCTGTTAACTAATGCAGGGCAGTTTAAAATAATGTTTCCTAAAGAGAGACTTGTTTGATTGTGATTAAACAAGCAACCTACTGCAGCGTGAGATTCCCATAGACCTTGCACCAACGATCAGAAGCACTGCATGAGGTACCTAACACCTGACGTGTTCTCTGAATAAAGGCAGGTTCCAGAATGGGTGGTGTCTGTTTTTATAAGATGAAAACAGCACTAAAAACCCTGTAGTCTTTGGATACCTTTGTACACATGAGCTTCTGAAGACTCTATTAGATTACACACGTGTTTTTAGAACCATTGACCTTAAACTTTGCTTTCAAAGTCAGCTGAAAAAGTAACGGCTGTGGAGTATGAGAGAAGGTCCTGCCTGGATTAGGGCTCAGATAGGGTTAGTGTTCAGCTTTCCTGTTCCAGTCCTCAAGCAGCTGTGAATGTTGCAGTTAAGCACAGATGTGTCTTTCCAGCTTCAGGGGAAAAAAAAGACTGAAAAAAACATTTAGGGAGAATGGTGTTATGAACAATCTTAACATCCAGTTTAGCAGTAGGTGAACAGCAGCAAAAAGGAGATCAGCTTTAGGGAGAAAAAGTTGGCAGTGATTTCTTGCCATCCTTCTGAGACAGGAGCACAAAATAGTCCACAACACCAGGAGAAAGTAAATGAGTGCTGAAGAGTATTTTTATCTGATCAGATTTTAAGGGATTTTCTGGGGAACTATAGCATAGTAGAGTGAATGCTTAATGAAGTGAAAGAAGGTTATTATAAATGGAGGACAGGACAAATCAGTAGTACTAGTAGAAGTGAACAAGACATTTCAGAGGTAAATATGGATTTTTAGCAAACCACTTATGATATACAGGTCTGGTGAAGCATTTCCCTCCAATCCCAAAGATTTAATCAGCAGGAAAAGCTGAATCCATACATACTAATATGAATTGCAATTCTTATCACTTACCTCCTTATCTGAACCAGAATTTGATCTAGATGTATTTTACATTGCTCTTTCCTCTGGAAATAACTACAAAAGAATTTGGAAATTAAGACAATTTCAGTTATGAAAAAGTAACTGTCTTGAGAAATTTTTGTTTCAGTGGCTGCTTCTGAAGTTATTTCTAGCAGTTGACATAACCAAATAAAGCACTATCCTGCTGAAATCCAAAAGAAATAAGGTAGAATAGATTGAGATGAGCTACACTTTTCTTTTTTTATCTTTTTGAAAATTGAAAGCAGAAGTGCCACTTATCTTCATTTGTAATGGGATGTGGGAAGGCTATAAAAGATAAACCTGCCTTTTATTATGTGCTATCAAAAGAGTAGTAAGTGGATGATAGTATGCAGGGCATATTATATGTAAGGTTTTATTTTTTTTTTTTTCCAATTATACATTATAAGATGGGGGGGGGGGGGGGGGGGGGGGGAGGAATGAGTAACACTACCAGAAGCCTTGATTATCAAATCTATGTGCTATATGCATCTTATTTGAGGATGATGCAGAAATATTCTATAAACTTCATGAATTTTTAATGAATGTACTGCTCTTACCCATTCCAACAGAGCTTCCAGAACAGGTGACTGAAATGATATGAATCAGTGGTACAAGTGTTAGGCATCAGGTTGTAAGCTGGAAAATAATAGCCTGAAGTATGTAGTCCATCTATACTACTATGCAATCCTGTCATGTAGCAGTACTTTTATAATGGATTAAATCCATGCCTTCGGAAAGGCAAAGGAATTTCTTGCCATTTAAACAATTTTTACTTAAAAATGTGCTTAGGAGTGATTAATTTCAATTATCGTTTTGTTTCTTTATTTAAAAAATGCATAAACCAAAAAAAGCTCATTTATTTGCTTCTATATTCTGACCATTCCTAGTCTCCAAACTGATCATTAACTTTTCTGTATTCACCAGGATGTGGGTGATGCAGTTAAAAGGCACCTGTGTAAATAAGTGTGCCCAGACCCAAAATGCTGCTGTGAAGTTCCTATCACAGATACTGCAAGACTGCACTCATAAAGTTTACTCTGCAGTCAACACTAGAGCAGAAAAGTTCTATTCCTTGCCACCTTTACCTGTATAACTTTGGATTACATTTTAGCCATTGAGCATGCATGGACAAAAAAAAAATAATTCAAGGAAATTTAAATTCTACCTGAATATATTTTCTTAGGACAAAACGTGAGCTTTGGCCCCTTGTCAGTCACTGGAGCTACCACCACAGTGTAGACATCCCCACAAGGTATCTCGGTGATATCACAGTGACTCAGACCCGAGCTAGGGGTACAGCTGAAATTGCCCTTTGAGCCACGTAAATCAGCACTGTGGTTGATTGTTTCATCAGAAGCTCGCCAGAATACCCTGATGCCATTGTTGCTGAGTCTATAGAGCTTCACCCCAGAAGGACAGCAAGCACCTAAGAAAGTAAGAAACATTAATGAGCAAATTTTGTGAACTTGCAATGTAGTATAAATGTCTACAGTGCAGTTTAAACCAGATTACTATGATTACCATCATTTCAAGGAGAAAATTATTATTTCACAAAGCCAAAATAATTCTTGAACTGAACTAGGAGAGAAAGGTTTTATTAGAGTCGTTTTATGGAGCTGGACTTCAGTTATTGTTTTACATGTTGAAATATTGTTCCTCTCACTTGACACAAAACCTGCTCTTAGAATACCCAGAATCCTTTTGAGGTCTCTAAAATTTAATTATGCCATAGCATAATTTAAATTTAAAAACCGTTTCTGGAGCAATATTATTAGAACTTCTTTATATGGCCAACTGATGGCTGTCATAAGAACAAGTCTTGATTATATGAAAATAATCTGAAGTGCATTTATTTAAAGAGGGAACTGCAGGTGTGTTAGCTGTGTGTTGAATTTCAGCTGTGCCATTTTTATGAGAGGAACACCACACAAAGTAATTTGCAAACTGAGTGTTTTTCTTCCCCATTGCATTTACACTTTACGTACTGGAAGAATATCCCTGATAGGTGCAGCTGGATGTCAAGCCCGTCTCACTAATGGCTGTCAGAGACACTGTATAGTTGGTGCCACATGTGATACATCCCAGGAGACAGTAGGTCTGAAGTGTGTGACACTTTGCCTGTCCTTTTGGAGACTCCAGTGTTGTCACATATGTCTGTGCACCCCTCCCAACAGACCAGCTGATATTGGTTACCGACTGTGTCACTTGAGCTAGTATCAGGTCATTAGGGCAACAAGGAGCTGAAAGAGAGCCCCCCCAAAAAAAGAGAAGTGAATTCTGTTTTGCACCTGGGAAACTGAAGGTATTTGGAGGTTTGCAGGTAGAACAGTACATGATCAAGAATAAAGGAATGAAGAAATACATACTTTTGGGGCATGCTGAAAAATAGTTGTCTCTGCTGGCAAGCCTCTAATAAACAATGTCAATATAAGATCAATTTGTCTCTAACTGTAGGTTAGAACCCTGGATTTATTATAACATGATTGTTCACCAAGTTTCTAAAAATTACTAAGATTTTTCATCAGAATATCAGAGTACAGAGTATATCTGTAGTTTAATTAAGCAGGGTTCACCTCTACCCCTCAAGTCATTTATCTCAGTCCAGCCCTGTCTCTGTTTAAAGTATCTTCCTCTACAATGTAAAATGACTGCAGCAAACCTGCCTGTTAAAAATAGACCCGGGTGTACATTATTCTCTATACTGGGCCTGGGGATTGTCTGGAGAGGTGGTAGAGGACAGAAACCTGTCAGCAAACTAATAGCAAGAGTAGTGGGTAGGATGCGTTTTAATATCTTCTTTACACTGCTTATTTGTTGACACGGACATTACCTCACTGCCTCTCCTGGTAATACTAAAAATCAAAATGCTGACAAGGAAGTTATGCATTACATTAGTGGTTTATGTTATTACATTTTAGTTAGCTGTGCCAGAAGATAATTGGTTGCACTAGGCCCTGTCAGTCTGAGGCAACTGCCTAATGACCCTTCCTTGTCACACACACAAAGATACAGGTTAACGAAAAGCAATACATTGTACAGTGTGCACATACTGTAAATAAAAAATAGAAAAAAACACAGAGTCATAGAACTATTTCAATATTATGCTGCTAAGTATGTTGAACTATATACAATTCCCCATACCTGTCTCTAAAGGGATACTGTAGCTTGGTAAGCTCTGTCCTGCTGGTGATCTTGCTATAGCACTTACAGAGAAAGCAGATCCACAGGGAAGATCCATTAGGGTACAGGAATTCCTGGTGCTTGTGCAATGCCAAAGTCCAGCCTCTCCTCTGGCAGTGACAACATATGTAGCTTCTTCATTGTTAGGTTGCCACTGCACACTGATTACAGATACACCCTCCTTAGAGATATTTTTAATTTCAGGACTGCAAGGAGCTGAAATATTTCATATTAATAGTATTGAAACAGATTGTTTATGCATACTATGTAAGTTACATTTGAATATTAAATTCCAGTTAGAACTGACAAATTACTTGGGAAAAGTATATGAATTTAGAAATTGTGACAGAACAGACAACATAAGGATTTTGTGCATAAATTGTAATTCCGATTTTCAAAATACTGGGGCTATCAGAAACTTTCAATACAATTTTGATATCCTTGTTATATAGTGTATTCTTAAGGACTTTCAGTTTTGGACTTGCTGGTTTTTGTTTTTTGAAAAAAAAAATTGTATCAGTAAACTTAGAAAACAGTTAAACAGTAACTTAGCATTCCAGTAATGTTTTTCATCCACGAATCACTGTGGTGTACAATACTGATTTCTTCAGCTGCAGGAAAACGAGTGATCCCATTACCTGTTGCCACGTACTGAGGCGCACAGGAGGTGCTGCTGCCCCGGGCCTCGCTGAAGGAGTACACGGTGATGTTGTAGGGGGTGCTGCACTGCAGAGCCGACAGGGTGCAGGCCGTGGCCGTGTCCCTGCACAGCACCACGCCGCTGCCGCCCGCTGCCCGGGTCTCGTACAGGTCAGCGCCTCGCACAGGAGCCCAGGTGACCCGCACCGTGTCGCTTGACATGAACACGGCCCTGAAGTCACTGGGGCAACAAGGAGCTGTGAACAGAAAAGGCTGACGGGGAAACCCGAATGGGAGTGGAAAACTGGTGCAAGTAAGAGCCTTGTTTTCATTTATGTATGTGCTTCATGTCTTCTCCAAAGGTGACCAGTACTGCGCAAACAGTCTAATGAATCCCAGATTTACTTCTTAAATTCATTCAGTACCATTCCTTCCAAATCCATAGAGGATGTACTGGTGTTTAGGTCAGACATAGGCATTATGCATATCCTTGGGTTAAAATTTTAAAGGTCTAGAGGTTAAATAACAGTATTCTTCTCAATTTCCTATTGAACTTACTATTTTTTTTTTCATTTTCCAAGTATGAAAACTCCCTGTGAGGAAGTTGAAGTCTTTGGTACACTTTTCCTGAGGTAAAACTAAAAATACCCAAATACAGACAGGACTAGAGTTCAAAATGTTACACCAGGTCTATGTATCATTCATATGATGACTGTGAATTGTTAAACTGTTTTCAAGTTTGTATGCATGTTGTTGCACTTGACTATGCAAGTTAAATTTAATTGCAATGTGAACTTTTTCTCTGTCAACCTTTGTGTGTTATGCCCAAAACCTGAATAAAAATAGTAAAGTTTAACTCATTATCTTCCCATAAAAATGTCCAAACAGCTCTACCATAAATATAATTAAAGGATCCAAATGAATTTGCAGGAATACATGGCTACTTACCAGTAGTGTAATTGAATACATCACCTAAAGGACTCTGCCCTGCCTTGTTATATGCAAAGACACTAATGAAATAAGTGAAACCACAGTCAGATTGGAAATGGCATTGAGTATATGATGTGTTGCAGTGCACTTCCAAGCCATCATCACTCTTCACAAAAACCACGTAATAATGACCCAAACTGACGCTAGACCACGATACCAGCAAGTGACCAGGTTCATTCTCCTCAATTGAGATGTTTACTGGTGCACAAGGAACTGAAAAAAAAAACATTTTAAAAAAGGAACAAATTCTCAATACAATTCTTTTTTTTCTTTCTTGAAGTTATATACTCTTGGGATTAAAGGAAAATCAGGGATATATAGCATTATTCTACTCTGCTTGAACAGTTGCTCTGTCTTGATCAAGAGAACAGCAACTTAGCTGCCTTTACAGAGGCTGCTGCTTATATTCAGATAACAAGTGGATATGATTTTTACAGAACAAAGTGGATGCTACCATCGTGTTTTACAGAAACATCTGCTTAAGGAGCCCGCCTAACAAAAAACAGTGACACCAGGCAGTATTTCAAAAGGAACTGGCACACTGTGTGCTCACAAATAGTAGGTTTGGATGACAATTGGAGTACTAGCATGAATGGCAGTTGGCATCCAAAAGCCCCTGTATGTGAAAACCCTTTATATATTTTTGTATAAAATTTACTGGCTTTGTCTGAGTAGAACTGTCCTTTGCTTAGGTTTCCTTTCTGTTGGCATTCCAAAATGCCACGTTAAACTGCAAACTCCATGGCTTTTGTTTCAATAACATTTACTCTCTTTCTAGTTCAGTGAAGTGCACCTTGCTGCGATCAGGATGAATGCACATGATCCAGCTGAAGCAGTGTTGGCTGAGATTACAGCCCACAGATTAACAGTCATCTCTTGCATAAGTCTCTCTCAACCTGTTAGATGCACCACAGAGTTGCTCACATGATTGATCTCCCAACTCTTATCAAAAGTTAAAATGAGTTAGGTTACATCAAATAAGTAAATAATGTATATTTCAAGTAGAATATAATAAAAAGAAATTGTTTATATTTTGATTACACGGGCACATCTAACAGGAAGGAAAATCTCTGACATGGCAGTGGTGCTGTAGCTGAACTGAGCAAGCTCTTGTCCTGAATATGGCTGATGGTTTCTTAATTTAGTCTAGTGGTGTTACTTTGGCTGAATGCACTTTTGTTGACCCCCTTTCTAACTGACAACTGGACGTGGCCCAGAACAATTCTATGCTCAGAGGCAGTCCTTAATACCATTTCCTCACAAATTTCTTCCACTACTGCAAGTTTTTGTTACAGAAATACAAAGAATACTTAGGCTCTTACCCTTGAAATAGCAAAGTATATGGCAAAAGTCAAGAACAAAGGTCAAAAGCAGAACTATTTGAGAATCACCTGTGAATTGCAATTGATTCATTTACATTTGAAATTAAAGAAGTTGAAGTTAAAATGCCATAAGCTACATAAGAATCAGTGACACATACCAGTTTTTAAGCTCACTGCATCAGTAGGTTCACTGGATCCAGCATCATTGTATGCTGTGACAGACACATAATATTCAGAGCCACACTGGAGGGATGGCACCATGCAGTAGGCAGATGATGTGTTACACCTCAATTTCAGGAGTCCACTGAAGACTGTAACACTGTAAGTTAGAGCTCCTTCTGTTGGCATCCAAGAGACAACAGCTCTTAAAGCACCACTATTGAAAGCTACTTTAACATCCACTGGTGCATTAGGACCTATGGTATATCAATTTGGAGCACATAAATATAACTTAGATTATGGCCGACAGACATGATCTCTTTCACAGCTTGCAAACTAAATGCATTTTTTTTGGGGTGCAAACCTTACCCTCATTCATGAAAAAATGACATTTTAAAAAATAAATAATTCTGGTTGACCACTGTTGAAACTCCCTGATTATTTGAGTATTTGCTTCTCACAATTAGCAAAGTCCTCAAAATCAGTTGGAGCTTGTGTGCTCCTTATCCAGACCTGTCCTAAGTACAACTGCAGTGACAGTAAATGGTATCTTTGCCTCAGTCATGTTCACTAAACATAGCCATGACATCTGATCACACATGCACATAAATACTTTCTGGTGTATTGTTGCTGTGTTGTTTTTGGAATGGTAACTTGCTTTCAGAAAAGAAAATTTCTTACTTGTTCTTTGGTTATATATGAAATCATCTCCAGGCATCCCATTGGCATTCCAGGCATAAGCCTTGATGGTATAGAGAGTTCCTGGATCTAGATTTGTAAATATCAAGGAGGTATTGGTGGTGTTCTGCTTCAGCATTCTGCCCAAACCATCTGATCTCATGAGTGACACAGAGAACCCAGCTGCCATATGCACAGCTTTCCAGCTCACTGCAATGGAGTCACAACTTGGAGAATGAACAGACAGAATTGGAGCAGCCAGGACTGTTGAGAAAGAACAAAATTATGCTTTTGGTTTTTCAGTAGCACAGCTTGAAAAAGCCAAATTTGAAATGAGTATACAGAAAAAACAGTCACTAATGCTGAGTGACAAATTCAGTAGCAACAAAACCAGAAAAAATAAATTAATGCAAGGTCAACATTGGAAAGTGATTTGGTGCATTAATTATTGTATTGCATGTCTTGTGCAATGAACAAAAGTTGTACAGAAAGTGTGAAGGGCTGCATGTGTTGAAGAATGAAAATCACCAAGAAGATACAGCATTTCCTGTCCTTTAAGTTTCACATTATCTTACTATTTTATACTTTTGATTGTTTCTTCATTTCTTCTATTCCTTCAAATATGCCTTTTGTTAAAGTAAAATACATATATTCATACAAACTCTAGTGAAACTCCCAACTGAACTTTTAACTTACTGTACCATCATAAAGTAAACCATTAATTCAGACTTTTGTCCTCATCATTAAGTCAGACGGCTGAATTCTAGTCCTCAAAAACTGAAAGAAAAATGTGATCAGTACAATTTAAAACAAAGATTATAATAATTCAGGACTGCTACATGCATTAATGGTTTATGTTATAATAACATTACAGAATTTGAAATAAGATTTTGAAAGTCCACCTGTTTTTACTTTTCTGAAAGGTGAAGGCTGGCTTTTTCCTCCTGAATTTACAGATCTGACAGTGATTCGGTACAAGGTGGCAGGCTTCAGTCCCGTCACTGTGCCTGGAGAATTTTTTACCATAGTTTCAATGAAGGAATCTCCATCTTGTGCAGTCAGCATGTAATTAGTAGCCCCAGGTACTGCTCTCCATTCCACTGTGATACTGTTGCTGAGTTTTGAATAAGCTTGGTCAATAACAGGTATATCTGGAGCTAAAATGGAAATAATGACAGAGATACTGAAGCTGGAAAACACAGTCCTGTGGAACGCTGGGTGCTCTAAACATTTCACAAAGACAAAATACAGGACAAACAGTCTACACTTTCTATGAATTATTAAAATTTATGTTAAATGGACTTCTATTGAACATAAACAAAACACATAATTTTGTGATATTGCAGACCAAATTTTATCTCTCCATAAAAATACTCTAGTACTCTGAAATCACTACTGTAAGACTATTATTTAACCTAGGTTGCATTGAGAGTTATCCTTTAAAACAAATTAACTGTATTACGAACTAAAGCAATCTGAAATAGGATGCTGAACCATAGGCATTTCTATATTAAAGCAGTATACAATAGTCTAGTCTGGAAAGGACCACGGGAACTCACCTGACCCCTTGCTCAGAGCAGATATACTTAGGTATTCAATAACATGACAAGTTAAATACTGTAACAATGCTTCGGTGTTATGCTCTGCCATTCATGAAGAGCTGTTGTGTGCTGCAGACACAAAATGAACTACATAGCCTATTTCTTAACCACGAGTAGTTTATGTTCAGAAATCAGGATTTTCATGCTAAATTCAGCATTTATAGAGCAATTGCACATATTGCAAGGGTGCAAAACACACACTAGAAGAAAAACAGATAAAATGAAGGTACATCCCACATAGAATTAAGAAAAGGAACGTAGAAGTATTTGGGATGAAGTAGGTACCTTGAGGCAAACTCGTTCACAGCAAGGCAGCTCATGTGGGATTTGGGAGACCTGAGCAAGTATTTTACACAGCTGCTCAGCTAAGTGCTAACATCCATGTGCTACAATATTCTCTGCTGGGCTGTTAGGCAAGCCTTAGACCTGGGTTAGGATTTCCTGCACAGAAATTTTTATGAATTGTTACAAAAGAAAGTATTTTAAAACTGAAAAAAAAACAGTGCAGTATTTTGCTCCATGATTGTGAAAGACCCATCTGTAAATGTTCTATAGGCATGATCAGATAGAGTATCTGGGACCATTTTTACAAATGGGGCAAAGGAGGGTGTCTGACTGTTACTGATAAGAAAGTGCTTGGGACTAAGAGCAGATGTTAATGCTTAGTTGAGTAGCTGTGTATTAAATTCCAAGACATTGGAAATATTTGTGCTTAGGAGATTGTGCTTCTTCTGGTGTGGTTTATATTTTGGTATTTTTGGTTTGTTTGCTTTTGGTTTGGGATTTTTTTTGTTGCTGTTGTCTGTTTTTATTTTTTTTTTTCTTTTTGAGAGAGAGTGTGGTGGAATTTTCTTTTGATATTTCTTTTGGTTTTTTTTAATTATTAAAATGTACAACAATTAATTGGCTGCAAATATGGGACTATTTTTTGTACCACAGCTATGTCATAAACAGCAGAATTTGTTAATCTGAGTGTTGCCCTTGGTTCACATTAGTATAAGGCATGAGTCTGAATATTTACGTGAGTGTCCACCAGAATTGTGACCCCTCAAAATGAGATTTAAAATTCATAAAAAACTCGATGTAATTTTTAAAGCCTGAATAAAACATGAAAACAATTTTTGTTTATAAAGCTGCTAGAACTTACAGAATATTTTATTAAAAATCACAATGGGTATTGTCTTAAGACCCATGGAAAAATAGGCAGGCAAAATCAAAATACCATTTGGAATATTTACCTGTGTTTGCTGGAGATATCTGAAAAGGAAGATGTAACAAAGTTAGAAATATAACGTGACATATTTTATTTTGAAAATTAAAAATCCAAGAATGTTAGTAACAACAACCTGAAATACTATGTTTACTAACACATTTTACTGATAGGAGGTATTTGCTCAGATTCTTTTAGCATGGAAAAAGTACACAACCCATGAGATTTGGTACAGGTATGCAGATTGTACTGCTAGTGCATTTTCCCCTCTGAACCTGCCTATTAATCCCGTTTGCAGGCGTTGACACACTTTGAAAGTATTTTTCAGTCATATGTAAACAGCGCAACACTGTGATAGTAAGGAAATACCAATGTGGAAGCGGATGTCTGATAGTGCTCCAGCATCTTCGCTAAAAGTAGCTTTACAGCAAGTAAGTCGCACTCACCATTCCTAGGCAGCTGAGAAGCACTCCAGTGAACGCTAATGATTTCCTTTCTGCACAGCGCATCTTGTCAGAACTTCCCTGCAGCTTGCGGCGGGGGCGAGCCGAGGCCGATGGCCAGCGCTGCTCCCAGCGGCGCTGTCTCTGCAGGCACTCCCGGGGGAGAGCAGGTCGCGCTGGGCTGGCGGCTCCTCCCTGCGGGATCGCAGCTGGACAGCGGCCACCAAACCGCGGTGACACGGGGCCGGCACAGCGCTCGGCTTCTGGCCGCATGGCTGCTGGGGGGTCTCTTCCCTTCTCTGACAGGCTGCAGACTCTGTATGCTTTATTCCAGACTCGTAAAAATAAGATAAATTAAATTTGCTCTTCGGCTCATTGTCTATTACACTTTTGCCCACGCACAAGAATCTTTTTTGTCTGTCGGGAATGATGCCCTCATCGTACTTCCCTTTGAATGGCACGCCGCCAAACAGACTGGGAACTATGCTTCTTCGTACCTGGCATTGTGGAAAGAGAAATTTTCCTCGCATTCCTTCGCACTTGCTCCAGCTGCTGGTTCCCCTTTGAGAACAGGACTTTACGTCTTCAACCTGTAACTTCCGACAGACTATTACAGGTGTCTGTCGATACGGGACACTGTTTTCCTTGCTGGTTTACACACATGTCAGCGGGAACCTGGGGGCCGCTGTCGTGAGGGAGCCCCGGTTTTCCCCCGAGGGGGCCTGGGAGCAGGGCAGGTTTCGGCAGCCACCCCGGCCAGGCGGTGTCCAGCTCCCCCCTGCTCCCCACACCTGGCCAGGGGCTGCCTCGGGGGTCGGGAGCGGCTCCCGCCGTCTCGGGCTCACCGGAGCAGCAGAAGGCTCCTTCCTCAGGGGGCGAGCCCTCGTTACCGGGCACTTCCCCAGCGAGAATCTGGGACCCCATGGCGCCAGACGAAGAGCGCACGGCTCCCGGCGGGCTGATCCGTGCTCCCGAGGGGCTGACCTCGGCCTGCAGGAGCCGCCCCGCCCGGGCCCGGGCTGCGCCCTGCGCCGCCGCCCCTGAAGAGGGAGGGGAAGGCAGCGCTGCCAGGCGGGGTTGGCAGCAAGATGGCGCCGGCGGTGAGGGGGCTGAAGAGCTTGGTGTGGCAGAGTGAGTGACTGTGGGGCTCCTTCCCCGGCCCCGCGGCGGGAGCGCCCCGGGGCCGCTCGGTGGGCGCGGGCCGGCCGGGAGCCTCCGCCGCTGAGGCGCCGGCTCCGCGCAGCTCCGTGTGTGGGGCCGGGGGGGCCGCCGAGGTGGGGTCGCGGGACGCGGCCGGAGCCGCGCTGAGTGTCGGAGCTGAGGCGGCCGAGCGGGGTCGGGGTCGGGCCCGGCGGCTCTGTGGGCTGATGGGGTACGGCGGAGGCCGTGGGTGGTGGCTCCTGCCGGCTCTTACAGGTGTTGACCGGGCGCGCTGGTGGGAGGCGACTGCCGCGGGTGACCGCAGAAACAGCGCTGCAAAGAGACGCTTGTGCCTTTTTCCGAGATAAGGGTGAGCTCTGCGGGCTACACCCAGCCTGACGGGCTCGCTCTTGAAGAGCCAAAACTTCAGCCAGTTCTTCAAGCACTTCTCTGTTACCTCCGAGCTGCTGCTGTCGCAGCGGGCTCCGGCCTCAGAAGGGGCTCTCTCTCACGGGGCGGCACTTCTCTCTTTGTGTCAGGCTTCACGATTTTCTGTAGAAAAAGCTGAAGATGTTCGCAGGTAGTCTTACAGATGAACTGCAGATTTTTGTCTCCGTGTTTTGGAGGAAATTCTGCTGGTGTTTGTTACAGAAAATGGAGTTGTAACTGCTTCCTTCCTTGGTGTAGAGAAGCTTATAGTATTTCAGGTAGTGTGAGACCTTTGGGGAAAAGGCATTAGCGGCCGCCTCATCCCCAGGTTAATTATACTGAGGTTGTGACTCCACGAGCTGCTCAGCCAGCCTGGCGACTGTCACTGAAATGGGAAGGTCCTACTGCCGTCTTGTTTTCATTTTTCTCCTCTGTTTCTACCTGAAAGCTATTTGTTTGTGTCACTAGACATGAAAAGCAAACTGTCCCTCTGGAGTTCAGTCCTCAGCTGCTTGCACCTGCACCCTGCCTTTATGAATTAGATACCTTTGTTCAAAACCTAAACTTTAGAAATCCCCGCTTTTACTGCTTTGTTTATCCTGCTGTCTTGTTCTCTTATTTGTGCCTGTGACTGTAGAACCAGTGTTTTATCCTGAGATATTTTATAGAAGACTTGGACCTTAAAAGGGAATAATTTGATCAAAGTGTGTGTTATTAAGGGCCATAAAGACTTTTGAAAATGGTCTTGACAGTGTGAGGAACAAAGATTAGAGTGACTGTGAATAACAAAACATTTATATTGCAGGGTTAGTTAGGACGAGCTTCTGAAATGAGTGCTTTGTTAGTCAGCTACTTCCTCTTGTATTTCCAAGACTGCAACAACAATGAAAATTGATGAACTAAGGTTTAGGCATAGTCTGGCACTTTTTAAATGGGTAATTGAAGGCCATAGACTGCTGCTTCCTAATGTTTCAGCAAACATTTAAATTGGGTTTTTTTTTACGACTGATTTGTCTGAAAATAATGGTGCTGATGCTTTATGTAGGAGCTTGTGTTAGTGTGTATCTTGTTCCTGCTCTGTAAGTATGCACAGAAGTTACACCTGTGCTGTGTGGAATTGAAGCAGAAGTCTGTGGAAAAGTTAATTCACACAAGTTAGTTAATTAAGTTCACAGTTATGGAGACAGAGAAAGCTACCTGTATTTAGGAGGCAGTAGTTCCGTGGATAAAATCATGAAATACAGAGAGCTGCTGTATATAGCTAAACTCTAAATAAAGTTCTTTCCACGAGGAATTCTGTCTTCCCTCCCCCTGTCCAACTTTAAATCGTTTTGTAGACTTGTATCATAAGTTCTAGCCTAGCCACAGATAACTGTATTAATTTTTGGAAACAATTCAGCATTTTTGCAATTCTGTTTTTTGTAGCACTTGCTTAACAGTCTTTTCTTCAGGAAGTGTGTTATAAACGGCTCATTAATTTGGTCAAGGTGTGGTTTGCTTCTTTTTTTTTTTTCCCCACACAGTTGGCAGCCCCCTGTTCTGTCAGGGTTGTGTATAGTTTTTCCTTGATTGTGAAGTAAAGGTAGAAGAAAAAAAGCCTTTGTAAACTAGTTGAATGTACTCAAAGAAAAATGTATTTGTGTGTTCTGGTGTCTTTTATAGGCAAATGTTGTATAAAAAAATATAGTACTTGAGACTTCGGACAAGGTTGTTGGACACTCTGTTGAAAGGAATTCTGTATAATGCTAAAGACTAACCAATTGGCAAGAGTGTTCTCAGGAAGTATGAATGTTAATAAAATTTTCCTGTGGTTAAAAATTTGTCATTACACCTGTGTACAGACCTAGAAACAGGCAGGGACAGTTTGTGGTGAAGAATTCTGTGCAGGTATTTATCAATATGGGTTGGTTTTTTTTTTCTTTTTTTTTTTTTCTTTTTAGGGCTTTGCACATATGAATCTAAATGGATGAATTATTTTTTTCTTTCTTAGTAACAATTTAATTCCTCTAACTCATAAACTGTTTCTTCTTACAGGGTTGAAATCAGCAGTATTTGATGACTTTAGAAAAGAGGAAGAATGGAAGGTACAATTTTGTTCAAATTTTTGTAAGAATTCTGTCTTCACTTGAACAAGAAATCTGTTTCACTGAGTAGAGAACAAATACATAAAAATAATGGCTGGCATTTTCACTTAAGATTGTTTTCTGTCCAAATAATGGATTTTACTTTTGGTAACTCAGGTCTCTGTATAATACATGTTGAAAAGTCTAGGGGCTAGTACAGGAAGAAAAGGTTTGTAGTATTTTTTTTTTTCATTAGTTGTGAAGGAAAATTACAAACTGCTTGTGTTTATCTTCACTTTCCTTTTGAAAGATTGTAGTTTATCAGTTTCAAAAATTACACTGCACTGCAATACATGTGGAGCAGGATTCAGCAGTATGATACCTGTTAGGACTGCTTAAGCTATAAAGCAGTTTTAAAATAAATACAGTTACATTTGAGCAGGCCACGGTGTAAATGAGCAGGAATGAATAACACTTGTGTCCAAGTGAAACTTTCCAAGTACTTTCTCGTATGAGTAGGGGGAACAAAGCACATATTTAAGATTGAGCTCATCTTTGGAAGTCTGGCACATTAGGACCTGCCTTCTGAGATTAATTTTTCACTGCAATGTTGGTGTATGCAGGTAATGAAATAAACACAGTAATAAAATAGTTTTAGCTTAAAACTTCTATGGCAAGTTATTGAAGAAGTGACATAGATTTAATACAGCTGATTAATTTATCTAAATTATTGTGTGTTTTTTAAAAAATGTGTTTAGATAATGCTTTTGGATGATTACACTACTAAATTACTGTCACTGTGCTGCAAAATGACTGATCTACTGGCAGAGGGTGTCACAGGTAAGCATGATTCTTATTAATACACCACTGGCAATATCTTGCTAAGTAAAAGGGAAAGACTGAAATTGACAGTGCCCTTGCAAGAAAAGGTCTTTATTTGGTTGATGAAGACAAGTAGTTAAGGGATATTAAAAAGTAGACTTTCAGGCTTCTACAGTAATTAAATCAACTGTGGTTTTTTTTTTTTTTTTAAATAAAAAACCCAAATGTTTCTCTGCCTGGAAGCTAAAATCCCCCTTTAAAATATTTTTCTAAGGATTGCTCTAAGGGTATTGTTTTGTTTGATTAGGTTTTTTGTGCTTTTACTTTCTTTTTTTGTTTGGTTGTTGTGGTGGTTTTTGGTCTGGGGTTTTTGGTGGAGTTTTTTTGGGAGGTGGGAATGGGTGTTTGTTTGCTGATGCCTATTTTTGAAATGGAAATAAATTCCCAAAATATAAATGAACTAGTTTTAATTAGCTTTAGGTCTAGATTTTCAGAAATGCTTGTGTAAGAGGGCATTGTTTAGACTTGGTTGTTTATTCCACAGTACTATTCTTATTCCACTTATTCAGTATAACGTGATTATTCTAGAAATACAATAGTAGAGCTGTATCAATTTTGCTTTTTGGTGTGTGTTTTAAATCATAAGTGCTACTTATCCTTTGTGAGATACTTTTGGTGAGCATGTTTTCCTTTCTGTATCAAGAAGAAACCTTTCATTTTTAGTGAGCATGCTGCTGAAAGGAACCCGTCTTTCCACGTCGGGTTGTCTGACATTATCTTCTTTGTTCCTCCCCCACAAAATTTCTGAGCCACAAGCATCTCTCTGCATTCTCAAGCTAGTGTACTGTAACACTGTACAGTAATGACTTTATTAAGCAGAGAAAAACAAGAGATGAGTGAAGCTCATTTGCTGAAAATGTCTTAATTTGTGCCTGCAATTATGTTGAAACAGACTAATTGCCCAGGAACTAGGCAAACAAAGGACAGAAGAGGCTGTAGTCCAAAATGATGCCCTGCACAGTTTTTCTTTCCCTCTCCTTCAGTGTGCTGGAAAAAGAGCTGTCTTGCCAAGAGAGTTCCTGTGCTTCCAAGAGGGGCCCATAGTTGGAGTGTGTTTGCATTGCCATTCTGTTGTAGAAGTGTAGAATACCTAGGGAGAATTTAGTCCTACAACTTGAGTTGTCACTAGACCGAGAGTTGAGAATTCCATGTGATAACCTTCTCTATATAAAATAACAAAAAAATAAATCAAGGCTCTTGGCAGAAGGTATGTCCTTACCTCTAATGTTGTGGACAACTTGATTGCTGTTACTTTATTTTTGTCAACTCTATATTAAAATATGTGCGGTGTTTTCCTTAGATATACATAATGTTCCTAATTATAAAAATGTAATATTTCTTACTTTCTAGTGGTGGAGAATGTATATAAAATTCGTGAGCCTGTCCCACACATGAAGGCAATATATTTAATAACCCCCACCAAAAAGGTTAGTATTTTAAAGTGTGACAAGATCTTTCAGACTGAAAAAATACCCTTATTTTAAAATGTTTATTTACTGTGTACAGCTGTGCAGTACTTCTGCATTTTCTGAGATAATCCTCTGCGTGATACCTGATTTCCCAAGATGAAAAGACAATGTAGTGCCACCATGGAGTATGTTGCAAATGTGTACCTTGTGGTCAATGTAGGCACTGTATCATTGCTTAGCAATTGAAACCTTGCTGAAAGAGATGTTGTATCACATGATGATGCAATACGCTGGAAAATAGAATTCAGAGTAATGGCTCTGATAAGAGATTACTGTTACTTCCTAAAAATTCTTGAGAGGGTAAATCTCAGTGCTGTTACAGGTGGAAAATGATGCAAATTCTCTGATATGTGTGCTTCCTGAAATGAGTTTGGTGCATAGCTGACCGTCCGTAATTGCTTGTTATTCTTCATCTGGAATTAAAAATCTTAAACTTCAGTGCTTTCTCATATGTTGAATTGCAGTATTCCTAACTGGGACTTGGTAATACAGCAGGAGGGGAGGGAGGGAGGGAAAAGTTTTATCTGGTATGTGTAGAAAGCCAAAACACTGGCGTGATGTTTTTTTTTTTTTCCTTATTTTTCTTGTCCCTGTAAGTCTGTAGATGGACTGATTGATGACTTCATCACTAAATCATCTAGCAGATACAAAGCAGCATACGTGTATTTCACTGACTGTAAGTGAGCTTTTGGATTGTAGTTTGGTAACTTTATATGGGTAAATAAGTAAGCTGCTCACTTCTTTTGTCTGGAGTTCAATAAATAAAAAGTTTGGGCCCTGTTTCTTGCAAGAAGGTTTGAGACTCAAGTCATTAACCGTATGTCTGGGTTGCCATGCTATGTGGCAATAGTAATTTCTTTCACAATTAACAAAACCATCTTGATTGTTCTCCATCTCTGCTTTTATTTAGGTAATGTAGTTTTATTTTTAAGTATTCCAGTCTTCTCCTGTAGTGGAGTGTGGAGGAAGACAGAGTCAAACTGTGTATCTCTATATGAACAGAGTAGTACTAAAAACATAACTGCATGAGGACTTGTTGAGTTATTCATGGGTCTGGGTCTTCAAAGAAACAAGAGCAGTTGTTGGTTGCTGTAAAGTTGTTCATTGCAAAAGTACATGAGTCTCAAAGGCAAAGAGTTCAGAATATTAGAGTCTGTGCTAAAGCTTTTTGGCATAGAGTCCTGGGTATAAGCAGCTCCCTGGCATTTCTTCTTCTGGGTGGTGATGATGGTGGTGGTTCTCACCTCAGTACAGGGGTTTTTATTCATAAATCGTCCAATGAGCTAAAAGCACGAACCTGAACACTCTTTCACCTGTTAGAATCTTAATTTTCGAGTACGAAAGTAGTGGTCATAATTTACACATATAGCTCTATCTATTCACATAAATGGTTCTGGCTGTTCTGTCTAGAAAATGCAAGCAACGTTCTTACTATGTTTTCATTATGTCTAGGTCTAAGTTTCTGAACTTTTAACTAGGCTTTAGGCTGCTTGAACTTTAACTAGACTTTAGGGTGTTTTACTCTCTTAAGGCACTTACAATATGTTCTTACTTACTTGACACTAAAACTTACACTTCTATTTCATATCTGTGTGGGTAATAATATTCTTACTTACTTAAAACTAAAACTTACACTTCTACTTCATGTCTGTGTAGTTTAATATATTTTAATTTCTCTACAGGCTTTAATTCAATCCCTGCATTCTTTTCTCTGTCTGAGGGACTCAGAAAGGCTTCTGTTTTACACGCTCCAACAAGGACTTTCTGCAAGAGCTGTATTAGTAATTGGTTCCTTCAGGTGGTTCCTTCAGACCTGTGAGCCAGCTTTTTCCCTTACCTGAAAGAAGGGGCCCTACTCAGCCCTTGCATGCATGACATTAGTTGTGTAGCAGAGACAATTATTGGGAATGGGGTTAATGTGACTGCACGTGCCCCTGAGTCAGTCAGCATGACTAAAATGGAGTGTAAAGAGGGGAAAACAAAAGCCCCAAATGTGCTGCTGAAGGCAGACACTGAGGCCTGCCTGTCTTTGTGGACTGTGCGTATCTACTACTGGTAGTTCTCAAAGCAGTACTAAATTACTATCCAAATTCTTGGTTTCTTGCTTAATTTCATCTTGGAGCAGCAGGAGAACTACTGTTATTTTGCTGTATGCTCCTTGGTTGCAAGTGGGCGAGCTTTCAGTTTGAATACTTGCCAAAACTTTTCCTGTTGAGAGGAATAGCTCCTGAGTTAGAGAAATAACTCTGTCACTTCCAAGTCTGTGTAGTATTTGTGCCATCAATGTATTCCATAAATTCAATTTCTAGACTGGAATCTAATGTAGCCTGGAAGTGTGGTGAAATGCTTTAGAGATCTATAACTAAATTCCATATTTCTGTGTTTTACTCTTAGATGTGTACACATGGTTTCTTTTTGTAGCTTGGGAGCTGTTTTTTTTCTCTCCTACATGATAAGAAATAGCAGAAATGTTTACTTTGATAATATCCTTCGCCGTTGCAGACTGCTAATGAATGTTCAGCAGCCTTTTGCTTGCAAAAAAGCCAGTAGAAATTGAGCAGTGGTACTTGTCAAAAAATATTGATTATATGGTCTATTTCACTTTAGGAAGACTAGGCAATTTTTTTTTTCTTGTATTTTATGGTTAATGGGTTCCTAATTTAGAATTGTCTGCTCTGAATACTGTATGCTTATAAATGAGGTGACAGCTGGCATAATACAAATTATTTGTACTTGGAGTCTCTTTTTTTCTCCCTAGTTTGTCCTGACAGCCTCTTCAATAAAATTAAGGCTTCGTGTGCAAAATCAATAAAGAGATGTAAGGAGATTAACATTTCCTTCTTCCCTTATGAGTCTCAGGTAAGTTTAATTCTTAACCTTAAACAGTAGCCCGGAGGTTTATTTTCAAGTGCTGCTGACCTTTTAGAAAACAATGAAATAGAATGTAACTTTTGACTGACAGACTCTATGTGAGATATTTCCATTTGGAAATTTCCAGTGCTTGCACATTTCCAGTGCTTGCTTATGCTTTTGAGATGGAAACAAATGTTCTTGTACTCAAAGGATTTTACTCTTTGCACTTGGCCTCTTTGCAAGATTTGGTGTCGGTTGCAATAGGGAGGTTAAAGAAGGAATCTGTTCCCTAAGAGCAGGCAAGTATTCTGGTTGGTCTTCAGTAAGAGTTTGTTACTGCTGGTTTTACTGTGATAGGTTGGTGCATAGGAATAGAAGTAAGTAGGACTCGGTGAAAGGAAGGGGGAACAGATGGACTAGGAGAACTGAAGGGGAGTGGAATAAAAACTAATGCAACTTGACAGTGTTCCTCTCACAGTCCTTTCAGTGAGAGGAAAACATGGAAATCTTGTTTTCTCAATTAAAGATCAATACTACCAGTGGTAACCAATAGGTGTTTTCCATGTGCAGCCACACAGTAGGTGTTGTGTTGAGAAATAATTTGTTGCTCATCCCCTTCATCAGACACAGAAGGCTGAAATGAATACTGATACTCACTAAGAGGGTGAAGCCTCCAAGCTCTGCCCAGTTCTGGGGGCTGGAGAACTTACCTGAACTAACCATGAATGTTTTCCATGTCAAACATTATCAGCGTATCAAGGGTGACAACTCTCATGTGTACCAAGTGGCAGGTGAATATAGGAGGGATGGCTGCTAGCCCTGTCTCACTGTGGTGCAGTTTCCTGGTTTGAAGACAGTCCTTTTAATTACAAAGGGTTCTTTATTGGTTGAGAATCCATCAGGGGATAATAGTATGGTGGCCTCTTTGTTTGCTTTCTGGTGAGATTGATGTCTAAAAGTTTTGTTTCAAGCTGGTTTTTGGAAACATTCCAAAGCTGCTCTTCTCTACCAAATAAAGCCTATGAAAAATGTGGTTCTGATTCTCTGAAGGACTCAAACCAAGAAAGCAGAAATCAGGACTACTTTTCTGAAGTTGAAAATAATCAGCACTTAGGCTGGGCAGTACTCTTCTTATTTTTACTGTTAGTTTTGTATTCTCAGTATATGGGATTGTGAGAACCTTTTGAACCCTTTGCAGAGGAACAAAGTTAAGTGGTCTGCCTGCTTTCTGGGATGCTAAGAGTAAATAATCAGGCTGAGCTCTGGGCAAAGTCCAGGTGATTATCTACTCGTGAAACAAACCCCTTATCTGGATGGATGTTCTTCTTTGGCTCTGCAGTTACAGAGTCCATCTGAAGCTAGAGAAAATCCATTTACTGGCATTTTAGAGAAAATCCATTTTACTGACTCTAAAATCCATTTACATGGGATTGTTCCCATGTTTGCATTCCATTTACAGAACTGTTGAAAAAGCCTTTTGTCTCTCTGGTACTAAGCTGCTTTAATCAAAATTTAATGCATTTTAAAAATTTCAGCTATTGAAGGTAAATTCTTCATATTAAAAGCAGATACAATATGTAAAGTTTTTTTAAACCAATTTAACCCTGGTACCTTCTATGCTCATTCTGATACTGCATTTTAAGACAGTGCTGGGTGCTTAGTTCCTTCCTTCCATCCATCCATCCTTTCTTCTGTCCTGTAAGCAGTTTGAAAAATAGACTAATTTATGTAGGCGTGTAATAGGGGAAAAAGTCTGAGAACAAGAAGATGAACTCAGCAGGGATAGAGAAATGAAGTGTGGGTTTGTTTGTTTGTTCTAAAGTGTCCTGTGTGTGACCTTTTCTTGCAGCATATAGTTTTAAATTATTGGCATACTTTTTACCAGGCGTTTGGCAATCTGCAAGTTAGGTCCTTTTTTTCTTGCTTGTGTTTTACATAGGTATTTACTCTCAACATCCCTGATGCATTCTACCGCTGCTACAGTCCCACTCTGGAAAGGACAAAGGATAAAGATGCTGTACTGCAAGTCATGGCTGAACAAATTGTTACCTTATGTGCCACGCTGGATGAGAATCCAGGAGTAAGATATAAAAGGTGGGGCAAAATTAGTGTTTTCTAGTAATTGTTTTCACTTCTGGGCTTACCACATTATTTGGTTACAGCTCAAGGCTGCAGCATAGTTTGATTATTTTTTTTTTCCCGTGTGGTTGTGGATTAATTGTTTTTAATCCACAAGTCTGAAATATGGAATGTTAGGAATCTGTGAAGTGGAGGTAGAGCAGTGTTTTTCTGTGCATGTAACAGTACTTGCTATACCCTGTCTTGTTCTGAATGGTTTGTTTCATCTCTGGTCAGTAGTGACACTGATATGCTGCATTCTTATATGCATAATCCTGTAACAGAACTGCTGCTGTTCAGCCATTTGCAGCTCTGCTTGGCACCAAGGAATTTAGGAATTGCTGTGGCATATGGGAGCAGGATTTCTTGTAGCAGAGATACTGAGAAGAATGCCTCTTTTGAGCTTTGAAAGGGATTTACTATCTTTGAAGTCAAAGTAGGCTTCTGAAATTGTATTCAAGGACTGCATTCTCTGGTGTAATGTGGTGTCTTATTCTCTGCAAAGGTAACAAATAATTGCTTGACTTTTTTTTTTCTGTTATTTTTCTTTTTTTTCTGTTATTTTTCTTTTTTTCTTTCATGTTTCCCACCTCTGAGTGAAACTTTAGTAGCTGGGCCAGATGCCAGCTAATGCCAGTCTTTTGCCTGAAGCTGGTTCTGCTGTGTGAAATACCTGAAGCATTCAAAGAGTGAAATCATAATGGAAAAGTAAAATATATTGGAAATACTTAGAATGGAATCCAGAGACTCGTGAAAGCAAAGGATCAATCTAGGATCAATCTTGTGTTTTAAAGTAGCAATTTATTGTTCTGATGGAGAAATGTAAGTTATTTTTCCTTTTTTCCAGCGGACCATCTGATAGAGCCAGCAAACTTGCACAGCTTGTTGAAAAAAGTCTTGAAAACTACTACAAAACAGATGAGAAAAGCCAAATAAAGGTAGAAAGTGAACTAAAATGTTTGAGGTTTTTTTTTTTTTTTTGGTAAGCCTAGGGGGGGAAGAAAATCTTTGGAATATTCTTCCACAGTTGAGTTCTACAAATATAGATCTTATTTAATAATAAAGGCAACTAATTGCCATTTAGTTGTTTTTGTGTATGAAAGCAGTGTAGAGGTGATAACTGTTGGAGTAAAGCTGTATTTGTGTGATCAAACTGATTTTATTTGAAAAATTAGCCCTGTGATAATGTAGGGGGATGCTACAAACCTAAAGACCAGTTGATAAATGTTATTTTAATATCACCTTTCATAAGGCCATGTGTAGAAGGGGCTTGCTGCAGAATTGAAATGTTTCCCCTGAAGGGATTTATTGTCCACAAAGATACAGCTGTTCACATAAATAATGGTTTCGATCTGTCGTTACAAATGCGGCCTGATGAAGGCAGCTGCTTGAACACAGAACCACAGGGTAAACCATTCTGACTTTGACTTTGCACTTTGCTACAGAAATAAATGTACCTGCTGTTACTGCCACTTCACTAAATCCCAAAATGAAACTTTCAGTTGAAATTTTTGAGATCTTTTTTCCGTATTGCAGCTCTATCTGATCTGCAATACAAACAATGAAGTAATCTATTATATCTCTGGGCAACCTTTTTTGGGTTTTGTTTGTTTTTCTTTTACGTTTTTTGTTCACTAGATGAATAAAATTCAGATATCTGAGTATGTTGCAGTGGGTGAAGAGCATTGCCTTAAAACTAGTATTTTAAACCATTGTATGTAATTAAAATGTTCAAACACTTGGACCATAGTACAGTGTTTTTCAGTTATTTATCTAAAAATATCTGCAGTGCTATGACATAATGCAAATAGATTTAACATGCATTAACTTTGTACTGTACTTGTCTTTGTATTTGTTTGATGGCTTTCTAGGCTAAAACCCACTCCCAACTAATAATAATTGATCGTGGCTTTGACCCAGTATCAACTGTACTCCATGAGCTCACCTTCCAGGCAATGGCATATGATCTGCTGCCCATTGAAAATGATACATACAAGCAAGTACTTAAAAAAATAAAAGAGCTAAATAGTTTATTCTTGATTATAAAATCCCTGAAAATTGTTTAGCTCAATTGCACCATGGCAATATTAGCTGCTTATATTGCATAATGGTTGCTTCAGTTATTGATAGTCGTTCTTCTTGGATTTGTAACTTCATCTTTTTCTTGACTTGCTGTCTTAGTTGAGATTAGGTAGGATCTAATTGGCATTTTTGCTAAGGTTTGAGTCCAACAAATTGCATTTTTTAAGAACTGAAGAGCCTTGTACTACTCTTGAAGTAAAGCCTTGTGAGTGCACATTGAGATTCTCTAGATTTCCTTTCATATTCTCAACCTTTTTGGTGTAACAAGACAAGCAGTACCACTAACTGAATACTGAGAAAAAGCTGGGTTAGTTCTCAGGAATACTCACTTTTATAGCTCTGTCATTTAATTTGTGTAGTTGTTAAAATTTACATGTCTTATTGTAAATACACATTTAAATCAGTCATGTTCAGTTTATAAGCACTGTTTGGAGTAGTGTAGTCTTAATTTGCCTAAGTTATATGCTTTACTGTCTGATTGTTCTGGTTTTGGTAGGACTCTGCTTTCTGGTGACCCACTACAGCAAAAGTGACCTGACCATTGTTTAGCCAAGCAAAGAGGAAAGTGTATCTTCAGTCAGAAGCACTGAGGGAAGATATTAATAGGAAGTGTAGAGTTCTCTGGTTCTGGGTTTGATTGCTGGGTATGATGATGTAGCAGAGTGTTTTCTAGGTAGCCACAATCTGACTTTCATCATTTATTTTGTAACTTTTTTCATTCCTTTGCTTTCTGGAAATCTGCACTGTGTGAGTTTCTGTAAATGTGAAGATACTGTGTGGCATGATTGCTGTCTTGTCTCTGGGTTTATTGCTATTTATAGTCATGTAATAGCTGCTCTGTAATACTGTGCAGCTGTTTTTCACATGTGAAGTACTTTGTCCTGCTTAGCATTTTGTTAGTGAATGTGACTTCATTTTCCTTTAGCTATAGAGTCTTATAGTATACAGAGAAAGCTGCACTTGGCAATTGCAGGGTGTATTTGTGCAGTTTGTGTTGGAAGCCAAAGGGAAGTTGACACTGAAAACAGAAGAGAAATTGAGGTGCATGCAAATGTGTGCTTAAAACTCTAGTTACTGTTGGTTTAAAAGAATGTCCAGAAGCTATTCCCCCAAATCATCTTTGTAAAATTAATCTGCTGCATCTATGTTAAAATATGTAAAATCCTCCTGTAAATTATATTTTGTCAGGCAATAGCTTGGCTTATAAATTAAAATGTTTTGTCTATTACTGCTTTTACCATTGATGTTGATTCAACTGTTTCAGATGGTATGTAATAAGTGATGAGGATTGGAGGAAACCCAAACCCCAAGTAATTGTCTGAATTTTTTCTTGGAAGATACAAAACAGAAGGCTCCGGTGGGAAGGAAAAGGAGGCAATTTTGGAGGAAGATGATGACCTGTGGGTGAAGATGAGGCACAAGCACATTGCAGATGTGATAGAGTATGTGACTAAATAACAAAACCAGCTGCTTGGTTTCTTTGAGAGAGAGGGTTTTTGAGCTGTTCAGTGGGAATACAGGCAGTAATGAAGATGGTTTGCAATGCAGATTAGATTCAGTTAAGTAATTAATGCCAGGGAGAAATTGTCTTTCAAAAATATGGTACGTACCCAGGTAGGCAGTTACACTAATGTTACTTGCAGTTCTTGAAGTAAATAGAAATCAAGTAATTTCCAGGCAAATATTTTCAAATATTTTAAATCTGAAGGGATTATTTTGCATACAATATTACCAAGCTGCTGCATCAAATGACATTATGAAGATACTGCAAATAGAATGTTTAATATTTCCTTTGTAAAAAATCACACTTTTCTCTGAAGATGGGCAGGTATTTAGGGCTTTTACTTTCATTCAGAATTTCTTGTTGCACTGTTCTTTTAAGATTTTAAGAAAATGCCTAAGAACTCATGTGCTGTTACCTTTCATTATTTTCCTCTTTTCTTCAGGGAATTAGCAAAAATTTTGAAAGACACTTCATCAAAAACAAAAGCAGCAGAAGGAAAAGTAAGTTGTTTAAGTTGAGGTGTTGTTTTTCCTGGTAATTTAGTTATTTTCAGCTGCTCAGATTCTCACGGATCTACTGCAGAAATTAAGGCTTTTCTCAACTGGAGTTTTCAGGGGTTGAGAGAAGCAAGGTTGCAACAGGAAGGGAAATAAGCATGTAATTTGTTGGGGGAACAGATTTTCAGCTTGTGTCATTTATTTCCAGTTATCCATATCTGCTCTGTCCCACTTGATGAAGAAGATGCCACTCTGTCGTAAGGAGATTAGTAAGGTAAGGGGTCTTTTGTAATCACAACTTCACAGTAAATAATTCTGTGCTCTTTAACTTTTTGTTGTGGTCTAGTTTTAGTCTGTCATTTTCCTGTAGTGTGCCCCATATAGCTGTTCTCCAAATTAATGTTTTCACCTACTGTAAAATTTAGAGAAGAAAACTTGTTTCCTAAGTGAAGGGGAAAACACAGAAAATGCATGATGGTACTGAAGGATTGACTCTTGTAACCAGTAAAATGATGGATATGCTAGAAAAAAATTCAGGCTATGGCAGCTTGTCATTTTTTTCTTTTTTTTTTTTTTGTTCTTGCTGTCTTATAGCAAGTTGTTCATCTTAACATAGCAGAAGATTGCATGACCAAGTTCAAATCTAACATAGAAAGGCTCTGTAAAACTGAACAGGTATGTTTAAAAATGCAACTTTGCAGGTATTGCAAGTACCGCTTTTTTGTTTGCAAGAACAGAAGCTTGTTTTAACTGACTAAACTACTGTGTATCTTGCCTTTATTTTGAGATCAGTTTTGAAGGTGGTAGTATTAAAACTTAATGCAATATACAAGGCTCTTAATCTCCCAATAAGGAGGTGTTCCTATGAGTTTTGGGTTTTTTTTTTGCTCTTGAAATCTGGCTAATTGTATAAGGATCACCTTTGTTTTAATTCCAAGGCTCAAAAATTCCACTGAGGTTGCTTTAATATGTTGTGCAGAGGGAGGCCCTTTTTAAATGTCTGGGAAAAGCACCTTTTAGGTGAGGCATTACACTGTGACTATAATTTACATTGCTAAGAATTCTAGATAAACAGTTTTAAATGTTTAAGAGTGTTATGTAGTGTTATTATAATGATGTAGTAGTAATAATAGCAATATATATTATATAATATATATTATACTTATATATATATATATCTCACTATAATAGTAATAACTATTGAAATAAATGTCAGACTTGTCGTACTGAGTTTAAATTGATGCACCTTGATTGTTTCCTGAAACCTGTGGTTTCATAAAAATGCCTTTGAAAGAGGCAAACACTGCTTTCAAACACTGCTTCACAGAGCAGTGTTGATTTAAATTACTTTAACCATGATTTTAACCATGGTGTCCATTTTTATTTTGAATTTATTTAGGACTTGGCTCTTGGAACTGATGCAGAAGGTCAAAAAGTAAAAGACTCTATGAGGGTCCTCCTTCCAGTTCTGCTCAACAAAAGTCATGACAGCTATGACAAAATCAGAGCTATTCTCCTGTATATCTTTAGCACAAATGGTACGACAAGTTGCCTTGTGTTTTTTTTCTTCAGTGCTATGAGCTTGAACTCAAGTTTTAGGATAGTACAGTGGTTTTAGTTAATCTAAGACTCTGCATTGGAGTTGATAGCTGGGTTTGAAAGAAATCCTGTCCATCCGCTGTATCTTTTCTCAGATAAGTAGCAAAGATACTATTGGTGAAGTGTTAAGAGGTGTAATTCAATTCTAGATTCATACAGTGTTTTAATATCATTCTTATTCTTGCATGTGTGCAGTAGTTTGTTCTCTTGTTTTCACGTGGTATTGAAGCTGTTAAAGGGGGAGTTCTGTGTCTGTTGCAACCTGAAAATAAGTCAGTAGGGAAACATTTGTTGTAGAAGAGGAGAAAATTGGCAGAATGTTGACCTGAGGAGTCTGTAACAATATTGAATTTTGGTCTCAAGAACAATCCATTAAACAAAATTTTATCTAAAATATAGTATCACATTAAACTTAGACTAGTCACACAGAACAAACAAAATAGTTCTGGACTAAATAATGGAATGTGTGAGACAGAACTGGTCTTACTCACAGTCACTTGGTAATTGTTGTCTGTTTTCCCTATGTTGAAGGAACCACCCAGGAGAACTTGGACAAGCTGATCCAGAATGTACAAATAGGAAGTGATAGTGATATGATAAGAAATTGGAAATACCTTGATGTTCCTGTTATCTCTTCAGTAAGAATGTATTTATTTATTTTGTAATTTCCTACCGTCCAAGGACCTACAGCTCTTTCAGCAACTCTTAACGATATTATTCAGGTCTAGGTTTGGAAGCAGATAGTTACTAGGAATTCTTCTTTTGTAATGTTTAAGTGGTAAATCCTTTGAAAATTATTCATGTTAGTTGTTGAAAGTAAGATACCCATGATGTTCCCTCTGCAATTACCAGATGGTGACTTGAGCTAGTTTATTTTGGAAACTGCCAACTTATTCAGTTCCTTGTCTCTGAAGTTAGTATTTCTAGTGTGTCCTGAATTCTAGAGGTATTAATTGTTGTTCTTTATCATTATTGTTATTTCTTTAAAATCCATACTTATCCCCCCCTCCTTCTGCTACTGACTGCTAGTAAGTTTCAAAAATCCAAACACTAAATAATGCAACAATATTTTGAAAATCTTTTCAGTTTGTTGCTCAGCAGCATAAATATACAAGAAGGGACCGTTCTAAAGAAGAAACCTTTCAGCTTTCTAGGTGGACTCCTGTTATCAAAGATGTTATGGAGGTAAATTTCACCAACTAATTAATTCATGGGTACAGTGCAGATATTTACTCGAGTGAGCTGTTACACCAGTCTTTTGAATTCTGTAGTATTTGAGTTAATTTTGTTCAATACATCTAGTCTGTCTCCAATATAGAACTTTAGGTTGCTGTTAGTAGTTCTTCTTATTAGAGGTCATTTTAAAGGTGAAGCAAATGCAAGTGAAAGCAAGAAGTCTTTTAGAACAGCTTATCCTGGTATTGGCAGTGTTTGGTGTAATTTAAAGATCTGTATCTTCTTGGTTTTAACTCCAGTGGGTCTTTAAACTGCAATTCCAGTCTAAACTGTAGTGTGGTAGAGCGTGGAAGGTGTTGCTTGCCAGAAGTGTAGTTTCATTGTCCTTAAACCTCTTCCTAAGTATCAGTCAGTGGCTGGTGTCACACAGGATAATGAGTTTACTGGACTGTTAGTCTGACCCAGTGCTGTCGTTCCTAGATTCTTGGTGGCTTTCACATGTTTTTATGTTTTCAGGGGACTCTGACTTCTCTCATACATTGCCAGATAGAAATTAAATATATTAAGATTATTACAGATGAAAAGCTGCTAGTGAAATCTGAACAGTTAAATCAGCAATGTGTTTATAAAAAAAGGCATGTGTACTCACAATTCCTTGTGATACACAAAGCACTTATAATGCATTTTAGTATTATGTGATCTAGCATTTTGTTACATAGGAGTGTTATTCATGAGATGTTACTTGCAGTTATTTGTTGGGCTGCATGTGTTGGCATGAAATTCCAGTTAGACATCCTTTCTGAAAGCTGAAACTTGGTGGGGTTAAGCTCTGTATGGCTTTTTAAAGTGTGTCTTTATTTTGCTCTTCAGGATGCTATAGAAAACAAATTAGATTCAAAAGACTGGCCTTATTGTTCCCGGTGTCCTCCCACCTGGAATGGTTCAGGAGCAGTAAGGTAAATGATTTAGTTTCCTGAAACATAATTTACCCAGATCTCATTACATTCTAAAGCCTTACAGAAATGTGTTTACTGAACAGTGAAATAACACGTCAGGTAAATATGCTGAGCCTATATTTTTATCTCATCTAAAACAACTTGGTTGTTATTTTAATAATTCTTAGCAATGTATGGCTTTATTTGCAGTATCTCCATTTTGCTTCAAGGTTAGAAATAACATTTCATATCCCCAGAATGAGAAGTTTAAACCATTGAGCTTGTTAGTGGGGAGTAGTTTCAGGAATGAACGTTCAGTACTGTGACTGAGGTAAAAAGAATCTTTTACTTCTGGAAATTATCTCTGCTATATTAGTAGTGGTGACATTATTTGGGTTAATGACCTCATGAAATTAATTTAATCTTCTGTAGGCTCTCTCCTTAGGAAATATGGGCCTGTTAGGCATTTGACCCCTGTTGCCAGGGAGTGGTTTAGACAAGTCCAGGACAGTTGAAGATCTTGAAATGAATTTGCTGCCAATGAATATGAAATGTGTACTTGCATATTTAATGATTGTTGCTGACAGGCGATTTTTGGATTTTTTTTTTTTTATACTGTTCCTTCTTTCTCTTTTTAATTCCACTAGCCTTTGAACCTCATGACCAAAACCTGATGATTTGAGAGCATTATCACTTTTTATAGTGTTATTTAAATGGTGAGAAAATAAAGACTCCCAAGAATGTTTCTATCACAGGAATGCCCACCAAGAGCGTTCCTCTCTCAGGAATGCTCACTGCACTTAATCAGATGCTGGAATTCAGGGAGGGAAACATTCAGCATTTCCCAAATGTGGAAGATACATTTGAATTGGAGTTTGTGCCTTACCAAATAAAAACCAAAACGTAGAGACGCACAGCCTTAGGAAAATAGGTTTTCTAAATCCACTTCTAATTAAATTGTTGGTGGTGTATCCTTCTGTTCCTGGATATGCACTAGAATGATCAGTGTCAGGGAATACTGGAGCAAGTCCCTGTACACTGGATCTTGATCCCTGTCTTATAGGCTGGTGAAACATGGGAATCTTGAAGGCACTAGTTCAGAGAGATCTGAACTGCAGACAACTTAACCTGAGTCTGCAGTTACTGCACATGTATTAGACTTCTAAGAGCTTCAGGCTGCTTTTGTTTTTCCTAGATACCAGAATCTGATTTGATAACAGACAAATACTTTCTTTAAAGATTCTGTTCACGTTCAGAGATTGTAAAACTTAAGACTCCAGCTTTTTCAAATGAACCTCTTATGAAAAATGCCACTGGAATTGGGAACATGCAGAGTTAAGCTGCTGGGCAGGAGTCCTTGGCATGTTAGCTGTGTGTGCAACAAGGTTTTTGTTTTGTGTTTATTTTCCCACTGGCCATACTTAAACAGTTTGAGTCATGTGATAATTTTAAAAATTTAATAAAAACAAGTTATCAATTTATCTAAATACTTTTGCTGAAATAACAATCAAGCCATGAACTGCATGACAGAAATCGCTACTGCTTATTGACTAATTTTAACCAAAAAATTCACCAGGCAAGCTGTAGAAATGTCACCTTATGAAATGTTTTGCAGTGCACGCCAGAAGCCCAGAGCGAGTTACAGAGAGGAGCGGAGGAGCGCTGCGAGGCTGATTGTGTTTGTGATCGGGGGAGTCACGTACTCGGAGATGCGCAGCGCCTACCAAGTTTCTGAGGCCTACAAGTCCTGTGAAGTTGTTATTGGTAAGCTTGCTGTGGGAAAGCTGTAAAACGTGTGCTTCTGGAAAATGAAAGAATCGTTTTTTCTGATTCCCTCTGTTGGTTCACCGCTCTAATACTATTGCCGGTGTATTTCTTAAAACTACGCACTTAAAAGCTTCTTTTCAGTTTATCTCAACTATGTGATGTTTGGAGGGATTTTTTTTTTTTGCCACAAGATGTTATGCTCTACAAAGCAGTACAAAGCAGTTATGCTCTACAGAAAAATTATGTTAGAGTGTATAGCGAACAGGATTTCAAGTGACCTCTATTTCTTTGTATTACGGTTTCCTCATAAACTTCTGCATCTCCTGTGCTTTACCTCCAGTGGCACTTGCTACTCTCATTGCTTTTGGAAGTAGGAAAGGTGACAGACTAATAAAAAATTGCTCCTTTGAAAGGAAGCATTAACAAACCCCAACAATCCTAATCAAAATTCCACCCAAAAAACTAAATAAATCGTTGGATCCCAGAAACCTGGGATTTTTGAGCTTTCAAATTTGTAATTCCAAATGTAATTTTCAAATTCCAAATTTGTAGTTAAAATACAAGTGTGTTTTATATACATACATAGAAAGCAAATAACACCCCAAATCCTCCATCTTGTCCCATACCTATTACTATATTATGAAAAGCTCAAATTTAAAACTCTTCCCCATGTGAAATCACATACCTCTATTTTAACTACACACCTGTGACTAACTTCATCATGCAAGGCTTCAGGTCAAAAGCAGTGTTCTCCAGGGGGTCAGTGCCAGGCAGCACAGAAAGGTCAAAAATCCCAGGTTTCTGGGATCCAACACAAATAAACCCCAAACCACTTTTTCAGTGTAGCGCAGTTGACTTTGCAACTTTTTCTAGTTTCTGTTGTGGCTACTTGAGAGGCTTTGCATAAGCCATGCAGTTATTAACTGCTTGGGTCCTGAAAACTCCCCTGCTTAAGATTTGGTGATTGGCAGCTGGTGTGGCAATCTCGCAGCACTTCAGAAGTAGTAAATGCTTGTTCCATCAGCTGCTGTGCTTCAAATGAATTTTAAATAGCATTACAGGAAATAATTAGGTGTTAAAACAGGTGTGTGTGTGTATGTATATATAATATATAGGAACAGAGCTCCTAGGTACAGAACCTTACCACAGACCTGTGTCCATCTGTAGGGCCAGCTGATGGCTGCATGCAGGGTCATCTAAACCGTTCAAAATTGCTTGAGAGGTCTACATCTGGCATTTAAATTTAGTCTGAGACTCAGATTGAATTTCTACCATGATTTTACTCAAATAAATTTTGTATTCAAATAAAAGTTTGAGTATTTACTCAGATAAATCTTGTTCCCTAAAACAATGCCAACCTTGGTTCTGAGATCTAGAATCTGTTACCTCAAAATATTTAGGGGTATTATAGGTGTGTTTGTGTGCGGTTGGTTTTGTTTTGGTTTATTTTTTATTTGCTGGTTTCATTGGTGGTGGTTGAGGTAGTTTTAATGCTGGCTCTAGTTCTGAGTAGTAATGGAAAGACCAGGACGACAGGAATGTAGTTTAACCAGATTATTTCTTCACCTGAGACTTGTTTACAATACCATGTTTAGTGTAGGTGACTCTTTCGCTGGGCTATCTGGCATTCACCATAGAACCAGGTTCCCTTTTGTTTAGAGGTGATTATTGTAGTTTTGTTTGTAATCCTGATTTGAGGGAAGGGGATAGTTCCCAAATTTCCACATGGATTAGTGGAAGATTAAGGTTTGGCTGTGTTCCTGATTCAGAACCCCAGGAATGTTAGCCCATTGAGAGTGACACTACTTGTTGCCTTCAGAACTGCAGGGTGACCCTTCATGGCAGAAGTTATAATCACTCTGTGAGAATAAGAGAGGTGTTTGTGTATTGAAGAATAATATGGATTTTCCTTGCTGCTCAAGACTTTAATTTTGTTATTTCAAGGAAATTTTAGTCAGTAAAAGCCAATTTTTGTAACTGGTATTTATGTGGAACACTACTATATGTGATAATCTTGACTCCATATAGTTTGTTGACTCTAGGGTAAAGCCTCTCATTAACTCATCCTTTCACAGAATGGCAGGTTTCTTGCAGGCTGGGACAATTGCCCAGCCTCAGTCCTGTCTTTCAAACAGGACAGAGCAGGACTTGAAACTTGGGTTCAAAGTGTGAGTCCTGATCTGGATGTCTGAGTGTGGGAAGAGGGACATTGCCTATCTAATGGTGACACTTACATGGTGGTGCTTTATAAGAAAATACTTTGACATGTTGCACTTGTCAGTCTTCCAGGTGCAGTAAAAAACACTGACATGTTTTAAAGAGGGAATGTCTGAAAGTCAGAATTTGACTGATAGAGTTCATACGTTCTTTTGTCAGGTTCTACTCATATTTTGACACCTAGAAGACTGCTGGAGGAAGTGAAGAGCCTTAGTAAACCCAAGGATATGGTCTGCATTAAGGATGAATAGATATGGTGATGTTTATGATGCATTAAAAACACAAACAGTATGTACATATTCTAATGGAACTGACTTTTCCAAATATTGCACTTCAGTACTGTGTGGTTCCTAATGGGAGATCATGTTATAATTAGGTTTGCTCCTTGTGGGGGAGTAAAAGGCAGAGAGATGAAAAGATAAACATGTGTTTATTATGCTCTGTTTAGTATTAACTGCAAGTGCTTTTTCAAAAGGGCATGTTTGTTCCTAACTAATTATGTTGAAAGTTAATGTAATTATACATAAACCGGAATTGTCTTTGAGAACTGTGAAAACTTTCTATAATAGAATTTCTTTCTAAAAATGACTGAATTAAAAAGGGCCTAGGCTCTTGGGTAGGAACTTGAAGAGAAAACTTGTAAATATGGGTTTATGGTAAAAATGTTACATACAAGTTCAGTGTCTTAAAGTGTAATGTTTTCTGTAAAAATAACTCGCTGAAAATTCTTTAAGTAGGTGTAATTGTGAAAAATCTAAAGGCTTTTTGATGGTTCTGGGTAAGGTGGATAGTTAATCACAGAATTTTTGAGCAGTTCCAATCACAGTAAGTAACTTTGGAGAAATGCTGTCAACCGTGCACTGAAGTACACTTTATATTTAAATGTATACAGAGGTTATTACTGAAGCTTTTTCAAAAAGTTAATTTCTTAGCAAATTCGTTATGATTATCTACATAGTCTGTTTCAGAAGTTGAATTGCCTGTGATACAGAAATTCCAAAACTAAGCATGTCTCTTTGAGGAAGTGGAGGCAAAGGGAAAGGAGAGGACGAAAAGGGAAGCAGCTCAGTCTTTTCAAAGGGCTTGGTAATGTGGAAAAGAAAAGCACAAAGCAAACAAAATGACAAAACCTGATGTACTCAAGAGAATTTACTTTTAAAAGTAAATTTTGTTACATACTAAGAAATAAATACCTAAATTTTCATTGAAGGGAATAAAAAAAATCAAATTGTATGAATTCTGTAGTACTGGTAATGTTCAAATTTCTCTTTGAAAATTAATTAATTAAAATTACTGGACTTTTAAAGGGTTGTTGTATTTATGTGCCTTAAATGCTAGTTTGTTGTATGTAGAATGCAAGAGAAATGTTATAATGAAAAAGAATAGTCCCTCATGGCCTTTTGTTTACATTTTTTCCAGTGATGAGTATTTTGGTGAGTTTGGTTTTTTCCCCTTTATTTTTGCTGTCAGGTTAACCAGTACTTTAAGAGAACATTTTTTTCGATGAGTTCATTCAGAGTTAATTAGAAGGTGGAAGAAAGTCAAGTTCTTCTGCTACATCAGAGAGGAAAGAAAGGGGAGAACATGACATAATGATTCTAAAATGTTGCAGGACATGGGGTGTGATGAAAATAAGTGGCTGTAGCTTTCAGATGCACATAAGTGAGTTTGGAATTGAATCTACACTGACTTTTTTTTTAGTAGGACTACAGAACAACACTCTTAAATCAACTGGTTCATCAGTTACCACGTACCACCAGATACCACGTACATCACAACCTTAAAAAATGCAGCAGAAATATCTGTTGTTTTTGGGAATTTTAGTTTATAGCTCTATCTATCACAGTAAAAATCCAGAGTAAAAGTACTTATTTAAGAAATGCTGTGTTCAATGTTTTCTTACTAAAGATGCACACTTTGAAATTGGTACTGAAAAATGACACTCATATATATTTCTTACACCTTTGGCCAGAAGAACCCAAGTTTGTTGTAACAGCTATATGTAGGTGCATTTTTTTTTCCTATTCCTAAACATGGAAAGCAGTCAAGTACAGAAGAAAACAGCCGATATCAGTGTTACACTTAAGGATTGAAATAATTTATTTCAGTAGTATGTACAATCCCTTGTGTTGATATTTTTAAAATTGAATAGAATTGAAGAAATACCAGCTCAATTCTGGATTACTTCTTGTATATTCAGGAGGTCTTTTTCCATGTCTCTGCTTCAGGCCCAAGTGCTATCACCAGCTTAGCCTGATAGCTGATAACTCAAAAGTCTTAGTTTGTTTTTTCTGTATCCCTTATCCACTTTGTCCATCAGGCAAAGCAAAGACAAATGCTACTGTAAAGGTGGAGTAATAAAGATGGCTTTATGATAGGAAATCTGGCATTAATATGTAGCTCAAAAACAACTTATGAAGGAGGTAAGTGGAAGTTATATTCAAGATATTTGGGGCTTTTTTTTCCCCCCCCAAGGATCTTCTCTGCTACTTTTTTTTTCTACATTATTATCAAGAATGTGAAGGAGTTCTGTCAGGATAGACAAAAACTTAGTATTTCAGGGTATATGTACAAGGTATATTGTAATTTTGAAAGTTTGTATTTTCCTGTTAATGCATATTGAAATACCTAATGCTACATGTCCAGCAATTGACTTTTAAAGTTGAATCTGGAAATCTGGACAAAATTCAGAAATTACTAAGGAAAATCAAAAGTATGGAACAATGTTCATGTCAAGAATGGCTAAACTAGGGTCCTTGATCAAGGGGAAGAAAGATGATTGTGGAGTGTGTGATAGAAGCCTCAAAAATCCTGTTAAGTGTTCAGACTGTAGGGTTATCTTCCTATTCAGTGTGTGAAATAACACATGAAAACTTGCAGCTGTCAAATCAGAACAAAAGGACCTTTAGTTAGAGATGTCAGGCAGTAATGACATGCTCTGAATTGTTATATGGGGGGAAAAATCCTCAGTGTAAGTATTTATAGGGCTAATAAGTATATAAATGTTACTGCTGATTTGGAATTATTCTGGGCTTTACATTTGCCAGAGAATGTTCTGAGGAAATTTTACTATGTGACTCTCCTGTTCAGTCTGATCTTTCTTAGGCAGTTGCTGTCAGGCACAGGACAGCAGGTGCAGGGATCCAGGATAAGCAAAAGGTTTAGAACAAGCTGTTCTTGTGATGTGGAGAGATTTCTGTGAAAGAGAGCAAACTTTTTTTTTTTTTTAATTGCATCTAGGAAGCTGCAGCAATTCTTTCACTTATTAAGTTCATTTGCAAATAACAGGGACATTCCAAACATTAAACTAAGTAAAGCAAAACCAGGGATAATAAGCAGAGGCAAATGAAACTGTGAGGATATACAGTAAGAGGCTAAGGAGGAAAAGAGCTGAATGGTATTGCTGGCTGTGAAGGGTGGAAGAAGCCCTGAAAAAAAAGCCACTGACTCAGGCTAGTGAGTAAGTGGCACATGGCAGTGAGTTTAGCAATCACTGCTTGTGTGAACAGAGTCTGGATTATTTCTGTATCCACCACTGAAGAAATTGCTCAGATTTGCCTGAAAATGACTGTCCTTATTAAGGAATGCTGTGGCATTTCTAATTTGGTTTTCATCAGTCCTTATGTACTTTGCCTTCAGTGAGTAGCATCCCTGACAAAACAAGGCTGTTAAGTGCTTGCTTAATCACTGCAGTTAAATGGATGTTAGAAGGAAAATAATAGATTACTTTTCTTGGCTCACTGAATTTCTACAGTATTTTAAAATTTTCCAACCTACTTACCATCAGCTAAAATGTCAAAGCCAGATATATCTGACAAGTTAAGAACATGACATTGAAGGAACCAATTTAATTGTTACAAATACATAGACAACAAATGGTGTAATTCAGGCATTGCACAGAAGATGTTTCTTTAACAGACAAAGATGTTTCTTTAAAACAAAAACTCTCAGTGTAGGGCACTCTAAAACCAAAATAATTCCAAATGTTGACTATGACTTGGTATGTCAACGTGATGTTTGCTCCTGGATACAGAGGATGTTTTCTCTTGGTGTGATTAGGCAGCTGCTGTTGAAGTGTGGGAAGAAATTATTTGTAGTAATGACTGAGCTTTATTCTCACACTTGGGAGTGGGGGGAAATCCAAGTCAAAGTTAATTTTGCTTGTTTAAGCCAATTTTTATTAAGCTGTCTTAAGTGAATACTTAGGGAAGGTACCTGTACACAGTAATGGGGATTAGCCAACCTACTAAAGACTTGCAGTAGAATTTATAATTTGTTTTACAGTTCAAAGATTGAGTGTAAATGTGGAATACCTGTATGCTCTAGTTTGGTTTAGTACCAGTAGGTACAGACCAGCTGACAAAGTCAACTAGCTGACTTTTTCATCTATGTGTTTATAATTTTATTTCTGCAGAGATACTAACACTTCAGTATGAACCAGCAGAACAATACAGCATTTGAAAGCTAGGTAATTAAAACTCTTTTAACTTTAGCTAGATCTTCTGAAACTGCTTGTACCATTCGCTCTGTAGCTTTCTTCAAACTGTTTGCTGTCTCTATGGCATGATCCAGAGTAGAAGTTAAAATCTGTTGGAAATAATAAAATGTACCCTTATTAATAGTGAAGGCAAATGTATATACATAGGTACTGGAAAATGGTGATGTTTAAGGTTCTGTCCATGATTTTCACTCTGAATACATGGTGAGAAGTAAAAATTGAGTCACGTGATAGACTGCTCTGGGATTCAGGTTGGAAATATCTGTTAATTATTTCTCTCTTTGTATTCGTTTGAACCGAGGGAAATGTACACCTTTTTAATGTATCAGCTCCAGTGTGGTACATGTTTTTGGTACTGAGAAGGCTTTCTTGAGGTTTTGATTGTGGTTTGTCTAGCTAGGCTTTGTTTCAGTATATGAAACAATTCTAGAGATAAGATCCAGTGCTTCCTTTTGTTCTGTTTCACCATTTATACAGCAACTAAGATGCACAATAAGCCTGTACATACCTGTATGAAGAAATACACTAACATACAAGCTAAAATGCTTGGGGTTTGAACTCCCTCTGGTCTTACCCTCAAATGGACTACATATGCTTAGGCTGTAGTAATCAGCTTGCTAAGGTTGGATTGTTGTACAGGGCCGTGATATAGGGAGGTAATCCTTTCAAGAAGGTTGTGTGGCTTTTAATTTTCACTCCAAAGTCTTACATTTGCATAGGAGTCATTGGCATTCCTGTCTCTGATGTTGATTGCATATTTTCTTTGGGCAGATTTCTTGCTGGGTATGTATTGATGTGAAAGGGTCATTTTATCATATGTGCTTGAACAGCAGGTTTTGGCAGCCTCAAAGGATTTCCTAAAGATAAGATACATAGAATAAAATACAATTTAAGTAAGAAAAACAACTTCTAAACTATGAATCACATACATGCACCTTGATAGCACTCAGTTGCAAGTTAATTTTATGGTGAGTAGAATTTTCCATTGAATTGTAAAGCACAGTCTATCATTATTTGTGTTCTGTCTGCATTGCAGTAAGACAGAAAATGTTCTAGGATGCAGAGTAAGGAAATTTCTCATAATAGCAGCACTCTGCTGCTGCTGCAACTTTTGGTGTTCTATGCCATTGATTCTCAAGTGCAGCTGCTGTACTTCCAGGCAATTACTGCTATTGAGCAAACTTGTCAAAAATCTGTGATAAAATTTGTTTGCATTGCAACTTAGTCTGTGCTACTGTTAGGCATCCATTTTATTTCTGTCTCACAGCGTAATTTAATGTTAACAACAATTAAAATTAGGATTGTTACTTATAGAGAAACAGTAGGTAGCAAACAGAGCTGCATCCTAATAATACAGCCCTGCTTTTTAATCTTTGAATGAGAACATCCTCTTAAAGTGAAATTTTTTTCATGAGTAAATATGTCAGCTAAAGAAGTTACATTTTCACCTTTCATTAAAAAAGGAGTGAAGAACAAATTTAAGAATTGTTCACACATGTTCTTCACTAAAGAGTGAAATTCTAATATTCAACATGCACTGTGAAAGATAAAGTATTCTTCTTGTTTATGATAGCTGGTGTTTTTTTTCATGCCAAATCTTCAGCAGTGGGGTTTTATGTTGTACATAGTTATTGCTACAGCTTACCTTTCATGAAGTCTGGTTACAACTTCACCTGGCAGTTCATTTTTTTGAGCATTTTGAGTGGAGATTCTCTTCTGTGAATAAGCTGCAGTCATTGAGGCCATGTTTAAAACAACAAAAAAAACCCACATATTTTTCTGTGTATTTTAACATTTGTTTTCTCTTTAGCATAAATGAAAGATCAAGTAACTATCATTGCTGAATAAAGCTTGAATATGTTTTTTGTAAATGAGGATAGATTAACCTTTTTGTGTTTGCTCTTGATTTTAGCTGGCAAATGGAATGCACATGGTTATTCAATTTCATACAATGAAAGACTGCAGTGGGTAATGTAGAATAATCAATGTCATAATCCTAATAATTATATTAATATTTCATTGATTTGTAGTTTCACAGGATTGCTAGAGACAAATAGCTAATTTATACTTTCTTCTAGATGAAATTTTGTATTTTTCTTTAAGCAATTTTTTCTTCTTCTAGAGAGAGAGTCTAAGTGACTTTAAAAGGCACATGTTCAGATGATCAACATTTAATTTTTTTTTCAATTAGGCTGTCCTTGACTTTGCTGCATGTCACACAATGAAGGTAGATCTTGAATTTTCTTTAGGACTTGTTTATACTATGTTAGGCAATGGCTAGCACCATAAAAATTGGCACAGTAATGCCTAATTTTCATATCCTTTTATGTGGCTCTGCAAAATGAGATATTCCTACCATAAATAAATACGAAAGGATTCCTCTCATAAAGAATCAGGGAAAGTTAAATCTGTCGTGCATGGAGATTAAACTTGACCAGGTGTGCAAAAGTTAGATTTACAGTGCTAATGATTGTTTATACTAAATTAAATGTGGCCTGGTATGTACAGTGTGGCCTTCTGCCCCTTAAAAGCTAGTCTGTGTTTGTTAATTACGCATCATACTTACAGGATGAACCAGAGCTGCTTTTTCTACGTAAGGGACAAGACTGAACAGACTCTTTGGAATTCCTGAGTTTTACTTGATCTCTGCTTCCCCTGGGGCATCTGCACCTAAGTCCTGGAAATAGACAACGTGTGGTTTAGAAAACCCAAACTATAAGCAGTGTTTCCTTGTAGATGTTAATATCTTTGCAATCACTGTACCTCTTCTCTCTCCACATAATCTTGTATTTAATGATTTGTAACTTAGAGTGTCACAGTTGACAAGGTCCTTGCTTTGTGAATCATTACAAGAATAACAGGCTGAGTAGTCTTCTGAATCACTGCCTAAAAATCAAAAAAATAAGTTAAAAGGGTCTGAAATATGAGAAGCTTTGAAGCTTCTTTGAAGCTTCTGAAATATGAGAAGCTAATGTACTGAGGTAATTATTTGGCTTTCAGCACCATAATTTCAGAGCCTTTTGCTGCTATTAATGCTACTGTAATTTGAGGAAGAACTTTTCACCCCCAGGAGAGTGGGGGTTGAATTCAAGATTAGTTTTCAGCCCTGTCTGCAAGCTTTGAATGTATTTTTCTGGTGGTGCTTATTTTCAGACCAAGCATTGTTGGTTTTGATTTTTTTTTTTTAATGAAGTTCTCCATCTTCCTGCCCATAGTGTTATGGAAACAGTGCAGCATAATAGGAATGGGATGAGAACTTGAGCGGTTCTAGTATGGCACTGCTTTAACTATTGCACCAACCAGTACAAACAATAATCCCAGAGTATTTTATTAAATTAAAAGGATTTCACAAAAAGGTCAAGGACAACTGATAGACAAAAGGTAAGAAAACCTGTATATTCAGACTTAAAACGGAATGTAGGACAGCTCGTGCTGTTCTTCCTTAGTTGCTGGCTCCTAAAAGCTTCAGTATATTCTGCAGTGGAAAGGTAAAATTGTTTTTAAGCAGTAATGAAGTTGAATCTGAAAACTGAAAGTGGAAGTACTGATACAAAGTGTCTCAGTTGTCAAGCTTAGAACCATCTTCTAGAACGTGAAATAAATGTACATCAGAAGAAAAAGCAAAAACAAAGCATTGTGTGCACATCACTGTCATGCTTTTGAAATTGTTAGCAGTGGCAATATTTGGAAACTTATCTGGAAAGCTGAATAAGATTTATAGAGTAATTCAGGTTGGACAGGACTTCTGGAGGTCTTCTGATTCTGTCCCCTCTCAAAGTAGGCCCAACTTCAATGAATTTGCTTAGAACCTGTCCAGTTGAGTTCTGAATATCTGAGAATGGAGATACCACAGCTTCCCTAGAGCAAACTGTTTCGGTGTTTGACCAAATTCAACGTCATTCATTCATTCACATCTAACTGAAAATTGCATTGTAACCTGTCCTGTTGCCTCTTGGTCTGTCAGTGAGAGTTCCACAGTAAGTTTGACCTGGTGTTCTTCTTAGTTGCCTTTTTATTCTTAGTTAACATCTGTTAAAACTACAATTTTCATGTTGAGATGTAAAGGGAATGTATTTCTTCACAGGATTCCCTAGCAGGTTTAAGCAAAGTTCTGACCTTTGTATGCCCTCATGACTTACTCAGGTTGGTATCTGATAAATCAGTTGGTTGTCTCTGCACGAGGAGTGGAGGCGTTCCAGTTTTTCCTTCCTGGATATTTGTATTTCTTTGAGCATGAAAACAGAATATTTTAATTGTATCTTAGTATTTCTATGATGAGACTTTAAAACATCTTATACTAATGATTACTTCTTAATTGAGAAGAAATCAGACTTACTCACAGAAAGAACTTTACTTGTATCAGTTATCTGAAAAGGTGGTAAGCAGAAGTTTAAATTAATAATTAACCAGCTGAAAAATAATGAACCGTTTAGTTAAAGGACACATTCTGACAAAAGCACCCTAACTTCCCACATGTTCAAAATGCTTAAAAGTAGAGGTGTTGATAATCCTGTATTGGAATAGTAAAGTAGTATGAAATCTCAGATACATCCATCTGTTACCACTGACAGTGTTTTGATACAACACGTTAAATAGGATTTGGTTTCTTAGTAACTTTGAGCTGTTATTTAGGCTTTAATTTGATCCCTCTAGAAAATTAGAGAATATTTGAGGTGTACCTTCTGAGAGAACATGAACAAGGTTCCTAGTTTGAGTTATTTGATACGTATTTTTAACTTTGGGTGTACAGGATTTCCAAGTTGAAAATTCTCTCCAAGTTGGAAAATTTTCTGCCCATTCATGAGCACAATGATCAGAAGATTGAACCAATATTCTTTCAATACAGAGAAAAGAGTGGAAGCTAGGTGAGTTTTACTAGACAGCAATTAATACCTCTCCTGTAAAATCACGTGACAGAATTAGGTTAATATGACTGTGTTCTATGCTGCATGCATTCTTTTCCCAGAAGCCCTGCTTCTCTACTAGAACTTAGTTCACTTCTCTTTTTTTGACCTTTGATTGATTAAGGGGAGACCATTTATTTTATTTTTCAAATCTCACTGAGATATTTAACACCTATAAAATGCCTCCCAGGAGGATGGAGATGGTATTGAGAATTTTCACAAGGTTTTGATTGTTGACTATATAAGGATATGCATCCCTCCCTTTTCTTGTTTAATTAAAAATACCACACAAATATTGCCAAATTATCCTTTACTGGCACTGTACTGACTAGTTATTCACATCCTGAAATTGTGTGGCTGTCGTGAATTTTATACAGAAGTATCATTTAACTCCCAGGTGAAAGTGATAGTGGTGTTTTAGTTTCAGAAAATACTTTCAGACTCAGAAAGATAGGAAGACCAGGTTAAGAAGAATTCTTGGATATGTATTTATAGAATTCTGTAGAATTTTTATTCTGGAAATATTTGTGTTGCTTTTCAGAGATTTCAGTCATCCTAATTTTCTTAATCAGCAATTAATTTTATATTTTTTTAAATAAAAACTTGGAACAGCTGTTTCCAAGTTTTCACTTACGTGTGAAGACAAAGATGGCACTTTTTGCCTTCTAAAGAAAGTTGATTTGTTGGTGAGATTGCATCAGTTGTCTGACTTCTTTCTCCCTCATGGTTCTTGTGAAGAAATGGAGTTTCAGTACCTCTTCTTTGTGGAAGATCAGCGGTGCTTGAAACTGCCGAGCTCTGTAAAAAGTAACAAAGCATAGACACAGGTGTAGGTGGGCTTTGCATTGCAAGGAGTGACTCGCACCAAACGCCATCTCCTCAAGTTCTCTGGCCATTTTTCTCTGAAGCCCAAGTTACATAAAACATTGAATGTGAAAGCATTTGTTGAGACTGACCTGTAGATTTGTAGAAGGCAGTAAGAATATTTTTTTGGGGGGGGGGGGGGTGGGGAGAGTGTGTACGTGTGTTTATGATCTGGGAGAAAATATTACCATTCTTAGGAGTAAACTCCATTTTCTCTAGCACAATACTGCTGGGTCTGCTAGTGATTCTGCAGATTAAGATCTTGGACAAAGTAATTTTTCCTCCCATGAAATTATAGTGATTGATTCCCCAAAACAGCTTTGCAGAAGTTAAGTTAGCTACTCATATTTCCTTACTATGAAATAAATGCTTTTGAAACTGGAACTAAGAACATTCAGTATAGTTGTGTTTTTATACTTAGATTTTTGTTACAGTTAATTACATATTGTGAAGTTAATATTTAATTTAAAATATTTTCTTTTGAAGTGACATGCTATCTAAAAGCATCATGCTCTTACTAGAGGAGAACATAAGCCACACACCTGCACTTAGGAAAACAGAATAATTGTAGTCTTTAATAACAGTCAGTTACCTCACAGAAAGACTGGGCAGATTCACAGGAAGCCAGCAACGATGACAGGCTGCCTTTGCTGCCATCGATTTGTTCTTCAAGGTCTTCAAGCAGCATGCCAAGTCTGAATATTCCTCCTTCCACCCTTCTAAATCCAATCACAACCCACAGTTACTTAAAACTCTCAAAACTGATCTTTTACTTCTTACCATGATAACTGTATAGTGGACATCGCAGTACATTTCCCATAGGAAAAAATCAAATGTACAGAGTTGACAGACTCCCTTTAAAATATTTGATAATAATCAAATAGACATCCCAATTACAAGCAGGATATATAAAGCCCAAGGAGAATTTTGGACAAGCAACCTTTAGTTTACCACATTAAGATACTATTTTCACTTCAGGAAAACTCTAATGGATAAATGAAGTAAAAGCTGTAAGACAGTCAAAGAAAATATACTGATGTACTACTTAGCACTTGTCTTCTAACCTCTCAGGATCAAACTCTCCAAGGTTGATAGGCTTGTCCTTGTAGTTCTGCAGCTGTAAGTTGTGGTGCTCCTCTCTAGCTTTTAAATAATTTCTTTCCAAGGCATCAAGGTATCTTTTCAGTTGATTTAACGCCTTCATCAATAAGAAATAATTCAATACAAAATGTCATGATAACTTAGCATAAGTAGCTATCACTATGTCTTGCTATGTAGGCCAGATGTTATTTGCAGTACTGTTGGTAAGAATTTTGGTAGTTCTCTGAATTGAAATAGGACTGCATATTGTATATTCACCTAATACTCTCTGCTGCTCTATTAAGTCCGAGTAAAATAATAAAAATTATTTTTGAACTGATGCCCTACATGTCAAAATTCCTAACTTACATGGCAACTTCAGGCCTTCTACTAATAGTGTCAAGTCGGAATGCTTTAAAGATTTAAGAATTTGTCTGCGTACTGAACACCTTCATTTTTGCTTCCTAATCTCATACCTTCAGTCTGAATTGAGAAGAGTAAATATCCTTTTGAGGTAAACATCAAGAACCTTGCCAGAAAGCTGTTAAGTCTACAGCCATTTGAAGGTGCATTTCAGATAGCTCAAAATATATAAATTAATTTACCAGATATTTGTCTTGTAAAAAGATTGTTTCCTGGATCATATGCTTAGAGAAGTCTTCTACCTTCAAGACAAAATATTAGACCTGTATTATATTTAAACAAATTTGCCAAGTGAGTATGGAGTTTGAGTGTATATTGAAACAAAGCTCTTACTTTCTTAGTCAGTTGCTCTGTCTGATCCTTTAGTATTTGAGACATCTTTTCTCCTAGTGTTAGTTCTGGCAGTGAATCAGAAGGATTTAGACACTGTGCTTCTACTGTCCCAGCTGCTAGTAGTGCTGATGCTGCTGTTCCAGGCTGCAGTCCTATGGAATACAAGGTAAGGTTGATCAATTGCAATTCCAGTCCAAAAGTGTAATCAGTTTCCATTAGTCATTTGCATAGTTACTGTCATTTTATTTACTTGCTTTAAGCAAACCATGTGTAGGTTGTACAGGGACAGGAGCTCGTAATGTGATGACATCAGGTGGTGTCTCAGTGTATCCTGAGGAAATGGCAATGCTGGCATTTGCCAAGTCTGGCTGAGGAAGTATCTGTTAAAATGAGAACCTTCATTATAGATACAATGTACAGAACACTTATGGACTTGGGCAAAAAACTTTAACTCAAAAATATAAGTATTAATGAAATGTTTATTATAACAGTACCAGTTTTCTGAGCTGATAGTTAGATGTGTAAAGTGTCTCATTGGATAAATACTTAAAATACTTCTGCTCTATATTGTGAAAATACAGAGGATTGGTATAAATGGGAAATACAACATGAAGGTGACAAAATAATTTTAGGATATAGTCATAGTCCTAGAGGTAAAGAAGAATGATTTTAAAAAAATGTATTTTGAGATATTTACCTTAGGATTAAATCTCAGATGGTCAATATGATTCTGGATGTCAGCATGCTGTGTCAGCATCTCATTTGCAGCCAGGAAATAATAGGGAAAACTATTAAAACTTGTGTCTCAAGCAATTTCCTAAGATGTAAATCTAGGAATGGAATTAAGAATCTGTAAAGCTCAGTGAGTGAGCTCCATGTCAGGGCATAAAATCAAGCAGTAGTTATCTAATTACTAACAAGCTTTAAAATAAATTCACTACAGTAACAGAAATGTTGAAAAAGATCCTTTAGAAAGAATTGACTTGTCAATGCATACCAGTCTCAGAGTTGAAGAGTGTTAGATGTGAAAAAAGGCAAAGATGTTTTAACATGGGCACAGTATAAAAATAGAACATTGTTCTTAAAAATGTATTTGAGGTATTTTTTTGTAAATTTAAACATTTAAATATAACACTAGAAATAACAATTTATAGGGGATTTCCTGATGATTTGATAGTATGTTTTATCATCACAAACAATGCTCCAGTGTTAAATACTGGAATATTAAACAATATTCAGCCTTTAAGTAATTGGTAATGATAATTCTGTATCAAGTCAGTCCCACAGAACTTTGTGAAAGCAGTTTTTGAGTCAAATAATGTACTCAGTAATACTTACAGAGTGCCTATAGAGCTAGTCATGTTAGATTTTATGGGACACAGAATATCTTCTTACAAGAAACCACTCTTACCCAGTATGAAGAATTTTTTCAAGCATCCTAATTACCTGTATCTGTTGCAGCAGTTCTGAAACACTCCTTTCTTTTTGATTGTCTACTTCAGCAGAATTGAAGTAATTCTTATTTTCCAAAATGTTGTTCCCTTTTACTGATTTACTTAGCAAAATAGGAGAGGGTTTTGCTCTCTCAGTTGAAGGAACTGTAATATTGTCAGGTTTTTTTTGTACTTTAACTTCTGAAGCAACTTCAGAGAAGTCAGGAAGGCAATAGTGAGCTTGCCCTTGCCCATATTTGAGCTCACAGGGTGAAACTGTTCTCTTAAACAGGGCTCTCTCATCTTTCATGTTTTGAAAGGTGTGTGTATCTCCAGTCCCATTAATCAATTGAGAATATTCTTGTCTGTGCCCACAATGACTGGAACAAAAAATAGGTTTATTTGAAACAGGTCTCTTTTCATTTAATGAGTTTCCATTCTTGTCACGAGCCTTTATTTCTTTGTACTTTTCGAAAGGATACTCCTCGGAGCTCATTGCCCATTGTTCATGTTCTAAAGGGCCTTTGTGTTCTGAAGGCTCAGGTTTGCTCCCAGTGTCATCGATACTTTCAGTAAAGGACACCTCTGGCATTGTCTCACATTCAATGAAGTGGCATGTGCTTAGTAATTCTCCCCTAGAAAAATGACGCAGGAGGACATTGGACATCTTGGAGGTAGTTACATGTTCATTTACATGTTCTTTGCTATCTGGTTTACTGGAACTACCAACAGATAATTCCTTCTTAAAGGAAACTTCACTTCCAGGCATTTCAGTTGGAACTCCACTTGTTCCTTTGGTGCCTCTGTGATGACTAGAGAATTCTTCGGGCTGTAGAGGAGTTTCATAATTGGCTGCTGCTTTTATGTTTTTGTCATCTTCAGAACAGGCTAAGTTTAAAATTCCAGAAATATCTTTTGTACAACTACAGGCATTCAAATTATCCGAATTATTGTTGTACTTACAGCTTATTCCTACATCTTCATAATAATCGAAGTAATCTTCTCCCTCTTCAGTTGCATCTGAAATTGAATTATTCATTTGGGCTTTCATCCAGTCTGACAGTTTGCACTTTTTTGTAGTCTCCATATCCAGTTTATGTAGAATATCAATGCCATTGCTTTGCCAGTGGTGGACAGAGCTTTTATTATTTCATGGATCAAAATCTGGAATGTATGATTAATAGTTATTTTATACTTAAATATACATTACAATAATACTTAGTTAGCTATATAATTAATATTTCATTATCTCCCTACAGTAGGTTTTTTTAGAGCAATCGTACTGACATGGATGCTTCCCCATTTGCACTAGTGTAAGTCTGCGTTAAGTGCTGGAGGAAGCAAGACACAAATGACAGAAGCAAGGGAGCAGCAGCTTGTCCTTGCTCATTAATCCGGCTGTAGTGGTAGAAACAAAGAAACTTAGTAGCACTCGTGGCTCTGTTACCAAAGTTCAACCTCAGGCTGGAAAAACCCAAACAAATCGCCCAGCCCCTTTCCCCCCCGCCTTTCCTCTCACCACTCTAAAGCGTTTTTTAGCTTACGCTCCAGAGAAAGATCACAAACTTTTTTCCCAATTTACTTCTCGTCCCCGTGCATCAGGTAAAATGCAATTAATTAGCAGCTCAGCACCACGAGCTGCACTGTTTCACCTTACGTACAGTCGCTCGAGGCGGCCGAGGCGAACTCGCACCCTCGCTTCCCTCCGGGCACCAGCGCAGCCGCGCCTCTGCCGCTCGGGGCCGGGCGGTGCCCCGGAGCTCGCCTGGCCCCGCCCCCGCCCGCCATTGGTCCGTGCGGACGATGCGGCCGCGCCGGCCGTTGGAGGCCCCGCCCCCGGGGCCGGGCGCGCTGGGCCGCGATTGGCAGGTTCGAGGAGCGGCTGCGCGTGGGCGGGCTCGGCCCCGCCGCCCCTCACAGCTCCTCGCGGCCCCGCTCGGCCCCGCCGCCCCTCACAGCTCCTCGCGGCCCCGCCGCCCGGCTCCCGCAGCGCCCTGCCGGCCCCTCGGAGCCCCGCCGGCCCGCACACAGGTGAGCGGTGGGCTGGGTGCCGGAACGGGGGGGCTCCGAGCGGCGCGGTGTGCTGGATAAAGCAGCGGTGGGCCCGCTCCGGGTAGTACGGTCCGTGCCCGGTGCCCTGTGCCGGCTCCCGGCGAGCGCCCTTGTCGAACAAAGGCAGAGGAGGTGCCCGTGCCCGGAGGGGTGGGTTGTGTGCCACGATCGCCCTGGAGGCTCTGAAGGGAGCTAGGACCAGCAGGGCTGTGCATCGGGCGGCTTTGGGCACTTGTGTTGTGCTAACGAGATGGATAGGTAATTAAAATAAAAGCATGAGGGTGGGAGTGAAACAGGCTGGTAGTAGAACCGGAACCAAAGGATCTGCAAGCGTAACGCGAGGAGTGAGGCGTATACAGGGAACAAGCTCTGAACTTTTGTTCGAGAGGTTGAGCTAGGCATTGTGTTGTGGCATATCTAAATTAGGATAATACCAGACCTAGTCTCGTTTATCTGCTAGTCTGTAGGTTTTGCTAGTGTAGTTCCTGCCCTTCTATTGCTTTTTCACTTTTTCAGTGGAGGAGTGTAGTGTGTCAGAAGTTCTATTTATCCCTTTATTGACCTGATCGCCAAGACACAAATTTTACTCCACCTTGAAACTGTGGCCTTTCTTCTGCTTTAGAAGCTTTCTCAGCCTAATGTGGTGGTCCTGTTAGATTCTTGCCGGTGACTGTAGGGCCCATGTAGCCTGGGTTGCTATGGAGAGCTGTTCAACCATCTCAGAATTGGGAAGAACGTGCTGGGTCTTGCATCTCAAAAAACATCAGTCAAGATATTCTAGTCCCTGCTTAAATTTTGTCTGGAAGCTTTATGCCTCTTTTTTAAAAAGATAATTCTATTCAACCTGAAAAAACTAACAAAAATATCTCCTCATAATACAGTCCTTCTAAATTCATTGCTTACTTACAGTGTGTTAAAACTAATTTGTAGGCCTGTCCAAGTGTTCCTTCTTACTAGTTTAATTAATGGTTCCCAAGTCTTTTGGTCTGTGGTTATTCATCCCTCTTCGGTAGGAAGGACTTTTTACTTCCAGTTACTTCCATATAAGGCTGGGACAAAACTTACCTGAAACCTAAGATAGCTTCTTTGGACTAGAAGAAACCTATGTGAGTCTTCTCAGTTGCTTTATTTAATATGCAGTTGTTTAAATGCTCTTATAACTCTTTTAACCATCTTAAAACTATTTGGGATGGTACGTTGCTGCTACTTTTGCTGCAGAATTGCTTCACAAACTGATGGTTCAAAGGTCAGAGTAAGTTTTGAAAAGCTTGTTTTCTAAAAAGAAATGCTATTTGTCCATAGTTTTAACTACTGAACATAAGGGGATTTTAAAATTTTTTTAGAGTTTATAATTTTTTAGTTTCTCCTCATCTTCCCCATTTTAAATTTATTGGCCAACATATTTGTACTTTTTGTCCTCCAAGTTTATTGTAGCTTTTGTATGATCAGTTTCACTTTCCACAACTTAGTCAGTCCTGCCCAGATCTATAACTGTAGTCCTGGTTTCAGTAGCTTTCAAGGTTAATGTCTTAATGAAACTAGTTTTGTTTGAGGAGTGAGAGATCATCTTAAGACCTGTTATTGTTATCACTGTTCCCGCAAATAAAAGCGAAGAGAGATCCAGGTACCAGAAAAAAACTGACACTTTCCTTTAGCCAATTAGTAGCAAGTCAGCTATACAAGTGATAATATCCAAAAAGGAAAAAAAGGTATTTTGTGGGAGATCACAATATTAGGAATGCAAAATAGAGGAAAAGCAGAAGTGGAAGAGTGGCAAGAGAGGGTCTGAAACACATACAGTGCTGAACAGATGATTAATGTCAAGTTGCCTCTTGGGACTCAAATTTGGTGATGTTTGAGAAATATAGTTCTTGTTCATATAATAAAACTTCTTTGTATTATAAACCTTTTACTAATAGGAAGGAAAGCTTTCATTCAGATGGGTTATAGGGAATATAAACCACATGTGGTTTATAAAGAAGGCTCTCTACAACTATTTTTTCTTCAATATTTCTGTTTGCTACACTATTTTTCCTGCTATTGCCATGTTAGCGTACTTGTAGGAATTTTGCTCCTTGCACGCAGCACTTCGGAGCCTGGACCTTATCTAGTGGTCCTTGATTGGTTAGAGAACAGGATGTGCTACTGTAACCAATTCTTCAAGTGTAATAATGTCTGCACATAGTGGATAAACTGGCAGTGGGGTAAAATGGGCTGCAGTCCTGTAGCCATCACACCGATGGAAGAAACTGCATTGAGGAGATTCTGAATAGATTTGCAGCTTCGTCCCAAGTGTTGGAATGAATATGCACAGCAGTTCACAACTTGGCACCTGAACAAATACTGTTTTCCTTAAATCTCCATAGGTGATATGCTATAAATACACTGCACCTGTCTATAAGAAGCAAAAAGTACAAAAAACACGTGGTCTTCTCACAGTTGTGGGTGTTCATCCTGCTGCACAGGTTGTTTTGCAGATAGTAGCTGTAGCCTCATTAGAGAGGATGTTAATGACTGCTGTTAGTAATTGGGAACTGAAGGGGCACAGGTGATGCACCAAGCAGTGCTGCTGGCATTAACTTGTCCTGGATCACTGCAGTTGTGTAACAGAGGCTCTATGAGAGCTGCATCTGCTCCCTGAAAGGTAAAACCTTGCTGCAGTGGTAAGGATTCATTATGCTCAATGTCTGCTTTAGCTCTGATTGGGCACCACAGTGCTAACTAGGAATTTTGAAACAGCAGCTGTGTTGCTTCACTTACAGTGATTCTAAGGAATGTTATTTTTTTAAGTTTAATTTATAGAATCTTAAGGTAAATTCTTCCGTTTCTTTGTAAGATGTTTGTACAACGTTTGTCTTCTTTCTTTTACATACCAGCATCTCTTTTATAGAGATTTTATAGGCCAAGAAGGAACATCCTATTGGAGAGATTTTGGATCCACTTGCTCTATCAGCTGAAGTGCAGCTAGTCAGCCTTTTGTGCTGAACCTTTCATATGTGGGGTTCTTTCACGGTGGATATCATGCTCCAGTTCCCAAACTGAACGTGGTTGGGTGCCTCGCTGCCTGGGAGAGGCCTCCTATATATTCATTTGCATTATGAGATTGTCCCAAAGGAGCAGGGTTGAAATTTACCTTCAGAACTTGGTAACAGAGCTGTTACTGATTTACTGGGAGTGATTTCAACTTACACTGTGAATAAAAGGAACACAAGTTACTGCTTTATTGTGAACTGTCATTGCAGTCTGTTGTGGCATTTGTGCACTTAAAGTGCTTGGATGCAAATCTCATCCCTGGTTGTGGGAGGTGTTGGAAAGAAAACAATACAGTATTTGTTTTTAGTCTGTGAATGGCAATTTGTAAATAAGCTTGGATCTGGTTCTGATAAAAAAGAAAAAGGAATCCTAATATCTTGATGTACCAAATATGTGGAAAAATTCTGACCTCTTTTGACTGTGATATTACTCTGCACTGTTCTTGTATCTGAAATCTTAATCTTGCTGCATGTAAAATTAGTTTTCAGTTGCTTGATTAGTTTTATGATGGGGATATTAGTTATATTTTGCTGGCACTTCATGTTCTCCTTCCTTATTTTATCATAGTGTGGGATTCCCCTAATTCAGGATTTAAATAGGCAGCTTACATTAACTATCTCTAGGAGTGTCTGTGCAATAACAGTACTCCTGTTTACTTGCCTTGGCTACACTGGGTTCTTTAACCTGCACACTGGACAGTAGTTAAGTTCATTCAGTAGCAAGCTGTTTTCCAGTTAAATACTGGTTATCTTAGAAAATGAAGGAAGAAAGGAATAAGCAGGATATAGAGTTTGAAAGGGTTTGCATGTTGCAGACCTTTAGCATTAGCCCCAAACACTCTATTCAGCTAGGTGTTCCACAAACAGAGGAAAAATCCTTCTCCTAATCTACAGAGTAGGTGGAAAGTACATTCAGGAAATGCCAGAGGGCAGGTGGAAAGGCTCCCGGGCTCGTGTTTGCCTTTAACAGAGTGCTGTGGGAGTGCAGGGACAGTTAACCTGTGAAATGGAGATGAGCCTTCTCTTACCTGTGTTTAGAACCTACCAAAAGCAGGGTCTGTTTGGTTTGGGCAACCAGTGAAATGAAGAAGTTCGAGAAATACATTGACAAATTAAGTATCTCTGCTGTCTGTCATAATGCAGGGCCACATTAGCAGTTAGGTTAATGGATGTTGGACTCTGCTCTGGACCTGTGTTCCTCTAGTTGTCAAATCTATGACTTCATTTCCAGCTGTGGATGTGTTTGCTTACTTCATTGTGAGCAAAATTTGTCTCAGAAATGCTTGATGCCTGTCATTTTTGTGGAGGGTTTGTTTGTCTTTTAAAGTTAATTTTAAATCTTGAGTATCTCATTGCTAGGATATTTTTAAAGGTTTTAAAAAAATACAAACAGAGCTTCATAACTAGTATGATTTATATCCCTGTAAAGTAGTTTTTGGGTTTTATGCAATATTTTCCTTGTCTTGTTTCATATAGTTATTAATATTTTCAGTAAAACTATTTTGTGTACCTACTTGGGACTCTTTGGGACTGTTCTGGGGATACTTGTGCTTCTTTGTCACCGGGGGTTTCTCTTCCTGTAGTCATATTGGTGACTAAATTATAGAGTAAGTTGATGAGTAAATTAAAATAATTGGACAGAAACCCTTTTGATTTGGATTTATATACAGTGCTAGAAAGAAATTAGGTAGAGGAATGAAGAAAAGAATCAGATTACTCAGGAGCTTGTGACAGACAATGATAGTATTTGTGTGACTACTCATTTAGCAATTATTTTAGTTTTTTGAGGAGAGTTGTGAGTATCCTGACTTCTATTATTGGTATTTTTCTGGTCTTTTATGGCCTTTTGTGCTTCTCTTACTGAAGTCATTAAGTGGCTAAAAAGGGAGATGGTATAATTTCAGAGGTAACAGAGTCAAGTTTCCCTCCCTCACTCTAGTAATTCTTTTCTTTTGATTCACAAAAGGCAGTTAGCTCTGCATCTTTCAGTTCTGGTTACAAAATGCCTGTCTAGCCTCATGCTCTCTGTTGCAATTTGGTGATTCTCTTTCTAGCAAGGAAATGATGGTTTCCTGTATAAAAGATAGTCTCTGCATGTTGTTTGGGCAAGGGCGAGGAACCCTCATATTCCATTTTCTATTAGAACTCTGTAAGTGAAATTCCAGGCTCGTGGAGCAGTGGGTTGATAGCATTACAAGTCAGCATCACCTGTGGGCTAAAGGCAGTGCTATACCCACCCCTTCCAGCCATTTCAGGGCTGTCTGCAATATTCAGCAATGCATCTTATGTTTGTGTGGGCCCATATTTATAAGTCAGTATGGTAAATATAGGTGGGGTGGAGGAGGAAGCATCTGAATCAAGAACTTGAGATAGTGGTTTAATTTACTTGCAGCTTGTCTGATGAGCCTGATGGCATAGGATGTTTAGGTGGGGTCTTTGCCATGCTCTGCAGTGATACAGGCTCTGCAGCACAAGCTCTGTCACCGCTGGGAGGAGCAGGTCAGGAGCCGTTTATGAACTTCAGCTTTCCTCCTCTGTCCAGTAACGTGTGATGGGAGCTGCAAAGTGGCTTGTGTGCTGCTAAGCCAGTCCTATAAAAGAATCCCTCTGGTTTATTCTGGGGTTTTCTGCTCAACAGAGGAATCCATCAGGAGATCAAGGCAGTATTTCAGAGCAGGTATTGCTCCACAGCATCATGATCCTGAAAAAAACCTCAAATTCACCTCATCAGTGAAGGTGGTTTCTGTGTGCACTCAGCTAATCTGCTGTTGAAGGGCTGTCAAAAATGGTGCAGAGAAGAGTTTAAAATAAGCTGCCAAGAACAACCACAGTGGTCTAAGTAGAGTTGTTTCTTGTGTTTGCGTGATCCACTCTCATGACTAGTCACTTGTACTGTGCTCAAGGTTTGGAAAAAATAGCTTTTTTCCCCAGTATGGCACACATGAGCATTCCTGAAAGGCTCATTCACAGGAGAATATGTATTATTGCAGAAATGCAAATGATGATACTGTTTACTGTGTAAATACAATATTATGCTTGATATGAAATTTTAAGGCTTTTTGGTGGCTTATTTTAGGCTTATTCATTAGTTCAGTTAAATTTTTAAAATATCCTTGAACAGCATTGAAGACTAAAATAGAGAATGCTTTACTTCTGAGTGTTCCTTGTGCTATTTGTATTTATATACTTATAAATTTTGAGGGTCTGAAGCCTAGCTGGTCTCTGTATTTCAGTAGTTGGACTGTTGGTATATTTTTATTATTGTCTAGTCTGGTTCTTCATTCTCAGGCTATGCAAAGCTCTGTTTTGTTTTTAGATGATCTAGTTCAAGCTTCTTTTCATTTTTTCTTTTTTTTTCTACCCATTCTGTAGCATCTTTCTGAAAGGAAATTCAAATTTAGTTCACCATTGGGAAATTTATCTTAATCCTGAAACAAGAAGTCTCTGTCACTAGTTTTTCTCAGGAAATGCAATTTTTGCAGTAGATCTGCCTTTATCTGTGCTTTCCTCTAGTTGCTTTTGAATCTCTGTCAGTGATGACTTCATTTGGCAGATGCTCCTTTCCCACAGATTTGTGAGGAGTAGCAGATGGGAGAGAAGGCATGATTTGATCATCCCCTTTAGGGAAAGGCAGAAGGAAGGGAACTGGTTGATATTCCACCAGCCCGAGTGACCCATCAGGGTCTGTCAGCTGTCTGGCCACGTGACTGCATCAGCAAAGCAATACTTCTGATCACCTGACAAACGCCAAAAAAGAAGGTGTGGGTTGAGCAAAGGAGCAAATGAAGCTGCTTAAAATGTGTCATCTGGAGGTGATGAAGGAGAAGAAAATACTCTTCTCCAACTGCATTGTGATTATTAGTTCTGTGTACTGTAAATAAATCACAGCATTGGCTTTCTGTTGCTTGCTGATGAATTTTCACCTGTGCAGAAATATGGTTTTCTGTCAAAAGTTTAAATGAAAAGATCTATTGTAGACATTCAGTGTAACTAAGAATTGTGAACTGATTAAACTCATTGTCGACTATTGAGATAAAATTTATAGTATGTAATCAAATCATTGCTGAGATGGAAAATGCCATAAAAAGGTGAAACACCTGTCTGGAGGCTGTGATAATTAGAACTACTAGCTTGCATACAGGCTTTGGGGAAGGAAATAGCAACGATTGTTTTATCACTGTCAGAAACCTGAAACATACTGACTAAAGATGGGGGGCCTTGGTTTCTTCTGTAATTTTTCTTGAGAGAGAAGTGAGCCTTATTCCAGTCGTAGCATTTGTATCACTGATTCAGTGCAGGGATGTTGATGGGAGCTTGAGATGTACTTTCATCATGCAAATCCTATCTATATTCATATAGCTTCTACATAGATCTGTGATTTAATAGAAAAACATAATGAAAAGTGACTTTCTGACAGCAATAAGTACATTTCTTTTTTTAGATAGAGTATTGAATTGAGGCAAATTTACCTTATTGATGGTTTAATTGAAAATCCTTTAGCTGTTTACAGCCAGGATGGGTAATCTCTTAACTAAGCTCACCATTTTGTTCTAATAAAGAATTGATAAAGTGCACATTTTGTCTATTGTGGGCTATGAAGTTGCTGCCACATTTCATTGCCCAGCCTCTGCTTGCTTCACTTGATTTGGGGGTGATGAGGCTGATGTTTGTTTCTGTTTTGGTATCAAACAACTATGCAATTAGTAACAGCAGTTTCATTTTCCTCTTCTGAAGGAGACACAGTCTTTTCTCTGTGGGCTTTTTACTGCTACTTCAGAATAACAGAAAACACCAGAAACCCCTAGGACTTCCTGTATCTAGTAAAATCATGCATTTTTAAGGTTGTGTATACAACTTTAGTTTTTTATTTATGCTTTCCTGAAAGGCAGCTCTTTAATATGGATAGAGATTTTGTATTGCTCTGAGGTGTGGAGAGAACAAATTTAAAGCAGCTTGATTGCACTAATATAGATTTTTTTTTTCCCCTAGTAAACACCAAGTGATTTGTTTCAAGTTACATAAAATTTTAATTAAAAATGCAGGTTTAGGAGAAAGCCTGTTTCACTCTTTGTTATGCTGGCAGTGTTAATGCTGGCAGTGTAGAACTTCTCCTGAGGTCTGTTAATTCCCTAGGCTTTTCTGCTGGAGCCCTCTGTCCCCTGAGCCAATTCCACGCTGACCACCAGCTCGGGCAAGGCTTGGTTACGCAGAGATGCTCTCAGTAACTGCTCTGTAACTACTGTTAGAGTGCAGCAGTCGGAAGAGCAAGGCTGAGTTTGTTGTACTCCAGTCCTCCCAAGGCCAGTTTACACCCGAGAGATTCTGTCTGTGCAAGTGTTTGACTTCCACCCCCTGCATTTTGCATTCCCCACTGTAATTATGGTGAGTTAGGTTTGGTTACTGATTACACAGTGGCATGGGAAGGCGTAATTGACATCCTAATGACTTACCCGTGAAGAAGCCGGCTATGAAAAGCAGACCCAGCAATTTTGGTTGGATCTGTGATGATGATGTGTTGGCCAATGTGGGTGTGTCTGTATCACCCTCCCAAGACTAGGAATGTGCTGTATGGCCAGTAAGGAGGGAAAAAAAGCAGGAGCAGTGGTTCCAGCTCTTGGGAGATGGTGGCATCAGTCAGACAATGAGGACGGATGTGTAGGTCAAGTATAGTGAGGTTATAAACACCTGATGTAAAACGTACTGCTAGAAATAACTAATATTTAAATAAACATAGATATTCTGATGTACTTTTAAGTGTAACTGGGTTTTTTAATTTAAAGTTGGCTTTTTATTTTTAAAAAGCTTTTAAAATTATTCAGTTAATTACCATTACACTATAAATATGAAAACAAATTACCACAGTCATAATTTTGTGATCTGTGGAGGTTGCCAGAGTACACACTTTTTACTTTGTGGTGTGTCTCTCTGTGGAAGAGAACTTCCAAATCCCTTGGATTTGCTGAACAGCAGGAGTGCTAGAGGGCTGCTGTAGACTGGGTGGCTTAGGGCCATCTGCCTGTATGAGTTACCTGAGCTGAGGCTGGACAGACTTCCATAGTGAGTGAGTGCCTGCAACACAGCCTGCCCAGTGTGTGGGTTGCAGTGCTATTGTAACCCGTGGGTGTCGTGCTTCATAATTGCAAAAACACACCCACACCCACTTGTTGATGCCAAATAGTTCTAATGATGAGTGTGGAAGGGCAAAATACCTGTTTAATTGGAAGAATGTGGATCGTCTGAGGGTTGCTGTCAAGGTGGAATAGGATGGGCAGCATGAATCTTCACAGCTGGGGCTTGATAAAACTAATGAGAGGAAAAGGCATGGGCTATATTGACAATTAAATATACAGGTTTACATATTCTTTTGATGACAGCTCTGAGTATGAGCTCTCTTCCTGTCTTTTTGACACCGCTGCAGTCTCTTGATGAAATATGCATTTGTGAATTACACAACTCTGTGTTTACTTGCAAAGGAAGGTAATATTAGTACCGAGGCATAAATATACCACATAAATATGCCTCTAATAAAAATATGTTTAAAAGTAGGTAAAACTTTGATTACAGGGTTTATTTTCTGTTAATTTTTCCTCAACCAGCCTAAACATGTCCAGTATTTACATGCTGTCTTCTGCAATCCCTTTGAAGTAGTCTGGAGCTCACATTGCAGTGCTGCAGAATTTTTTAATAGGAAGCCAGTGTTAACACACCCCTTGCCCTCCAAACTCCCATACTCCCCCCCTTTTCTTTTGGGAGCAGGAAGGAGAAAAGTGAATATAGAACTTAAACCTTTGCTGGCTGCTTTGCTGACAGTATTCCAGGTGGGACAGTCTCCAGAATGGATGATTTACAGATGGAATTGTGCTCACCAGTTCTGACTGCTGTGGACCTCCAGCTGATGATCAGGGTTTCAGTGGCAGTGTTTACATGTAAAGCACTTTGTGATCTGTTCTAAATTATGCCTTTCACTCTGTAGTTTTCATCCTGTAAGGTTTTTGCCTGGAATTTCATGACGCCAGAAAATACTAACAAGGATAAATTCTTCCAAGTGCCCAAGAGGAGAGAGTGTTGGTTTTTGTTAAACCTCTTTGGCTTTCTCACGTGCCTACAGGAATGACCATGTCTGTGTGGAAGGCTTTGGCTCTGCCTTTAAGTTCTTGAATGACATTTCCTGCTTGGTAGGAGCAGTGTTATGCTTTTACATCAGCTGCAAATGCTGATGAGTTATTAACTGTGAGACTTCAAGCCAAGCATCTTGTGTTCCCTTTGCAGAACCACGGCTGAATGGAGCTTAAAGGGCTACAGATGAAAGAAAGAACGTGAACGTTTCTGAAGGTGTGGGACGTGTCTGGCTGTGACCTCCTTACTCAGTAATAAAGAAGAGGTTTCTACAGGAGCTTAGGATATCTTTACTCCAGCTTCTTAATATACTAACTGGAATGGTGCTCTGACAACAGTTGTCCATAGTAAGGCACTCACCCTACTACAGAAAAGTATTTCTTTCTCTACTGATAATGTAACTCAATGGCGGAAAATAATGTTTTGCTAAGCATGCGTGAAGATCGTTCCTTTCACGTGCGATACAGGTAAGGCTGGTAATTTTGCTGTAAACGAATAAGTGCTGTTAATAATAGAAAGCTAAACAAGTTGTGACAAATAGCTTGATATCTCTGCTAGTAGTGTTACTAAAACTTAACCACTTTTTTTTTCTTGATTTTCGAACAATGAAATTTCACTTTTGATATGTAGCAGATCATATTAGTATATGATTATATAGTATTAGAACTTGTATGGTAGCAGACTATAGTATGTTATTGTCTGTATTTCTTTGTATTTGAGGTAGAATGATATGAAGTATGGTACCTGCAGGGTAACAGCTGCTCCCTCTTTTAGCTGTTGGGCTGCCTGTGCAAATTGCTGAGTTTTGTCTGCTAAAGTTCTCTGTGCTTGGCCCATTATTGTTTTGATGAATTACAATGTATTTTCCTTGCTTAAAATAAAGAGGTCTGATAGATGGAAACTATCTTGGTGCCTTGCACTCAAAAGTGCTGTTCATGCAAGTAAAGAGGATATGGGATTTCCCTTCTGAGAGCTTTTATAATTTTTCCTCTGAATCCCCTTTACAGACATGGGACAACGTGTTAGCATTTCAGACTCGCTCTAATGGAGCTGAACTACAGGAGCATTGTGTAGTGCATGGTGTTTGGAAGGGCAAACCTTGCAGTTCATTCAGTGGGAGGGGACACTGGAAGACTGAAATGATTGTTTAAAAAGAAATAAAAAACGTGGTTCTTGTGTGCTCCCCCCACCACTATCCTGGTCATCCTTTGGAGGCCTTTTCCTCACTAGCTAACAGCAATAAGGCAGTACCTTATTTTAAGGCAACATATATTAATGCTTAAAATTAATCCTTTCAACCTTCTGACAATGTTAGGTTGCCTTCCATTTCATATAAGAGAAGCCCTTAATTTCATTTCATACAAGTCCAGTGTCCTGGTTAGCAGTACAGCCAGCAGGAGAAGCTTTTTCACAGTCAGTAAGGAGAAAAATTAGCAAATCTGCTGTAATTTACTGTTTTCTCTCTTTATTTTGTTAAAATCTTTATCCTATGGCTTTGACTCTAAGTGCGCTAAGCATGATAACTCTGTGCTGAGTGTCTCCTGAAGGGACCCACTTCCCAGCATTCATCTACCACGTTTCCCCACACTGGTGCTGATGCTCTCAGTCCTCCCCAGACAATTGCAGAACATCCTTGCTCACTCTTGAATAAACACAGGAGCTGTTCAGGGTGCTATTATAGAAGTAAATGGATGAAAAATGTGTCATGGCCAATTGATTGGTTTAAACTGACAAGCTAAAAAAAGACTTAAAAAACTTTGTCAAGCACAGTCGGGGCACAATATCTTAGTACTTTGTGCTGTATTTCAGTACAGGTTTGAATGAGACCAATTAAAAATAGCAACAATAATAATATTCATAACCTTATTAAACTTTTCTGCAAGAGCTATAATCTGATTCCCATTTAAAAAACAAGATGGCAAAATACTTTTAATTTAAAAATGTATTAAACTTTACAAAGACTTTGAGAAACTGCAGATTTATTCAGTATGTTTGACCTGGAATTTTATGATGATTTTGATAGCTATAATTTGGAAATATTTTATTTTGTTGCAGTTTAAAATTTAGTGTGGGAAATAAAAGATCATAAGTTACTGGGGAGGGAGTTATCAGTTTTAAAAAAATTACTTGCAGGTATTATCCCAGGCTTGTTTGGCTGTGACTGTTCTTTCCTTCCTTCTGGCATTCCATTAGAAATGATTTTAAAGAAGTTGGGGCCCACTCCTAAGGAAAGGCTTTACTATGGGTCTGTTACTGACTGTGCAGGTGTTTCCTTCTCCCCACAGTAGTTGATCAGTATCACTTTAGCAGTTGTAAAAATGCTTATGGTGGTGGGAGGGGATTATTTGCTGCTGTTGTTGGTTAGTGACTGAAAAAAAAATGCTAATGTTACTTGATTTGTATAAATAAATGATCTGTAGGGTAAATATTTGTAGAACTTGCTTCTTTTGGCCTGCTAAAATCATACACCAAAAAGTTCTAACTGCTTTTATCTTGACTGCAGCAAAAGAACACAGAATTCAGGAGTGTGGTTTCTTTGTGTGTGAGTTGTTTGTTTCTAATCTCACCATCATTAGTTTGATGGAAGCAGTGGGGCTGGGGTGGAGCTGTTTGCAGTGGTCACCGTGGAGGTTTCTGCTCACATGGAGAAGCCAAGAGTAAGGGCAGGAGTCAGGAATGGCATGTCAGCTTTATTGCAGGATGCTGTGACATTAGTGATGCTGTGCATCTGAACTAAAGAGATGTCATGGGGGTTGTCTCTAATTGTGTTATTTGTACCAAAATGTTTCATGGCAAATTGATGACACCTGTGTTCCCCCTCAGGAGCAAAAAGTCCTCTTAGTGGGAATTGAACTGAGTAGAACTCAATTGTTCAGAGATTGTAATAATCAGTGAGTGTTACTGCCTTCTTCCACTGCCTTAATTCTTGCCACTTTTCTTGCCCTTATTGTAAGATGAGAACTGTTGAAGGAAGGGAGACAGAAACAAGGAGGCAGTATGCTTAGGGTTTATATTCTTAGAAATATTAAAGGTTTAAAATAGAATGTGAAAAAGGCCAGAGAAGAAAAAGGGTGGGGAAAAAAGAATAAAAAATCCTGGCGAGCCAGGCAGGAGGAAAAGCTTTGAGGGCCGGATAAAGATGAGGTAGTTTTACAAATGAGAAATTATTCAGGAGATGGCAGCCAGCCTTTCAGAGAACAGGTCCAGGCAGCTATAGACAGCAGAACAAAATGAAGCCCTGTGTGAGCATTTCCAAGTAATATCTGAGAGAGCGTTGTCCTGTTCAGCAGCTGCAGAATTGCATTAGAAGTGCACAGATGAATGGGGCTTGTTCTCTTCTCCTCTCTGCAGATTCAATGCATCTCTTGTTTGGCCATGGGGTGTTGAGTAAATAATTCAATTCAGCCCAGGGAACAGAGAAAGTAATGTCATATTCTCCTTGTAACTATTTAATGACTTCCTAAAACATTGATAACTTGGCCCTGTCTAGTCTGCCAAAGTGCTATTTAACCATTAGTAGTGACAGGTGGAGAACACCTACGTAAATCCTGAAAAAAACCCCAACAAAACAGAAGTATACATTTGCATAAGAGTCCTTTAAGTAGAAGAGGGGAGGAAAAAACAAATACAAACCAAAACCAAACCTCTTCTGAGTCCAGTTCTGGTACTCGATGGAAAAGCCAAGGAAACTTTTAAAAATAACCGAGTGATTTCATAGCTCTTATATAACCTGAATAAAATATTAACAATTGAGTGCAGGCAACTGTGGAAATAAATATTTAATTTTCTCTGTTCTATATTGGTATAGCTTATTTAGATTTTGAAATGGTAGGTCAGAAGGAATGGATCTAGATGGAAATAAAGCTTTAATTTGCTGTACGGATTCCAGCAACCTGTTAACACAACTTCTCTAGAGTTGTGTAATTTTTGCATTCTTTTTTTACTCAAACAATTATTAATTCCCATTTTCTGGCTTTATTACAGGATAAAGAATTCAGAATACAGAATTCTGTTATTACAGAATTTAAACATTCTGTAATAACAGCCGGTTTTTCATCAGTCTAAGCTGTTTGCTTCTTAGTTGTGTTCTGTATGAAAGATCCCACATTGTTCATTTTTGTAAGTTATACTAAATCTAGGGTTGCAAAGTCAAATGATTGTATTTCGAATTCCCTGATGAAATGATAATGCTGCCTTGGCATTTGGCATTTTTTGGTGTAGTAGAAATTAGATGAATGCAGTCTCTCAGGGGAACTACCATACTGCAGCACTCTTTGGTATTACCACTCTTTGGTATTTTTTAACTGCCTTCACTGATTATGTGGCTGATGCATCACAGTTTAATTTTTTTTTAAATGGAATAAATTCACTTACAGTAGAGTCCAGTGTAGCATTTTCACTGTTATGTCACACACACCTTTTGCTGAAAGTTCCGCTCTTTTTAGCCATTCAAGCTAAAAATCCAGACTGGGTGTGTAATGGTCCAAATCTTTGCACTGAGAAGCACCATATTTTCTGGCTGTCACTCTAATTGGACATGTCAGTTAACATGAGGTGCCCGGAGAGAACCTCTTTGGATAGGATTAAGATTACCCAATGAAGTGTTTTAAGTCTTAAACCTTCAGTTGCTGATAGTGTAATCATTTCTGCCTTGTACTTAATTGTACTTAATAATTTCTGCTTTCTTCTGTCTTACATTTCACACACGCACAATGTCATGAGAGCCAGGTGGTGTGTTGTAGCTAATAGGAATGCTTTCACTTCTCTGAGAAGAGTTAGTTTCCAAACCTAAAAATACTGCATGTGTTATGGATATCCAACCTGAGAAGTTGGGCTTGGCAAGAACTTCATGCTGGAGTTATCTTCTGCTGTCAGCATCTTTAGCAACTACCAAGCAGGCAGTGCTTTTGCTTGCAGAAGTTAAACATGTCGGTCATCTCGCTGTGCTTAAGTTGTGGCGTGTCGAAGACCAGCAGGTATGGTAGTAGTTTGTGTTTTGCATTGTACTTGTGATCCCAATTCTTCTAGGTCTTTTGGAAGTCATTAGATTTTTCAAAAGTATTTCCTTCCTGTTCAGATTTGTGTAGAAGTTTGTGTAACCATTTTTTTTTCCAGTTTAAGAAAATAAAGAAATGTAAATACTGTGGGTATGTTAAAAACTTCTTCACTATGTCAAGTCAATACTGGTGTTGTCTGGTGTTTCCACTAAAATTACTAATGCAAAAGCCAGCATCTGACTGTCCACTTTTTCAACAGTATTAGCACATACCTTTTCAACAATTACAGAGTGTCTCTTACTGGATTTTAATTTTAAAGAAATCTTAAAAAATGAAAAAGCTGACATTTTTGCAAGCTTTTTAAAATGCATGTATCCGAAAAAGCTGGCAAACTGTACTGCTTCAAGATCGAGACCTGGAGCTGTTGTCTTTCTCATCTTCCTCTCCCCTGTCTCCCTTGCATCTCAGAACTGGAAAGCAGGAAATGTTTGGATAAAATTATTACTTACTGAAATGTTATGTTTGGTACTCCTGAACTGACAGGGGCAAAAATGCACGTGAATGGTTCTTGCCACTATAATTTTCTATCAGCTTCTTTGTTCCTGTTCAAAATGTAATATTGTACAAATTCATTCATGACTGCAGTTTTTTGTACCTGTATAATTACACAGTTACTTTTTCATAATAATAAAAAATATTCCAGTGGGTTCTGGAATAATGGTGCTTCAGTGAAGTAACTTGAATTGAATTGACATGTATTTTGTCATTAATTGAATCTAGATATTTTTGCTTACACTGAGAATTTTCACAGCACTGCTAGTATAAGAAATTAAGTACCAAGGAGTATTGAATTACATAGGAGGCAACTTGGGAAAAATTAGTCAGTCTTTGATACACAGAATATTCTCATTTCATTTTTTCTTGTGAATCATTTTGCAGGTTACTATGGCATCACCCTAAAAATTTGAAGTGCTTTCATTTGTCAGTATCAGTATTTGTCAGTAACAGCTGGCTTTCTAGGTATTTTTTTGAAATTATCTAGATGGTGAAAACCGTTTTTGAACCCTTTGGGTGCTGCCTATGGACAAAGCAGTGTTTGGTTTCCTCTCTGAGGCTGAAAAAAATAAGAAATTGTAGCTGTTTTTTCAAATGTTATTTTGCTCATCCCCATCAAAGTTGTAATTTCCATTTCAGCCTTAGTTTCTGTAATACTCTAAGGCAAAACTCATTGGTTGTGGTGTGGTGCTGGACCTGGGACAGTGGCATTTGGAGTGACTGCTGGCCTTTTTTGTCACCGTGCAGGATGGAGGCTTCATGCCTGGAGCTGGCTCTGGAAGGCGAGCGCCTGTGCAAGGCAGGAGATTGCCGTGCTGGAGTGTCTTTCTTTGAAGCAGCTGTTCAGGTCGGAACTGAGGATTTACGAACCCTGAGTGCTATTTACAGCCAGCTGGGCAATGCCTATTTCTACCTGCATGAATATGCAAAGGCCTTGGAATACCATCACCACGATCTGACTCTTGCAAGGTAATCATTCTCCGTGTCATCTCCTTCGGGTGGATAGGAGCAGCTGGCTGTTCACTGTCCTGCCAAACCCTGCTATTAATACTGGCTAATGAGTGAACATGAGCGGTGGTGGCGGAGGGCTGGGGGGCCTGGCAGGTCACTTGGGTGCCCTCTAACCTGGCAGCTAATACTTGGTCTAGCACCATAATCCTAGAACTGACTGAGGCCTCACCAGGTTTCTGGATAATTAAATGGCCGCTTTAAATCCACCCGTTCTTTACCCTTTAGTGTTTCAAAAACTCAGTGTTTCTAGTTCTCCCTATTGTTAAGCTGCTCTCCTTTACTAGACAGAACTCTGTGTAAAACTCAGTGTAATACTGTGAAATCTAAAACCCTATCCCTTACATATGCTTTTTATGTATCTGACTTTTACTGATTTGTACAGATCCAGTAAAAGACACAGGCATATAATGCACTTAACCTCAATTAAGGCATAAATCTGTTCTTTCCCCTGCCTTACCTTGCTCCTGTGCAGTGGCCTTGGGGCATTTGTTTTGTTGTGTTATCCCCCAGGTAGGACAGTCTGAGTGGTTCAGTGGCAGTCTCTTGCCTTAGTCTCATTTAAAATCTACAAATGAAGTAGTACCTTGAGCTGCAGAGGGGACTCTAATTCTTAAACCTTACTGTTAAGTGTCTTGCTAAGTAAAAGGAGACTTCAACTCTCCAACTCAATGGTCAAGTAAAACACAAATGCAGTTAAACCTCTCTTTCTAATGCCAGGACTGTCTTTCTAAATAATTTTTAAGAATTTTCTCTCTATTCTCTGCCTAAAAGATGTGAATTTAAAAAAAAAAAAAAGGCAGACGATCAATACCATGAATACCAGCAGTTGGCCAAACAGCACTGACAGAATGAGATGCCTGTAACCACAGATTGGCCAATGTTTGAGTGTGTTTCTGATTAAAATGAACCCATATACATTTACATGGTTGTGGTCTCTTTTCATAAATTCTTGTAATTTTCTACCATACATTGACCATCTGCTTGGTTTAAATTATACACTTTTTTTCTGGGTACTTCATTTCTGCGATTTTAGGACAATTGGAGATCTACTGGGTGAAGCTAAAGCTAGTGGGAATCTGGGCAACACCTTAAAGGTACTTGGGAATTTTGAAGAAGCTATTGTTTGCTGTCAGAGACATCTGGATATTTCCAGAGAACTTAATGATAAGGTAAGAATTATGCAGGAATCTGGATGTAAAGTGCTAACAATGCATTCCTGAACCCTGTGGTACTGATAAGGAGTGTGCACCTTTCTGAGGGAAATAGTGAATATTCAGTTATTTCTTCTAGGCAGTAAGAATCCATTAGTTGGAATACAGTTCTTTGTACCTGGAAGACTATAGGTCCAGGTTAAATATTATCGTATTTTGTGGCAGTTTTGTTTGTTTTTAATTTAATTTTTAATGGTAATTGACCTCAAGAATGTATCTTGCTCTTCAAAAGAAGTAGATGCAAAACAGTTGGATAGAGAGATATGACTGGGTAGGTGATAACATGTTCAGAATGAGCAGAGTGTGTGTTGACAAATAGTTAAGGAACTGTTTTCTCCCATCTGTGGATTGTACAAATAGTTGTGACAGAAGACTTTGAAGCATGAAATTTTAATGCCTTCTTTTACTTCTGGTTCAGGTTGGAGAAGCAAGAGCACTGTATAATCTGGGAAATGTATATCACTCTAAAGGGAAAAATGTAGCTAATGCTGGGACTCATGATCCAGGGGAACTTCCAGATGATGTGAAAAATGCTTTGCAAAAAGCTGCAAAGTATTATGAGTAAGTAGTAGCTTTAAATGTTGTGGGCTGTGAGGATATGATCATGTAGTTCATTAGAATGTGGGAGATTTGCAGTGCCATGAGCTAAACTGTGAAATGCTTCTCTGCAGAACTGAAGTACCTGTCAGTTCTGTCTTTTCAACAGGACAGTGCACTGGCTTTTGTCATGGCCTCACTTGCACTGTACCTGACAGCCCTTAGTTAGAAACCAGCAGAACCCTTCAAACCAGGCTGAGACAGCAGAACCTTGTTATACCTGTGCGTGTAACTAGAGGGGAGCACACTGGCTTCAGTAAGAATGCAGTGGAATTTGGTATCTCACAGGAAATACTTCCTACTCAGATTCATAGTTATTTAAAGGCCGTTAAAATAGGCCAAAATAGAATACTTCTGCCTTTTCCTTTATGCAAAAATTTCAAAATTATTATTTAAATTACTGTGAGGAAAAAAAACCCAAACCTTTTAAAAGTCACTTTTCTTCTTCTCACTTTTCCCCAAAACAGGGAAAACCTGTCAATAGTAACTGAGCTGGGTGACAGAGCAGCACAAGGGCGTGCCTTTGGAAATCTGGGAAACACACACTATCTTCTGGGCAACTTCAGGAGTGCAGTTTTAGCCCATGAACAGGTACAACAACGTGCTAGTAATGAGTTCTGTTCTAGCAGAATATCAGGTTGCTCCTGACCTTTAGTACGTGTGTTGTGTTGGATCTCGTTGCAAGCTTTTTAATGCAGGTTTTAAATCTTAATGGCACAAACTTCAAGTTTGGCTGTTCTTACCAAGCACTGTTGACCTAAAGAATGCAATTATTTCATGGATTTCTGCATGTAAATGTATGTTACGAAGTGTGAAGTGGAGTAACTAATGCAGTTATTTCACATTTTGAAGCGTCTCCTAATTGCAAAAGAATTTGGTGATAGATCAGCAGAAAGAAGAGCATACAGCAATCTTGGCAATGCCTACATATTCCTGGGGGAATTTGAAACTGCTGCTGAATACTACAGGTGAGTGACTGCTGATAAACACAATTTATACCTCTTGTACAGTTTAGTTCTGTTGTGCCTGATACTGGAGCTCACTCTGGAACAGCCATCTCTTGAACGTATACTTGGAAAAACTTCCATTTGTTAGCAAAGGAATTTTTCCTTTGTTGTTTAAGTATTCTGGTTCTTTTAAGGGAGGGGCAGCATTAATGCTTTTTATTTTTTAACTCTCTTGCTACTTTAAATAGATTATTTGCAGTACTGTCAACAGACATCTTTCCACAGCTAGGCATTTATTGCCATTATTCTAGAGGCAGGCATTACTGTCTCAGCTTTTAGTGAGTTCTGGATTGATGTACCTTTCCTGCCCTGAGATGTGGCTGCCTCAGGTGTGCTCACCAGCTGAGAGAGGATGCAACATCAATTTGCATCTTTAGTCTGTATTTTCAAGCCAGACTTGTCTCGATCTCTGCACTACTAAGCAGTTGCTGCTGTACCTGGGAAAAGAAAGCTTGGCAAATACACAGTATAGGTGTTACTAGCATCTGACTGGGATTTCAGAGCACACAGTTCTTAGGGAAAAAAGGCTCAGTACTGAGTAGATCCCTCTGAGCACTCAAATTTTCACCCAGCAGGGCTGGGCTGGATTGGTGAGTATAGGCCTGTCCTGCGCATGCTGATGGGAAAGTAAGTATTGTAAGACTGGTATTAAACAGTGCAACCTGTCAGGGAAATGCCTACAGATTATTAATGAAGCAGTAAATTAAAAGATGCTGTTTGAGGAATCAGCCTGCTCTCTAATAAAGCAGGTGGAAGTAGGTTGCAGTGGAGGGAAGACTTTGCAAGTGTGAGATTTTAAGTTTACCAGATAGTACTGTATTAGCTGATAATCTGCTAGCCTGCTGCCCTAATTTGTTGAAGTTGTATAACTGATTTTCAGTTGTGCACGTGCACTTCTGAAAGCTTTTCCTTGCAGTGGTTTCTGAGGTCTCAGAGGTGACTGACCCTCTCTTGTAGGAGGACACTGCAGCTGGCTCGGCAGCTGAAGGACAGAGCTGTGGAAGCACAAGCCTGCTACAGCCTGGGGAACACCTACACTCTGCTCCAGGACTATGAGAAAGCAATTGATTATCATCTGAAACACCTTGTGATTGCTCAGGAACTACATGACAAGTAAGCCCTAAGAGCAAATCCTGCTACCTTCAACTCTACTGGCATTGTTCCCCATGTGACAGCTGCATTAATGTGAATTCCCTCAATGCTGGGCTTTGGTTTTCATATGGAAAACAAAAATTACTCATAATGGTATTTCAGCTACTGAGTCTGAGATGAATGACTGTTTCTACATCATCTCCTGTCAGCGTGTCTGTGTAAATTAAGGAAAAGAAAAGCAGATCTGTCTTTCATGAGTTCATTATAAAAATTCACCCTACTTTCCTAAGAATCTGCATTCTACTTGTCCACAGGTTAATAATATAGGAAGGGATGGGGGAAGGAGAATAACACAACAGCAAGTAAAGTTTATATTACAATCCTGGTTTTTGAAGCCTTTTTTTATACTGTTGGGTGCAACCATAATTTTTTGCAACATTTAAAAGTACATCTTCTTAAATCAGTAAGATTACAGAGGACTAAGAAGGCATGCAAAGTGTGGAAAAGCAAAATAGGTTATACAATGTTCCATGCTTACAAAACTGACTAACTTGTTTGCTGTGAGCTTCAAAATTAAAAATTTAATCTGAATTTGTTCGTATTTGTTTATAACCAGATCACACTCCTTTAAATACAATATTTAATGTGTTGATGTTAGAATGGTCTCTGATTATTACCTTCATTTTTTTTGGCCCAGTAAATTACTGTGGCAGTGCTGTGAAAACCTGACATCTGGTGTTCAGCAGGTAGAGGTGTAATTGCAAGTATGTGTTGTTTTCAGAATTGGGGAAGGAAGAGCATGCTGGAGTTTAGGGAATGCTTATACTGCTCTGGGAAATCATGACCAAGCCATCCATTTTGCGGAAAGGCACCTGGAGATTTCAAGAGAGGTATGATTTTCATACTCCCACTATTGGTTTTTGCTCTCACTCACAGAGGTTTTATGGAGTTGTGTTCATTCTTCTGATTTTGAGTGATGGCATTTTGAATGATTCCAGAGATGGCTGATTCCATGTTATTTCAGCCACCCTCTCACTGCAGTGAGCTTAGTTCCAATGGCACCACTCACAATGTCATCACGGACTCCAGTTTAGTAGCCTAGCAGATTATTTTTGGCTTTGTTATGTTACCTGTTAGTTGTTACTTCTTTAAAATAATGTTCTTAGTCTTCAACTAGTAAAACTCTTTCAGCCTTTTTCTCTCAGAAGTCTGGGGAACAAGGATTGCTTTACACTTACACATGTAGGTATTTGTTAAGGTACTACAACTGCTTATTTTATTTGCTTGAAGGTAGGAGACAGAAGCGGAGAACTCACTGCCAGACTTAATCTCTCAGATCTTCAAATGGTTCTTGGATTAAGCTACAGCACAAACAACTCCATGATGGCAGAAAGCCACACGGTGGAAAACACTTTGAATGGTATGTGCTTCTTTCTGCAGTACTTTCCCAACAGAGAACTTCAAAAAGTCTCTTGAGTCTTTACTGACCATGGTTGAGTATGCAAGTTTGCTTGGTTTTCTCCCCAGCAGCTAAAAAAGGTTCTTGCAGTATTGGACCCCTTCAGCACCTCCTTTTCTGGTGGATATACATTGTGAGTCACAGGTTACTGCTTAGTTTCTTTGTGTGTTCTAATTGTGTCTGTGTCTTTGACCTTAGATGAGCACAGGCACAGCTTTGCAAGTGACACTGTAAACTGTAATAATAAAAGGATTAATTTCTTTCTTGAAGGTGGCAGACCAAGAGGACGCCGTTACAGTATGGAAAACATGGAACTTATGAAATTAACACCAGAAAAGGTTGGTACTTTGCTTCTTTTTCTTCTGCTGCTGAGATTGCAGTGAAACATTTCTGAGGGTGTGCTGATGTGCCATTTGCCTCCCTTTATAATTTAGGTGATCACAGAAGCTCCATAACAGCAGGTCTAACAATACTAACAAATAATACTTTTGTCATGTAGGTAACAGTGTGACAGGTAATGGGAAGCTTGCTTTATTCCTTCACGAGTGAGAAAGAATGGGGTTCTGTAATGAGCATCAAAGGAATTCTTTCAGCTCTTTATAGAGATAGGTTGAAGTTGCAGCATGAATGTAATGCAGAATAAAATTCCTGAGCTTTAGCTTAGGTCTTCTGAACATTTTTTCTTTGGTTACAGTCATTTTACAGGCACTTAAAGTACATGCTGTGTTTTTTTACTTTAAGATTTCGACCAACTTGCAAACCATCAGAAACTTCAACCTCCATCTTGAGTAAGGTTGCTGTTTCAGAAATGTTACAGCTGAGTCACAGGCCAAACAACTTCCCCCAAGCTCAGAAATTTCTTGGCAAAGGGAGTTGCCGACTAAAATCCTTGTCAGTCTGTGAGAGATTTCCTTCACATTCTGCTTTTCAACAGTGGGCTGGCAGTTCTGTGTAAATGACTCCAGTGGCAGACTGAAATTGGTATTTTTCCCTCCACACTGGGTTATCTAATTCCAGTCTCTTGAAGTGAGGAAAAGCCTGTCATGTTAATCAATAAAATCTCAAAGCATGTGTATAGTCAGTACAGCTGAAGTCAGCACTGTTGCTCAGTACCTTCTTTGGGTACTGCTTTAGAAACACTCTTGTGTTTAGTCAAGGGCAAGGCCTCTGCAGAGAACCTTGTAAACTTTTGGCCACTGTCAGCTGGGTTTTCTTACTCTCTGAATCTTATTTATCTGGGAGCACTTTTAAAATACATACCAAGAGTCTGTGCCCTAAATGCACTAGAATGTGTCCTGTAGATTTTTGGCATTAATTTATGTTGCAGTTTAGAGCTTATAAAGGGCTTTTTTCAAGGTATTTGGTGAGTAGAGTGACTTCCATGAATCTTTGATTCATAGAACAATCCCTGACCTGAGCACCAGGGTTTGATTGTACAGGGTGGCATCTTGTCAGAGTCTGTGTGCTGGTGTTCAGTAAACCTTGAAAAAGGAAATCCACTGGGTAAGAAGTGTTGCTGGAAGATTTGTGTGATTTCTGGTGCTGAATCAGGAAGAAAACTGAGTTGTTTTTATTCATTTACATGAGTCTGTCAGCTGTGGATAATTCTGTTTATTTTAGAGGAAGTTTTTAGGGAAAATCTCTCAGGTTGATAGTTATCATTCTGTTATTTAGTGAAAACAGATTTATTCCTGTTCTTGTGCATTTGTCTCCCTCTTTCTTTTCAGTCTTTATTAGGAAGTTTGTGTACATCAAAACTTGAGGGACGGCTGCTTGAGTAGCTGCATTTGTATAAGGGTTTATTTTGCTCTAACACTTTGTAATATGGGCTGGGTTTTTACTGTGTTTTTCTTTCCAATTTTAAAGTGCCAGGTGGGAAATGCCAGCTGTGCCTGCAGTTCAGCACTTAATATTAACTGCCTTTCCTGCACTGCAGTCAGCAAGGACAATTTCGGTGTTTAATTAAAACCATTGTCTGACCTTTTTTTAAATCCATGAGGTGTTACAGCACAGTTCAATTCTCAGACTGACCAGTATACAGTAGCTCAGGCCTCATAACCACATCCTTGTGCCTGCAAGAACAAAACAGTGTAAAGCTGCCTCATTTTGGGGAGGAAAAGCAGCAGCTCATAAGAGGTAACGGTACTGGTAAATAAAATCAGAAGGCTTTATTTCCTGACTCTTGTTTTCTTAGGTTCCAAACTGGAACAGTGAGATTCTTGCTAAACAGAAACCACTGGTTGCAAAAACCTCAGCAAAACTTCATTTTGTAAATCGGCTAAAAGGCAAAAAGTACAAAAATGGCACCACCTCCAAAGTTTTGCAGGACGCCAGTAATTCCATTGATCATCGACTTCCAAACTCTCAGAGGGTAGGTGTGATGAGCTGTGGAGATCATGGCCTTTACTCATCTGTGTGTAATCAGAATTGTGGAAAACACCTTCCTGCAGCTATCCTGTTCAGTTTAACTTGATTTAAACACTGTGGCTCTAAACTGATGCAGAATCTATCCTTCTACAGCTCTCTCAGGGGGTGGTGCCAGCTTTAGGATTTTCCTACTACTGAAACATTTTATTTGTGGTGGATTTTTTAATGTTAGAGCTCAGCAAATAAATTTTATTTCTAAGTTTTTTCTAGACCCCACTTCTCTAAAGTTAAAAAAATCTATTTTTTTTCTGATTCAGGCAGTGGGAGATATTTTAGACATACTTTCTGGGTTATTGCACTCTTAAAATAAGTCAGTTCAAAATAAAAGAACTGAGTCATTTGGTCGTATACCTGAGGAGACAATGGCAACTGTTCATTGCTGGTCTTGTTTCTTTTTCCTCTCACGGGCATTTGGGGTTTTATTGGATTAATGGCTGAGGAGGAATAACTCCCACTGTATCACGATCAGAGTACTGTTTCTTTCCCTGTCAGAGGATGAAACATTTCTAATATATTTCACTCTCCAAAATGCTGCCCTAGCATTAGCATCTCCTATCATAGATCTGTGGCTATAGAAATGGTTGACTAAAAAAATTCATTTAATGAATTTCAGATATGTAAATATCAAACATATCACTGGACTGAAACTCTGATGCAGTTGCAGCAGCTGTGGAACTCTAAAGTCAAACACCCTAAATCTTCTCCTTTTCAGAAAAGCGGTCGTGAGACAATGGCAGACGAAGGGTTCTTTGATCTGCTGAGTCGGTTCCAGAGTAACAGGATGGATGATCAGAGGTGCTGTTTCCAGGAGAAAAACAGACTCTCAGCTGCTTCAGTGGCAACATCCTCTACTCCACCTAAAACGATGATAAAATGTAATTTTTTAAAAGTAAAATCTTTATTTGCCTTGAGTACTATTTTCAAAACGCATTTGCGTGCAAGAATCTCTAGAGCAATGCATTCACTCCTAGGCTAACTCGAATTTGTTCTGTGTGTCCCGGGCAGCCTTTTCCACGTCCGTGGTGTCCCCGCACACGGATGAGTTCCTGGACCTGCTGGCGAGCTCGCAGAGCCGCCGGCTCGATGACCAGCGCGCCAGCTTCAGCGAGCTGCCCGGCCTGCGCCTCCGGCAGCGCGGCAGCCAGCCTGGGCTGGGCCACCTCGTGGCCAGCAGCAACCGGGACCTGGATGACGACTTCTTCGAGATACTGATCAAATGCCAGGTCAGTGCTTAACAACAGCCTCCTCAGCTTCTGCCTTTGGGGACTGCAGCTGTGCCTCCTGCTACTGAACTCCTGCCAGGAAGCCACTGTGTTTGTTATGTGCTTTAAAGATACACGTGGATCTGGCAGATAAGGAAGAACATAAAAGGGCACAAAAGTTGGGTTTTTTTTTATTATCTAGTGTCTAGTCAGTGTAATTTTGGTATTTATACCACAGTAACTATTAAAAGTAAGAAATGCTGAAAAAGTGAAGAAAAACAAGTATCACTCCTATTACAAGGAGTATGTAAAATGTTTTTAAGTATTTAGACCTGGCTTGCTAAGGAGGGCACCGGATAGACCAGCAATCCTAATTTACCAACTGAAAGAATTCAGTATCCAGGGTTTAGTGATAAGAGTAGTCATCATCCCCATGAGGTTAAGTTTAAATGATAAGTTTATAGCAATATAAAAGTGAGAGCTGACTGATTTTCAGTTAGAGCATGTGCATATACCAATTAGACCAAAAAGAACTAAAAGACTTGCTAGTTTGTCTGGTGGGTTGATAAACAGTTCAAAATACAAAATTCAGATGCTGAGTTCTCCAAAGGTAGCCTGGGTGAGAAAGCAGCACCTGGAATTGAGTCTACAGTGACAGTGTTCATCAGCCTTCTGAAATGTTGTGTTGTAGGAGCCTGTCTGTTTCCTTCTTTCGGTCAAGCAAAGATTCTAGAAATATGCTTTTAGGAAAGGAAAAGTATTTCATCTCCTCTCAGGATCAGGAGAGACGCTGCTACTTTAAACAAGCACGGAAGGGTTGCGGCCTTGAATCTTTTTGAGTCGAGGGTACCTTTCCCAGGTCCACCCACGCTGAAAGCTGTGCTTTTGCTGCTGCGGCCCCAGGGCCCTCCAGCGGCAGCCTGGTCCTGTGGAGAACACCCCGCCCCAGCTCGGGAGGCTCTGAGCAAGAAGCAGAGCCCAGCCCAGCAGCTTTGCCACCTGCTCTGCAGCCTTGGCATTAAACTGTACCCAGCTGCACAGGGTGGAGGCAAGGGGCCTCCAAGGAATGCCTTCCCAACTCTCTCAGCACTGCTGCCATTGTTTAGTCCCTGCATAAGGAAAGGAAGACAACCATACTTCCTGGTCTATGAGACCAGAAACACCCTGTACCAATGCAAAAAATTATCCTTCTGAACTAAGAACACTTAAATCTCATTTTGCAATATGTCAAAGAACTGAACTGGGGGAGTAATTTCAGACACATGGAGACAAGTGGATCAGAGGAACCATTTTAGTTACACTTGCGACTCTTAATTTCATTTAGCAAGTTTAACTTGAAACAAAACTTAAAAATTAAATCTTTCTACTAGTTTAAATCTGATACCAAAAGCTTTTGCTAGTTTTTTTCACTTAGTAGTGTTCATTTGCTCCATTATGTTCCTCTAAAAGTGCAGCTTTTATTGCCTGGTCTGTCTGTAGGGCTCCAGACTGGATGATCAAAGATGTGCTCCTCCAGGAGCTGCCAAAGGCCCCACTGTACCAGATGAGGATTTCTTCAGCCTGATTTTGCGCTCACAAGCCAAGAGAATGGATGAACAGAGAGTCCACCTGCCCTCAGCTATAAAGGGACCCAACTCCAGCTGAAGACTCCAGAGGCATGTACTGTACAGCAGCATCCTAGGGATCATTCTGGTTTGCTGGAAAAGCACACTTGCCTTTTTTAACATGACTACAATTAGCAGCTTTCTCTCTTTTCTCCTGATTTTTTCACAGAAATAGCAGCAGCATCACACAGGTGAGCAGTAGTTACAGAATTGCCCTGCTCTTGATCTCAGAGCAGTGTCTGAGGTACTGTGTCTCCTTAATTGCCTCTTTTGATAGACTGTCAGAATTGCTATGATTTCTTTTTTCTCTGTCAGTTCTCTCATTGCTCACGAGTGGATTCTACCACTGTCGCAGTCTAGTGTAAGACTTAAAGGTTTATGTTCTTTTTAAAGAAAAGTTGATTTTTCCCCCTGATTTGTACCTCTTGACAAAAAGTTCTGCTTTCTTTTATACTTTTTTTAAAAAATAATTTAAAAAAAGGAGAAATAGCTTCAGTCTTTAGTCTCTTTACAGAAACAGAGTTTGGAAGAAACAATCATTTCTATAAAAAAAATTAAACCCTAGTTTTAATTCTGTTTAATAAAAAAATAGTTTTTTCAAACATAGTGGTTGTTTGGTAATATTTAGTTAACTGTTTCCTACATTAATTCAGAACAGGAGTTTTCAAGAAGTACTTTCAAGAAACAGGTGCTCATGCTGCTCTACAGCTTGTGTGGTATGTGCCCCATGCACCAGGAATCACAGGGGTGGCGGGCACTGGCACCAACTCTCATGGGCCTGGGCCAGTTCCTGCAGCACCCAGTTTCCAGTGTCACACACAGGAAATGCACAGGTGCTGCTTCCTATACCTGACCTCAGCTCCTCTCCTGCTCTGGCTGAGGATGAGCTGGGCTGGGAGAGTTCTGGGGAACAACCACTGGAATGTCCATCCCCTGGGTAGCTTCTGGTCCTGGCCCTGTTCAGCTTTGAACTGCCTAAAAACCACCTGCAGAAACATCAGATTCTCACTCTCTGCAAATCATTACACCAGGAGGAAATCTGTAAGCTGTCCTAAAACAAAGCTGACAAGAAGCAAACTGCTAAAGAACATAAACCCTAAGCCAGACCTCAGACATCTGAGCTGGGAATTACTCAGCTTATTACACAAACTTGATTTCCAACAAGCAGCAACACTCCAGAAGCCTGGGGTTTTTTACACTTAACACTTACACTTTTAACACCTTTATTTCAGATTCCAGATGTAGTACAAACACACACTCCCAGATTTTACAGCCCCACTTAACATCTTGCTGATGGTCTCTCTTCTACACTTGAGAGTAGAATTAGCAAATGCATGACAAGTAAAGGTAAGGCAAAACTTACAGCAGAGCCTGGGTCTTCCTTGTCTCCTTCCTGGGAGTCATGTAGAATGCTCTCTCTCTTCTCTTCACATGGTTCCACAGCAGGACTTTTCCCTTCTACGTTTTTATTACTGTTACAGTTTTCTCCAGTCTCTCCCTCTGCTTTGTCTGTCGCCTGTTTCTGCTGCTTATCTGGAGCTTCTTCAGTAAGGTTTTCAGCTTTGAGAGTTTCAAGTCGATAAATTTCAGATTCAGTGTACAACCTGTTCTGAAAAAAACAAAAAAAATCTAATAATTAAGCAAAAGTGACAGCATCTATTGTTTCAAGTGCATCTCAGGTCAAGGGGAAGGGCTCACCCAAAGCATGACAAAGGTATTCTTTCCCCCCCTTGGGAAACAGAATATGTAAATAAGCTAAATATAGAATATAACTCTTGTTTTGAATTTTCTGTAGTTTACAGGGAAGTCATTGCTGCTTTTTTTCCTCCCCATTTCTTCTGTGGGTTATCATGATTGCCCAGGTTGACATACATACTGATCTCTCAAAACTGAAGTTGTCTTTAGTATAAAGAGTTTTAATTCAGTAGTTTCCTGCTACAGTTAGCCATTACAAGATACTTTTCCAGAAGAAACACAACCAAGCCACCTCTATCTAACTGTTCCATAGGGGAACGTGTACTGCCTTCTCCTCCCCAGATCTGGGTTAAGTGTGTTGATTTAATGTGTTCTAGGGGGTGCCATTGCCATCTGCTCAGGTTAATGGCAGCTCCCAGGGCACCAGGAGACACATCAGGCTCTGCTCTGTGGGGCTCTAGTCCCTGTGGCAGGACTCTGGTCCCTGTCACAGGGGCTCTGGTACCTGTGCTTCCAGCTCGTTGTTGGTGTGCGCTGTGTCCGGGCTCCTGCTGCCATTGCTCACTCTCACCGTGGGGAGAGGCCTGGTGGAAGCATCCCCTCTGTCCTGGTGGCCTCTGGGGACATACTGATGCCTCTGTACACAGTGCTCTTCTACTGTCCTCCCATCGTACTGCTCAAAGGCTATTTGCTCCTGCTCATTGGCAGGCAGAGGAACACTTTTCTTCTGAGAAGACATTAAGTATCTTAATGCAGACACTGATGATCCTGCACCATAGCAAAATACCTGGGGGAGAGGAAAAAAACCCAAACTTAAGCAAAACACCAACTACCTGCAGCCCACGGTTTTCGCACAGGTTTCTTGTCATATATCTGAAAGCCCCTGAAGGAAAAGCTCAGCTGAAGGGCTCCAGCTCAAGCCTTCTGCAGTCTGACCACGCTGGTCAGACTGCCAGGCTGGATGCAGTTCATTGTTGGTGCTACATCAAAGATGTTTAAGGCTCTAACTCAACTTTGTGTTAATTGCCACCTACATGCATCACGATGTAATGACTCAAAGAAGAAAGGGGAACTAAGGTGCAATAAACTGTCAGAGAGTCTAAGATTTTAAGCAGTTTAGTGCTACTATATACTATCTGGGGAGTGGGAGAAGAGTACAGTTTGAATACAAAACGTGGCTCTTAATTCCTAAACCAACTATAGAAAAAATTCCCTTGCAGAAGTAATCTCTTTGTGCTAAGAAATCTGTTCAGTTGTACAAATAAGACTTAAACTACAAATACATTTAATATTTAAAAAATAAAACGGAGCTTGTAAATGTAAGACGAATGCATACAAACCAGGACAGCCAGAGCCATTATAATGAGCACTGGAACCTGCAGAATTATTGGCATCTCCTTCATAAGTGCCTTGATGAATTCACCAATACCCTGTCCTACGTGCTTCAAAGGCTCAGTTACAAAGTGAGTGAAAGTTATTGCCAAGGCCTAGAAAAAGAAACAGCAAACCAATGTTGTCACAGAAACAAACACCATGAACAGTCCCTTTGGGCTCGGGTCATACCTTTGTTGGGGGAACCAGCAAAACGGGATTTACAAGCAGAGTTTCATAATACTTCTGACAGGGATCATCCCGAAATGTCCATACAGTTCTAAGCCATTCTGAAGTCAAAGCACAGACATATTTTTACTACTTCTTAAAAATATATTTTGTGACACAGCAGCAATACAGAAAGAAGCATTTCAGTTACAGATGGAAGAGCACTCTTCTAGATACAGTTCAAAACTGAGATTTATTTTTACACATCTGAAATTGGCAGTATAGTTTTTCCAGTCAAGGGGATGCAGGAAGGGAAGAACCTAAAGTTTCCCATATATGATCAAGAAAGCTCTTTAGGTGAGATTAGTCCCCAGAAGCCTCAGGGAAAAAAGCCTCAGCTGTGGAAACGATGAACTTGCACACTGTGTTCACAGCTACTGACATAGCATCATCATTCTGTGTTATTGCTCATCTGCCAGTCTGCAGGGAGATTGAAATCATCTAGTTGGCTTGCTAGATTCAAGAGTCTGTTTTAGTTACTAGCAGAAGTCTTACTTCTTAAGGGAACTTTTACATTATAAACAAGTGATTCATTACATCATTGTTTCTGTAGTTTGACTTTACTGCAGTGAGAACATAAATCATTGACATGTATCAAAACCAGAACAGAGTCAAGAAATTACACAGGAAAGACCAAAACAAACACTCTTTAAGAGCTGCTACACTTTATCTACCTGCTATAGCACTGGATAGAAATAGCAGCTAAAAAAATCAGCTTTCTCTGTAAAATAATAACTCCTGAATAAACAATTACAGATCCAGTTCCTGAAATCCACTGTACTCACAGGCCTGATACATGAAAAAAAAAAAAAAAAAAAAAAAAAAAATTCTTGTCCTGAACTCTGTCTGCCTGTCTTTGGTAAATGGCACTGAATGGTGCTGGGGATAGTGGCAAGGGAAACACAGATAAGTTACAAGAAAAGAAGTAACACCATGACATACCCCAAGTACAGTGCTGTGATCAACTCACCTCCAAGGCCTAGAAAACAGTGTCTTATGGGATGGAAAAAGGGTAAAAGCACATAGTCATGTACTGAAGAAAACTCCCTGTGCTACTCATGAAGAAATCTGAGTATCCTGGGACACTACGAATTGATGTTCTGGGATCTATTACTGCAGAGTACCAAGACAAGAACTTACCAAAGAGACTTCCCTGCCAGTCCAGCTTCTCCGCACAGACGTCGTCGAACTGCCCCATCTTGGCGATCTCTGCCTGGTGCTGAGCAAAGGCCATCTGCAGGGACAGCAGGGAGCCAAACATGGACTGAGGTGGCTGCAGCCAGGAGTGCTGCTCCTCAGCTATCCGTGCGTGCTCTCAGCAGCCTTTATAGTTCCCCATGTAAGTGAGAATTTCCCCACTGTCCCCTTGTAATGACAATTCCCCACGTAATGTGTATTTAGACAATTTTAATGGAGTTAAATTCTAAGAACTTCCCAGGAATGGACAAAACCCCTGAGACAACGGCTACCTCCAAGTTACTCTCCAAAAGGAGTCTGGATTGCCAAAGGATCAGACTCCAATATTCAATGACACAAGTTCAAGGCAAAAGTAAACTGATGACATCTTTCCTTAAAATGTTTCTGGAATAGAGACACAGCTGTCATGCAATTACTAGTTAAAACATCCTCTTTTATTTTCAAATAATTCCCATAAGAAATACCCCTATTTATTATAGCTTTAGCTTACAGTTTGTAACTGATAAACCATTAAAAATTCAGTCAAATCATCTGTTGCAAAACCGACATTCTTCACTGCCTCAGCCCAAGCCACGCGCATGGCATTCCACCCTCATGCCAGAGCCATCCCACTCTCCAGCACTCTGCTATCCCTGGGTCTGTCAAGCTGCACTTCAGTCCTGATTGACAAGATGTGAGGGCAGATTTTGTGGCTGGACTTTGATCGGGTAGCTTAAATTCCTCCTCAATAAAACTGATCCTATTATACCATCAGCCACTAGATCACCATTAATGAGGCATTTATCTGGTCTATCACATCAAACGCAGTTTCTACCAGTGAATCTTAGAGAAAAAAAACTCCTCAGAATATATTTCTGTATAACTTTTCTACTAAGCTGCTTTACTCAGAGGTCAAATCTGCCTTGCCCACATAGTGAAGTCAGAGTTCTAGCGCTCTCTGAATTTTGCGCCCCTCCATGGCAGGATAAAGTTGTCGGGGTTTCTTTTGTTCTTTACACCTAACAGACTCAACATGCTAAAGAAAACGTTCATCCCTTTTTTTCTATTTTGCAGTTCATGAAAAGCTATATATAAACTAACCAAAGGAACTAAATAACCTTAACTCCCTCATAACTGTAAAGTTCTAAGCAAAAAAGCCATTAAGATTACAGAACTTACCTTAAACAAGTAAACCCAATTCCATCCAAAACTGATGAAAAAATTTACTAATAGAAAACGTTTTAGCTGAACCAACCAAAGAACACGTGTCCAGAGTTCTGTAGTTATTACAGTTACAATGCACACTAAGCACAAGAGTAGCTGAAAAAGAAAAGAAGAAAGAATTATCACCCACATTTGGAACTTTCCAAGTTTACTGACAGTACACATGAAGAAATTTCCAACTCCTGCTTTTACTAATGTCAATTACACAGAATAGCTGAGAAGTTTTTCCTTGCTTTCACAGAAGCCCATATGAGCAGCACAAGGCAGAGCAGTTCTGTGGCAGCACTGGTACTCATTCTTGTCACAGCCTTACATTGCAGTTGCTCCTTTGTTTCTTGTGAGTTAATTCTTCCTTAGGACCTTTGTTACATTAGCAACCACACTTCTGAATTATCAAATTGGTATCAGTCAGTGCTTGAGCAGTTTGTGCCTGCTATGAACCACAGAATAACTGCTGTTGACTCATGCACTTTGGTAGAGACCAAGTTACAGGCTGGGTACCAGCAGCAAGACTTCACACAGTGTCTTCCCACCTGAGGACCCCTATCAGAGGTTACTGACAGTCTGCTTTTGTCATCTGCCTTCCAGGGACCCCTCATATCTGCACAGGCTACCTGTAACATTATGTCAGCATAAAACATTGGCATATTTTGAATTGTAAAGATTTGTCGAGAAAGCTTCAACTTATTAGAGATCCTCAGCTTAGCACTTTGTAATTCCCACAGTCATGCTCTTCGCTCCCACACTATACAATTTTTTCACAAAATTTGCCTCAGACCTATAGGAGTTCACATATATACTTGCTTCAGTATATACTCCAACTCTTGGAGTAGCCAACAGCTTCAACAACTACATGAACAAGAGACAAACCTGGAAGATCTACAATGCATGAGGTGTCAGTTCTAGTGTTAAGAAAGTGCTAGAGCATAATGAGTCTGGCAGCACAGATAGAAAAGGGAAAAAACCAAAACACAGCAGAAAACACCCCCAAACCAAAGCTACAAGGGGAATAGATGACAACAGGAATAAAAAACCTGAATTCCTTCTTAAAGCAAATACATTGTTCAGCAGCCACAAAAAAAAGGTGACTCACTGCAAGTATGATGGAAAGAATTGCTTTATCTGCGGAGTTAAAATGGTAATATTAACTGACTAGCAGAGAGAAACTGAATAAAACAGCAATTAAAACTAATATTCAACCAATATTTATTCTCTTACCAAAAACAAATTATACAGATCGATTCCAAAGGCGTCCTCAAATCTCCACTGCCAAGCTTGATCATCATGGTGTTTAAAATTGATCAAAATATCACTCAGTGCCTCATCCAGGGCACCTGGCTGCCAGGCTTCCTCACTGACAAACCTGAGGATCTCCAAATATGTCTGTCTTGTAAGAATGACCTCAGCATCATAATGGACATGGCCCCCATTTTCCTCAGGCTGAATTCAAAAGTGAAGCAAAACAATGGTTAAAAGCTGCTTACTTGGAAATAGAAATGCATCCATGGGCCAAAGCCTGATCATATTCATTCTGTACCAGCACCCTTCTGAAGCAGACTGCAGCATGAAAACATGGGACAGGGGACACATGATTCTATAACCTTTTTGTTCATCTAAACTACATGAAACACAATTCAACTGGCTTGTAATCCTTCAATTCTACAAAAAAAAAAAAAAAAAAAACTAAAAAAAATAAAGTGAATTATCTCACCTGTTACTAAGACTTCAGAACCAGTATTCATTAACAATAACTACATACACACTATGTGTGCCTCAGTCACAGCCAGATAATACACATAGAAACTAATAAATACTAAAATAAGAAGATTTACATTGTTAAATGATCTTCCTTATTTAACAGTAATTTTGCTTATTACATAGAATCATTTCTTCTACCTCTGAATAAACAAAATCTCCAAAGACAATATGATAAAGTGCTCAGACAACAACTAAAGTATCATGCAGCCACCCACTCCCTCCAATATCCCTCCTGGTGGGGAGGAGAATGAGAAAAAAAATGCAAAAGAGAACAGCAAACAAAATAAAATGCGATGATAACAATACTAGTAGTCATGAAAAGATAGAAAGAAGGAAGTAAAACCCAGAAGAACAAGTGGTGCACAATGCAACTGCTCCCTGAGCTGACCAATGCCCAGCCCATTCCCAAGCAGTGATCAGCCCCTGTGGATGAACTCCCCCAGCTCACCCTGAGCACTGCAGCCATGGTTTGCAATGTCCCTGTGGCCAGCTCAGCTCAGCTCAGCTGTCCTGGCCACGCTCCCTCCCTGCTCCTCCTGCACCTCCTGGCTGGCACAAGGCACGGACAAGTCCTTGGCTTAGAGAAAGCACCACTGAGCAACAACTAAAACACCAGTGTGTTATCAGCAGTGCACTCACACTGAACCCAAAACACAGCCCTGCACCAGCTACCAGGAAGACAATTCACTCTACCCCAGCTGAAACCACTGCATAAAGTAATAAGGTGATTCTTATAAGGAAACTCTAATAAGCTACTTTTGCTTGATAGAACCACAGAATGGTTTGGGTTGGAAGGGACCTTAAAGATAATGTAGTTCCAACACTCATGGTCAGGGACACCTCCCACTAGATCACATTTGCCCAAAGCCCCATCCAGCCTGGCCTTGAATGCTTCCAGGGACAGGGCATCCACAACTTCTCCAGATAACTTCTTCCAGTGCCTCAACAACCCTCAGAGCAAATAATTTCTTCCCAATATCTAATATAAATCTCCTCTCTTTCAGTGGAAAGCCAGTCCCCCTTGTCCTAGCACCACACACCCCTGTAAAAGGTCCCTCTTATAGACCCCCCCCCCCTTTAGGTATTCAAAGGGTCTCTCCAGAGCCTTCTTTTCTTCTGAACAGCCCCAGCTCTCTCAGCCTGTTCTTGCAGGAGAGATGCTCCAGCCCCCTGATCATCCCTGTGGCCTCCTCTGGCCTTGCTTCAACAGGTCTGTGTTCTTCTCCACACTGGGACCCCAGAGCTGGATGAGCGCTGCAGGTTGGGTCTCACCAGAGCACAGGGGCAGAGTCCCCTCCCTGCCCTGCTGCCCACACTGCTTTGGATGCAGCCCAGGATCCTTTCTGGGCTCAAGCTCACACTGTCAGGTTCACTGGCACTCCTAAGTCTTTCTCCTGAGGAACAGTCCAAATCAATCCATTCTCCACCCGAGCCTATTATTGCTCCTGGCACTGCCCCCCACATGTACAGGACCTTGCACTTGGTCTCACTGAACTTCATGAGTTTTGCACGGACTCATCTCTCAAGCCCATCAGGGTCCCTCTGGATGCCATCCCTTCCTTAGGGGGTTTACTTCCATCTGGGCTTTAGCTTTCCTAATCTGATCCCCATCCTTGCTTGGAGAATCTCTCTGTACTCCTTCCAGGTTACCTGTCCTCGCTTCCACCCTCTGCAGGTTAACATGGCAGACCTACAATACAGACCTTAAAAGTCTACAACAAACAACCCAAATCTGGCTCCTTCCAGTTTCCAGCCATTAACGTGACCACAACAAGGTGTTCCTATAGCTGCATTCCAGCAACAGATGTTTAGATACACTGAATTCACAAACCCTTCCTTTGGGTGCTTTACAAATCAAATGACAACTTGTATCTCCTCAGCAGTACTGGATGCACATACTTCTATCATCTTTTCCTTTGCCACTCAGTTCCCTTCATTTTATTTAAAGCACACCAGCATAATTACTCAATGCTTGGTAACTGAAAACTACATAAAGCAGTAATATGAATTCATTTTAATTAAGTCTTTTTTAAGTGACTGCTCAAATACTCACAAGGCCAAGTTTTCCAGCTTCGTTTAAAATCTTATTCAAGTATCGCTTAAAAATATAGAAGCTACGGCTCTCATGTGATTTGGCATTCCTCTTCTCACACTCTGCAATCTGCAATTGTGCAAAAGACATTTTTATTCACTTTGTTCAAACCAGTTTCTTCATAGGAGAAAAAAAAACCCACAAAAATACCAACACATTAAACTCAGGATTAAGAGGGGCACATTTCTTTAGTTAAGCAATGATTCTATAGTTAGTATGTCAGACAAAAACATATGAAGTTACTGAAGATACTACATTCAGTGGGAGTGGCCAGTACTGGAGATTTCACATCAGCTAGTAATATTCAAATCCTGACCTCAGTAAGGCTAGAAACAAATGTAAACATCTGGCTCTCCTTACATTTTAAGTTTTCATCAGTGAAAAAAAGAGGGAACTGCCAAAAATCCTAAGTAACTGAAACAACATTAATATGACACATATCCCATTGGGTATCCAAATGGCTGAGGGCAGTGAGGCCCCAGTAGCCACACAAGCATCCCCACATCCTGGGAGGGGGTCTGAAAGCAGCACCTGAGAGCTGCAGCTCTGCACACTACCCTAGTGTCTCTGTGCCCACAACCCACCCCTTAAAATCAAACAGGACTGAACAGCCTGAGAACAGCATGGGGTAACATCAGCACCAACTTTAAACTGTTAACACTGGACAGAAGCACCTAGCTCCTATCAATCTTGTTACACTATAAAACACATCAGGAAACAGACCTCTGTAGGCAGAACAACAACTTGAAAATTAATTCAAACCACTTTCAGTCACTTCTCTGCCTAGAGGCTCCCCCTCCATAAAGCATAAATTATGCCAGCAATGCATCTGTTTGATACTGTCCAGAAGAGTATCATGAGAAAGCACAAACTATTAAACACTGGAAAATATTCTGAAGAACAAACCTTGTGTTGCAAGGAATCTATTACCCTGGAACAACTTGAGATTTCAGTACTGACTGAATGATCCACAGCTTTTTCCTCAGAGTCATGATAGCTTGGCTGAAATTACAGAAGAAAAACCTATTTTTAGAACCTAAGAATTTGACCAACTGTTACACTTTTACAGTCACATCACTTTAGAAGGAGCAAAGGAGCTAAAAACTGAGTAGAGATATTTTCTGCTAATATTCTCCCACTGACACTCGAGCTACCTCTCTGCTGTCATTTTAGGCTCCAGATGGACAATTACTTTGAGTTTCTCTAAATGCACATTGCCTTCAAAAGGTGAGGTCTTGCCTGTCCTCCTCCACTTGCCCTTTCCCCTCCTTTGAGTGCTGGTGATCCACAGAGTGCATTAGATTAGATAATGGCACTGGCTAAAAACTGACTCAGCAGGCAAAGGGGCAGTTTTCAGCCAGGCAAATTCCCAGTCCAGCTGGCCACGCCGCCAGCCGGACTGCGAGTAAACACAAACCCCACTTTGGGCTGCCTGCCCTTCTCTACTCCAGAGCACTCTATGCTTTCTGTTCTTACTCAGATCCAGCCTGAGCAGTGCTGCTTCTACACAACCAGGTGTGCACACTGAGGGGAGTCTGCAAGAGGAAGCACAACAGCACACGAATCTGAACTCGTGCTGAAACAAAGTTTGGTTTTGAGGGCTTGAGTGCCCACCTAAAAACTCTCTGCAGAGCAGACAAGAAATCCTGAGAGGAGGGACTAACACAAAGTAATAATTTTTTGCATTTAAAATGTAGTTCTATTTTTTCAGGAGACAACAATAAAGCTACTACTTTTTAATAAAAGCTGAAATAGTTGGGCTCCAGGCTTCAAGATTTCAAAGCTTGCTGCTCGATCTCAAGGATGCTAATGACTATCAAGTGGACTTGGAGAAGTTGGAGGTTGATGAGGAAAGCTGTAGAGAGAAATAATGCACTCTGCACCTTTTAAGCTTCAGAAAATTATGTTCTGTAGTGTTTAAATAGTATTGCTCAAGGCTGTAAAACCAAACTTGAAAGCTGAATAATGGCAAAAGTCAAGGATTCCCTTACAACCACCTCCAGTTTACACTGACATGTGTGCACACATGCACAAGATAACCAACGGGCATCTCATGGTATTTAGAGTCCACTCCTCATACAAGACAGAGACAATTCATCTTGATAAAACTGATTTTTTCAGCACCACCTGTGACAATACAAAAAGCCTGCTTGATATGACTTGATCTGATTGCAAGAGAAGCTCACCAGGGAAAGGTCCTGAATTAACTACACAAATTTTTCCCCTACAATTTTAAGCATGGACACAAAGGCTTTTCTGTGTATGCATTCAAATACAACATAATAAGCCCTTACAAACACCGTAGTGCTATCATTATCTACTGTCACCATTTAAAAGCAACCTTCCAACAGCATTTTAGCTTTTTGGGAAAGACACACACACACCCCCCTTTCTTTTTCTACCTTATAAGGTCTTCTCATTGTTCCTGATGCTGCATCATAATTGAGCATATCTGTGGGGTCAATCCATTCATCTTCTTGAACTTTACAGCTCCCTATCAGCGTAACTGCACACAATACCAAAGGAAACAGCATCCTGTATCACTGAATATAACGAGAAATTCAGATATTTAGGTCAGAATGTAACATGCTGTATGAAAAAAATGAAACAATCTTACATGAGAAAAAACTAAAGTGGAGCTCTTTAAAAACTCAATTCTCTATTAAGCAGGTTTAAATTCACTTCCATATTTTTCCCAAGGAAAATGCTGGCAATAATAGACACAATTAAACTGTATTATACGAGCGGATCAACGATGTCTTGGTTTGAAAGACAGGTGTCTGCTAAGGAAGGTAGGAGCCTCTCTTGGAATGGAGAATGTAAATCCCCTCCTCCTGAATGATTATAATTTTGAACTTAAGGGGCTGTCAGGCAAAGATAAGAGAACAGGAATAGCAGTTCTTTCCTGGTGTGTGTAACGAAGCAAACAACCACCACCCACCGCAGCAGTGACCGCCGGCAGAGCAGGAGCCCCGGGCGCTGTCCCTGGGTGCAGTCCCGGGCACAGCCGGCAGGGGCGCTGCTGCGGGGCGGGCCCGGGAGCGCGGGGGAACGGGAGATGGGAAAGGGAAGGGATGGGAAAGGGAGAGGGTTTGGGGATAAAGCACCGGGACAGCCGAACCCACTGCCCGGGCGGGAAGGGATGGGAAAGGGAGAGGGTTTGGGGATAAAGCACCGGGACAGCCGAACCCACTGCCCGGGCGGGAAGGGATGGGAAAGGGAGAGGGTTTGGGGATAAAGCACCAGGACAGCCGAACCCACTGCCCGGGCGGGAAGGGATGGGAAAGGGAGAGGGTTTGGGGATAAAGCACCGGGACAGCCGAACCCACTGCCCGGGCGGGAAGGGATGGGAAAGGGAGAGGGTTTGGGGATAAAGCACCGGGACAGCCGAACCCACTGCCCGGGCGGGAAGGGATGGGAAAGGGAGAGGGTTTGGGGATAAAGCACCGGGACAGCCGAACCCACTGCCCGGGCGGGAAGGGATGGGAAAGGGAGAGGGTTTGGGGATAAAGCACCGGGACAGCCGAACCCACTGCCCGGGCGGGAAGGGAGGTAAAAGAGAGAGGATTTGGGTCACAAAGCCCTGGGGCTGCCGATCCCGGTGCCCCGGCAGGGCTCCGAGGAGCACCGGGGTTGAGCAGCAGGAACGAGCAGAAATCCCAGGGTGCCGGACGGGATGTACCAGAAGCTCCCCGGCAGCGGCTGGGCCCGCGGGAGGTCCCGGCAGGGCAGGGGCTGCAGGGCCCAGCCGCAGAACAAGGCAGCTCCGGGCTGGGTTCTGGCCCTGGCAGTGAATTCCTTTCCTTCCAGCCGCAGGCCTGACCGTCCTCCTCCAAAGCCCAGAGAGCGCAGCTGCCCCAGCCCGGTCCTTTACCTGCCCCAAAATCCTGCGGTATCCCCCCCCCAGAAGCTCCCAGAGAAAATGAAGCGTAGCCAGATGCTACACTCCTCTGCAGACCTTGCCCACTCCTTTTTTTTTCTTAAGTACCCATAAATACAGTAGTTAGTTACTCTCCTAGTAACTTATGTGAAAAAACTCTGTAAGTAAAAAAGAAAGAAACCCAACCCCCAACAAATACCCCTGACTTTGTTATCACCAGGTGTAGCAGAGTTCAGCATTGCTAAATATGATAATACAGTGCAGAACTCCAGCACTCTTCACCATAAGGGTATTGCATCAACAATGTAAAGAAGCAAAGTAAAGAAATTTTTTCTGTCACATTAAGAAGATTTGGCAGAAAAACTCCCCTTGCATTTCAGCTGTTCCTCAGATAGCAGAGGCCCTGCGGGTGGCTGTGCTTCAATTCTGAGGGACGGCAAATTTAGCACCAAAAAGGGAAGCACAGAGCCAGTACAGCACTGTGAGTCCAGCCACATTCACTAAGTACTGCCACAATCACAGATTCACAAACTCTGTGACAGACACACCGAGTCTGGTCATGTCCGAAATCTCCTGGCCAGACCACGGTCTGGAAGCGTTCAACAACCCTCAGGTGCAAACCACTGTAATTTGCTGAGCAGCAGAAACGCTGGACTGTCAGTGATAAACACAGAGCCTGCAGGAGCGCACGAACACAAAAAAATATGAGCAATAAACCGACAGAAAATACGTTACAGTGGAAGACGTCTGAAAGCACACTCGCAAACAGAAGCTGGCCCTCGGGATTTCCTGAGGGAGCACGCGGGGGTCGAGCCTTGCCCAAGAGGCATTCCTAACGGGGGAGGAGAGAAACAGCCCGGGGCAATCCCACGATACAAAGGTGGAGTCTCCTCTGACCTCCGCCCCTCTTAACCTGTATTTATATTGGCTTTTTTGAGGGAGGGTAAAGGGTAGAGATTCAGTTGATGACATTTTAGATCTGGTCACTTTAGTCCCGCATGTAAAGCATGTACACGTCTTACTTCGTTAGCACACGTTGGGGTGTGGAAAGTGATACCTGTTTTCAAGTTAACGGAGAAACGTTCAGGTTTTGGTCACCTTTTGGGTCACTCCTTTGGCTTAGTTCCCCTTGGCCGCATTGTTTTAAGAAGAGTACGGCCACAACACCTGCCGCTCCACCATCCTTTGTTCCCTCTCCGAGAGCGATACACCGCACTCCCTCAGAGATCCCTTTCCTAAGGGCGCAGGCAGCTTCTCCCCGGACAGCAACTGCCGACGCTAACGTTCCTCCTTGCTCAACCTCGGTCTTCGGTATTTTTTCACAGAGAGGTCAGCACGACCGTCACGCAGAACTCACCTCGGCCAGGCCTGCGGGGACTTCCCTGCCCAGCCTTGCGCCACGGCCTGGTCCCCTCGGTGCGGCTCCGCCAGGCCCCAGGCCCCGCCGCGGCCCGGCCCGAGCGCGGCAGGAGCCGACAGGGCCATGGAGAAGCGGCTCCGGACGCTTCTCCCCCGCCTTCGCCTCCTTCACGTCGCACCTGACGCCGCGCTCCGCCGAGACGCGCGGCCCCTCCCCGCCCCGACCCCGAGCAGGCCGCGGCCGGCAGCGCCCGCCCCGCCCGCAGCCCCGCTCGCCGCCCGCGGTACCTGAGGCGCCGCGGGACTCCCGGCGTTCACCCGCCGCGTTTACCCGGTGCGGGGCCTCCCCGGCAGCCGCTCCGCCCAGCGCCTCCGCCGCCCGGCCCGGGGGGGCTTCTCCGCCCGGGAAGCGCCGCCCGCCTCCGGAGCGACGTCTCGAGCTGCGGGCCCCGCCCCGAGCCCCGCCCAGCCCCGGCACACAGAGACGGAGACAGACAGACAGACCGACCGACCGACCGGCCCCGGCACATGGAGACAGACAGACAGACAGACAGACCGGCCCCGGCACATGGAGACAGACAGACAGACAGACAGACAGACAGACAGACCGACCGACCGGCCCCGGCACATGGAGACAGACAGACAGACAGACAGACCGGCCCCGGCACATGGAGACAGACAGACAGACAGACAGACCGACCGACCGGCCCCGGCACATGGAGACAGACAGACAGACCGGCCTCGGCACACGGAGACAGACAGACAGACAGACCGACCGGCCCCGGCACACGGAGACGGACAGACAGACCGACCGACCGACCGGCCCCGGCACACAGAGACAGACAGACAGACCGGCCCCGGCACACGGAGACAGACAGACCGACCGGCCCCGGCACACGGAGACAGACAGACAGACAGACCGGCCCCGGCCCCGGCCCACAGACGGACGTACCGGCACACAGAAGTACCTTCGTTCTAATGCAAGCTCAAGCACAACAGGCGGAGTGTAAAATGATGGATATATACCAGATCCACCCTGTAAAGACACAACCTGGAATAAAATGAATGTCAGGAAACCATTATAACATAACATATCTATAACAACTTATAGATTTACTAATTTAAAATAGATTGCCAGCTTTGACCACACAGAGACAACTAGAGAAATGCTATTTTCCTCCAAAGCATCTTTGTGTATGCGTAATTGTGTAATACATATACATTACTGTATATGTATCTAATAAAGAAAAAATAACCAACATTTTCATCTCTATGCCAGTGCATTATTACTTCCTACACTGCAAATTTCAATACTTGGAAACAGTATCAAAGCTCTTTAGTATTTTATAGCTCTGGCATACTTAAATCATAGGTCAAACTGTTGTATCATAGTTGGATTGAGGAAATATAAACCAAGAATTAAAAATGACAGATGAAACAGGTGCAGGTGTTGGAGGTCTTTATTGAGATTATAGCACAGATACACTTCTATAGTTACCTTTCCACTTTTATACGATAGTTAAAAATGTTTGCTACAGTGCACATATAATTTAGTAACCAAGAGAATCCAAAACTTAACTGCAGTTCAAATAAATAAATAACCTAAAGTTTAAGGTTTATATTTTAAAAAGTAAAAGGAACTGTACAATATGAAAATATAACAATACATAAACATTAGAATCTAAAGTTTTGTAGAAATAAAACTGCGATTTCCCCTACATAAACAGTGCAAGAAATAAAATTCAGATTAAGCTTCTGAACTGGGAATTTAAACAATTCTTAAATTATCATGCAGACATAGCATTTTAAGCCATGCTGGTTTCTATTACAGCATTAATGGTCATCCCTTTTACTTGAAAAATTGAAAGCCATTAAGCTCACTGTGACAACTGCTGCCAATTCACTCTTTTCTACATTATACACAGAGGTATTCTGTTGCATTCAAAAAGTAAAATATCACATGTTTCTACCGAAAAAAGTCAATATTTTACTTTTCCCCCCTCCAACATGTTAACTGGTTCAAAACAATGTCATGTAGTAAAAACAGCAACATCTTTCCCAGCTTAGATGAAAAGAAAAACCCCCATTATATAATGGACCGTAATCAAGAAGTGGTTACTACCTAGTCAATCTTTAAAGTTCAGATTTTTTTTACTAAAAATGTTGAAACTGTGGAGATGTTATAAAGTTTGAGCTCTTGTTTAAAAGTGATGAATACAATAAACCTGAAAAAACAGTGGAAGTAGTTTTATGTGTGTGTGTAACTAGTTACATACAGACTTGATTAAAGTGTTCCTCAACTTAAGTTTCTATACAAAATTCTCATTGAGGCAAAGAACAAGGAATGCAATTAATACCAAACTGTAAACACATCATTCATGTTACTCTGAGTGCACATCAACAACAGAAGAGTTCTCCTCATAGACTTTGGCAACAAGACTACAATAGGTCACAGCAGCATGAGTTCAACATGGAAGACTGGAAGCACTGCAAAAGAATATACTAGAAACACCAAGACCTCCTAGAATCCAGAAAAATCAGTGACAGGTGCCCCTCCTCTTGGTAAGACACACTCCTGCTCAACTGTTGCTCTCTCAAAGCCTCATTATTATTACTTGTTTTGACAGTTCTGTAGTCTCAGGTCTCTGTGCTTTAGCTGCATAGTTGCCTTTGTTTGCACTCTAACCATTGTAGGTCCAAAGGGTTACAGTTCTGTCTGCAGAAGATGACAAGAAGGAAAGATCTTGTGTGTGCCACCTGCACTGAATAACTTTGTCCTTGTGCTCCCCTACCACCATCAGAGGAAGCTGCTTTGTCAGGTCCCCTGTGGAGAGGAAGAGAAATCACTACTGATTTAATGAATCCATATCCCAGCCCTTGGAGAGCAAGTCTTTTGTTAACCAGTTTGCTTACTTAAAGCTTCCATCTGCATTTCACCTTATGAAATGTACTTGACCCCCTTTTCTCTCTCTCTCTCTCTCTCACACACACACAGAGCAAAACAAAAGTGTTTCAGTTTTTAGGCATTACTGGACACAGTAAACTTAAAAATGCAGATCTCTACCATTTTTACAAAAGGTGATTAAAATTTAATGGTTCAAGAAAATCAAGTCATTAGATATACCCAGTATCTTCTTTATTTTTAACCCATCCCAATAAAGATGAGAATTACTATACTTTTTTTTAAGGGTCAATTTTATGAATGCTGTCTGAAAGTTAACGGCCATCTCACCAGATAAGACCGTCAGTCAGTGATTTCACTGCAATGAGACTCTCACCCCAAAACAAGGTTCAGTTCACAGCCTACGCTCAGCACCACAACCACATTCACATATACACACATCCAACCTTTCCAAGCCCTAGTATTCTTCCCCCTTTCCAAGTAAAACCGGATCCTTGAGCCAAGTTCTCAACTCCAACGTGAGAAGCCCCGAAGAGGCAGCTAGCCAGTGTCCCTCTGCCCGTGATACCTTGCAGGTCTGTCACCTTGATCTTCATGTCGTAGGAGCCGGTGAGCAGGTAGTGCGCGCCCGGGGAGAAGCGCACGGAGCGCACGTCGCTGCCGTGGGGGTGGTAGCTCTGCACCATGCGGCCCCCGCGGATGTCGTACAGCATGCAGCTCGAGTCCTCCTGGCCCGTGGCCAGCAGCCTGCCACTGGGATCCACTGCCACTGAGGCTACAGCACTCCCTGCAGGGCCACAGAAACACCAACAAACCCCCAGCAGAGTTAGCTGTGGTTTTGCAAATGGCCAACTTTTTATTTCTTTATGCAAGAACGTGCATTGTAAAAGAATGCTGAAAGCTGGCCTCAAATTTAAGGTGAGCATACCCAGCTTAGAATAAAACAGTCTTTATTTTTCAGCACTAAAAACTCTGACTCTGTAAGTCACGCTCAAATCATAGCAAGGACAGTATTAAAGCTGCGTGAGAAAGTATCTGTTCTATCACAGGAAAAAAAGTCACTCTTATGAAATAATGGGGAACACTGCAAGGAATTCACCCTGGCCCTAAAGTTCCAAGGACTTCAGTTAGGTTGCTGTATTTGAATGCACTTAAAAGTGTCTGTTTGGAAGTCGTACGGCAAAAGCACTACCCATCTTCTGAAAGGAAATGTTACTTTAAGAACAAACAAACCAACCCCACAGGTACAGATATCCTCACAGGTTTTTTCTTTAAGCTAAGCCTCCCTTCTGTGCCACAACTTTCCCTTACATTCACTCTATATGACATGGACTTCTTCAAACTCTATTTTCATGCCAGGATGATTAGAAGCACCATAGCAAATCTTGCCTGTTCCATGAAACGTTGTTCCCACAACACGAACACAACTTGGCACTCTCAAATCCCAAAATCTTACAGTCTTGTCTTGAGATCCAGATGCAATCATCCAGCCACTCCATGTATAAAGTGCTAATATATGTCCTGTGAACAAGAAGACTTCTTAATTTGATTAAGCATCATTAACCCAACACTGAAATATTATTGCACATACAGTTGGGATTATTTTTTGCTTTCAGAGACTTAACAATCCCATGGATAACCTGCATGTTGTGTGATCCAATGCACCAGTGTAGGGCAATACCCAGCTTTGTGCCTTCTCTGGAATGAGGTGTTCACTCTCTCCATTAGATTAACAGCAAACACATTTAACAACACTGCCCACCTCCCCTCAAAATACCTCAAGAGCAATTGGGAGAGGACAAAAAAAGTCTTTTTAAGAAGAAAAACACAACGACTTTAAAACAAACCAAATCAAACCAATCCAAAAACTTTATTAGAATATAATACACACTTAGAAAGTGTGACAGAAACCACATTGTACCTACCAGTGTGACCACTTAGGGCATGCAGGCCTTGTCCACGCTGACAATCTGTTGTGTAAATATTACAGTCCCCTGCTCCAGCACTTATTAAAATAGCACCACCACTTTCTGGGCCTTCCATAAAAGCAAGGTCTCTGATTGTTCCATCGTGCATGCTGAATTCCAAATCTGGTCCTAAAATAATCCAAAAATCAAGAAACAGAGTAAGGCATACTTTGTTTGTTAGTGCTGTGCTCTTTAAAGCAGCTACAGAGATAATAAATATTTTAGGCAAGGGTGAACCTGCCATCAAGTGCAAACATGGCTGTGCACTTCAGCACAGAAAACACTATTTCAGTTACTACAGTTCAAATAAAGTGTCCAAGAAACTTGGGTTTGAGTGTCGCTTAAGCTTCCTACCTACCTCCTAAAGCTTTGCAAAATGTACACAGACCATCACCACTGCAGCTAAGGTTTCTTATAGAGTACCTTTATTTCTTTCTGTAAACTCTGGTGAACTCAAAAGGTTCTTTTTGCTTGGGGAGGAAAGATCATTGAGAATACTGAACTACAAAGGACAAAGCAGCCTAAGTTCAAAACAGCAAATCTAAGAGCCACATTCAACATATTGATTAGGAGAGGTGGGTGTGGAAAGCAGTATTTGCTGGAACAGAAACTTTTAAGATGGGTGAGAAGAGAGAACTAGGCAAGAGAAAAAGGGAACTAGGAATGGAGATCAATTTTTAGTGACAACCAAGCTCTAGAAGTGGGTAAGAACATCTGGTTGTTTTACTGTATATGGGGAGGAATTTGCCAGGAATTTACCAGAGCCCTACATAATGAAACCAAAACACAGCCACCCAACCCAAACAAAACCCTAAAGATAATTTTAAACCTCTCAGTGGTTCTTTGCTGGATAGAGACCATAGTGATAGTAAAGGGAAAAGAGACTGAATTAAAATATTGGAATAAAAATAACAAAACATCAAAAGAAACAGAATGGTTTTGACAAATACTGGACAGTAACTGAAAATAAATTCTCTGAACTAAATATACACACAGTACCTGTTGCATTACAAGTTTCTGCATTAAAAGGCAGCACTTTCACATATTTATCATTAGAACCAGTAGCTAACAGTTGGCCACAGGGACTCCAGGCTACACAGTAGATTGATCCTTTATGATGCTTATTCCTCTTGAAGCGAACTACAGGTTGTTTAGGAGTATTATAAGCACTGTTTGAAGAAAAAAAAAAAGCAAAACATCATATTTCCTTTTATTTCTAAGTAAAAATTTTCCTTTTGTTTCTAAGAAACAAAGTATTCTAAAATGAAGATACTATTTTTCTGTTATTTTGGGTAACATGAAATTGGTATGACTACTTGCACTGTGACATATGCATGTGATCAAAGACAAAAGGACCTTCTCATTTTCTCAATTTTTCCTCATCTTCCTGTTCTATCTGTGACTGAACATGTAAAAAGAACTTACCCAGTCCCTTCATCTGTAAAGTGTTGATACAGATGAAATATAGCAATTGCTAGCTATAGGACAAAACATTATCCCCAGAGTCCAAACCTGGTGTGAGTTCTCTACATCCTTCATACGTCAACAACTCAATTGTTTAATTAACCATGTCCACTTTTGAATATGCACAAGTTCAATAAGGCAACAGTAGGCCAAGCCTGTGCAAGAAAAACAGACCTACCACTCTACGTTAATGCAAGAATCCTGACAGCATCTAATTGCACCATAGATTATTACTTGTAAAACCATATCAGCTTTACACACTGCTGAAATAAAAGCAACAGTCCCAGTAATTTATATTTCCTTGACTGCAATCAATTACCTTCCTACAATGTTCTTTTTCTGCTCTCACAGCAGGAAGAAATCAAGTCCTTAGGACAAAGTATTACAGTATCCATCTCCATATCACTCCAGCAACATCAACAGGAGAAATTCAACAAACTAAACTGGTATTAAAAAAACTCATAAACCTTATAAATACTTGAACAGAAGAGGCAGAGAGAAAAGACAAAAGACAATCATCCAAGCCTGTTGAAAAACTCCGGAGATTAACATTGGTTTAGCAACGAGAATACTACAGTAAACCTACATGGCAGCTAATTTTATTCTGTTGCCAGAGAGGAAATCCATTACAGATTAGCCTAAATCAGGATCACTCAACACACTACAGAGCTTCCTAACTGTCCTAATGCCTTAACTCACACACTGAGTTTGGATTCACCACGTTTTAAGAGCTGAGGATCACTGATTCTCTCAGGACATGGGAGCACCTACCCAGGTCAGAGATCACATAGCCAATCCACTGCATGGAAGCACTGTGATTATTTGAGCAACATTTGCAGAACTCTAACATGTATCTGTCAGTGTTTAATCTTAAAGGCATGCAAAAATCCCCACTCTACTCTCATACCTTTACAGAAAGGGAAAAAAAAAAAAAAACAAACAAAAACCACCAAACCAACCTGTCTCGAATAATTAATCAGTTTGAAGTAAAAAAAAAAAAAAAAAAAGTTTAGTAGGCCAAACACAGCTTCAAAGAACAGTACCTCTACACAACCATAGCTCTTTGAAAAACACATAATTTTGAATGTATGTCTAGACTCTTGTTGTTACAAGGATTAGAATATCTTTAAGATAATGTAATCTCTCTGCTGACTTGCAAATCCCATGATGAAGTATTTTAGGCAAACTGTAAGCACAGTTAAAATCAACAGTAAGTAGAAGAATTACAAGTTCAGAATTGAGGAAATCTCAGTATTGCTTTCAGGTCCAGATGCACTGTGGCTCTTGTCACATCAGATCATGCACTGCAAGTACAAACTAAGGCTGCAGAGTTTCTCAGACCTTTCCCAACAAGCAGAATAAGCAGCTGTGCAGGAGCCAACATGTTTTTCACTGCTTACCAGCCAAGAGGCTGTTTGGGCTTCAAGCCCAGTAAGCTGCCTTGTATTAGGTAAGAGAAACGAAGTCCTTTTTGTGTTGTGTCATACATTGCTCATAAATATTTTGGAATGAAACTTCAAAGGCTACTGATGATATTTAAGGAGGAAAAGAAAAACCAGATTACTTTTTGATCATTTTGGAAGCCTGGACATCAGTCCTAAAGTGGGACAATGTCCCAGATAAAACCACTGTGCAAACTTGTGCACTCCATAAAATTGTGAAATCTAGATGCTTGCACTTCTCCCCTCCTCCAAGAAAATAATGTAAGTGGAATAGAATTAAGGAGATTGCTATTGATGTGGCAATATTTATTTTCAGGTATATTATCCCCATCCTATTAAAAAAAATGTCTGGAAAGAAAACTGAAAATACAGCTGCACAGTAAACCACAAATGATGCTTTTTCTGTCAAGGAACCAATATACCTAGAAAACAATATTTAGAGTAGAAACAGGTCAACAGACATGCTCTGGCAATTTTTGCTGTAGAAGTCAAGAAGATACAACTTCCTCTACTGCTAAGTCTGTCCTCCTGCCAGAAACTGAATCCTGTAAAGCCCAGCTTGTGCTGACTTGGGAACTGACAAATGCTTTCTCCCACTGTTACAGCTGGAACATCAAACCACAGGCCAACCAGTAAACTCAAAAAAGCCCAACTGCTGAGACCAAAAAAAAATAGCACTTCTATAGGAAAAGTGTGGTCTTGTGGCAATACATCTTGCAAATAATAAAGAGAGCAAAGAAGTAGCCCACAAATATACAAATACTTCAGCACATCAACTTATTTTTGTTTAGCAGTTCAAGATTCCAGGAGAGCACTGCTGTGTTTATGACAATAAAGGTATGAAATGTACAGGTATCAGTAGCTGCAGGAGAAAGAATAGTCATGATACAGAAAAATATTATATTAGCTTTCTTACCTTGGGTCAATTACTTCTGGATAGGCACAAACTCTCAAAGTTTTAGAGTTGGAACCAACAGCATATAAACTCCCACTAGGATGAAAGGCTACAGCTCTGACAGCTTGTGTGTCTTCTAGAGTATTAATGCAAATAAACTGCTTTTTTGATTTGTCATCCTGTGTAGATGGATAACAGTAAAATTAGGTTCTTCTGTGTAAAACTGAACATTTAAAAGCAGGTTGACTGTTCTGCAGAATAATGTAAAGCTACTGTAGCCTCGTATTAACAAGTAGCAGCTCAGCAGGCTGGTTCACTCAAAGTAGTTTTGTAAACAATGTCTACTCCAAGTCCAAGAATGCCCTAGAAGCTTTTTTCTTCAACTGACTTTTACAGATAGCATTAATTAGTATTTCTCATTCTCCCTCCAGACTTCTGCCTGCTTTTGTTCTTCTGAACAGCCTACCTCAGATGAGCAATACTACAGTTTATTTCTGGATAAACATATTCCATCTGTGTGACACCTGCAAGGGGAACAAAGCTACCTTTTTAATGAAAACAGTCCAAGCCAAACACAGTTTCTAAACCAAATATAATATTAAACATAAAATCAGACTTTGACCCTGTATGCAACACAAAGTTATCACTGAATTATGTTAAGCTTTATTACATCATCCTCCTTGTGATCTTATGACCACCTTTCTAAGACTATGATTTTAGTTTATGCAGAACTTTGGAATGTACTTATTGCAGTTATTTCCCTATTAACTATTCCCCTGATTTTTCAGACCATACTGACTGGAGTCCAACACTCAAAGTTTTAACCTGGAAAACACAGAACAATGGTTGTAAGAGACATCCCATCGCAACATCCGTTGTACAAGGAGAATGTGAAAGAGCTGGTACTGTTTGGCCTTGACATCAGAAGGGCTTTTCAGGGTGTGCAAGTGTACATCTCACCAGTGTACAGAAATATGTGACTGGGGGAGTGACAAAGATGGAGCACAACTCTTCCCAGTGAAAGGACCAGAGGCAATGGACACCAAATAAAGTAAAGCAAATTCAACTTTTTTGGTATTCTAAAAACACTGTGAGGGTGGTCAGACATGAGACGAGGTAGCCCACAAAGGCTGGGGAACATCCTCCACCCCTGGAGAGACTCAAAACCCAACTGGACCCAGCCCCAAGCATCCTGCTCTCACTGACCCTGTTCTGAGCAGCATGTTTGGATTCAGTGTCCAGATGTCAGTGGTTCTTGTGAATGTAGACACTGCACCGACCAAAATTAACTCTAAATATCTCTTAACAGTAAGAGGATGTCACGCTCAGGATTAAGTACTGTTTTGGTAACACATGTGGTGAAAGACAACAAGAAAACTCACCTCATCGCCTCTTGTCCTAGATAAATTCCCCGAAGAGTCTTCTGACTGTGGCTGAGTGACAGCATGCTCTGATGCACTGCTTTGATTTGGTGAAGTGTTTAACATCACAAGACAAAACAAGAGCAGGGACAGATTTTCTGGTAAGTATTTTTTGGACTAAAGTAACAGCTTCAGCCATTCTCAGAACTGACTAATTTGTGTAAAGTGTTATAATTGTCTGAATCATTACCATTAAACTATTACTTTCACAAGGGACAGCCCTTTTTGCTGCAACTCCAAGCATTGACCAAGTGAACTCAAGTTAAAAATATTTTTCATTCCATAACATACCTATCTATAGATACAATACATACACACAGAGAGGTAGAAGAATTACTACTTCTTTAAGGTCAGCACTACTTTTAGTTAACAGAAGAAATTCAGTTCCCATTCTGTCCTGCTTCTCCCTTCATCTAGTTTGTATTTCATAAAGAAGCTTCCAGAAACTTAGAGCAACACAAAATGAACAGGAACTACACATATAAGATGGAATAAAAAGTCCAAAACTAAAAACAAGCATAAAATGTAAGCCATAACAAATAATCACTATTACTCATGCAGGCTGCCAAAAAAAAAAAAAAAAAAAAAAAAAAAGACTTTATAATCCCTACATAAGTATTCAGAAAACACTGATCATGAGCCAAATACCCCTATTCAATGAAAAATTAATTTGATAGCTAAAGATAAATACAAACAGCTCTCTCACAGTGGTAGCAGAAGGCTATTTCCATTCCTGAATGCTCTCCAGTATCTTACCTTTGATTCCCCTGTACAGGTGACTCTTCAGGAAAGGGTATCTGATTTGCTGATCCACACTTGCGAGGAGTGCTTGTATTAAGATTTGGGCTATCAGTTGTTATCCTCTGGCTACCATCTGAAGGTGCTGATGTGAAGTTACTTGCTGGATGGGTAGATGCAATCCCTTTGCTCCCATTACATTGCTGGCTAAGTGTTTGCACATCATTTCCAAGACTGTCCATACCCATATTTAATTCTCCTAATTTCTGGATAGATCTAATAGCAAACGACAAGTAAAAAACCCAAACCATCAAACCAGGCCATTATGAGAACTTAAGAGAGAGAGAAGGGTGGGTAGAAGAATGAAACTCCTCCAACCTGTTAAGAAACTGTTCAGTAAGGTTCTGTTGCTGGTCAGTTCCATCTTCTTGATGAACTCCTCCTTCTAACAACATCTGCTGATACAACTGTCTCTGCTGCTCTTTCTGCTCTAAGTGCTGCTGGTAACGTAGTCTTTGTCTGTAATATTCCTGAAACTGCTCTGTGGAATCACGAAGCTAAAAAGGAATGAGAATCACAGATGGAATTTAAGTAGTTAATTGTGGTATTTAACAAAAATATTTACTTTCTGGTTAAGTATTTCAAAATATCAAAAAAATATCAAAAGCATCAAAAAGCCAAGAGATTAATTTGAGGAGTGATGACTTTATTCTTTGTTAAAACCAGACACAATTTACACATTAAAAAGAGAAGGCACTGCCAGCCTGCACTATTCACTCTTGAAGCAGTCCTGCCATAATTGTGAAGGAGACTGCTCTTTCCTACAAAATTTCCAAAGTATTACTTCAAATCAAAACAAAAAAGTGATTGAAAGTTGAAAATAAAACCCAAGAAACTATGCAAGTCATACTTTCATTAGAAATTTAGTATTTTCTTCCACAATGACACCTCCCTGCCATCAGCCTGCAGACCCAGTTTATCTCTCCCAGCAGCAGTGATCTATCCAAGCATTACATTTTACTTTTGAAATTGATGCCCTGTTCTAAATTTAGAATTCCTTATTTTCTGGACAAAGACAACACTTGAACTTCCTTTCTCGTAGTCTTATCTTCTTTACATACTGTCTTTAACTTCCCACACTGCCAGATGCCCAGGACTTGCTGCCTTCCCAAACCTCATTTTTCTTTCACTTTTCTGCTAGCATCTGAGAACAAGATAAAAATGAAAAACAGAAGACCAAAAACACTTTAGTCCAAGGCCAGATTATTCACACTGAACTGCCCCACATTTTCTGAAGAAAAAAACCAAACTGCGTATTTACCTATCAAAAAAAACCCAGAAAAATACTAAAAGATTAAAAAAAAAAAAAAGTAACAGCGAAAAAACCTTGTGTGGGTTTTTTGCTTGTGTTCTGGAGTGACAGTTTTGTCATCTATGATTTAATGTTGTGTAAGGACATCCTCATAACTTTGCATTAATTCAGACAATTCGTACACATTCTGTCTTTTTAACAGACTTTGTATTTGTTCTATTAACAATTATTAACAGTACTTGCATTATAATTTTTTGTTCTCTGACACAATTTTTTTTTAATTTATAATGGATTTCCTAGCCCTGTTGCATTTGCAAAATACTTACCACCTCAGGTTTCTCATGGTGAATACTTGCAATTCAGAAACTCCAAAGTTACTGACAGAAGTGAAAAGCATTTATTTCCTGTACTTGAAATTCATGAACAATTCCCCACTCCCTAGGTCATCATCCTAAACAACAAGTAGATTCTTGTCTATACTTCTTTTCATTTGTTACAATTTTATTCAATCTTTTGATTTTTTGTATTCTGTGCTACTACTTTCCAACTAACACGTAAACCTAAAATATGTTGCCCAGTAGCTCTATTCTATAAACTTTGGCTTCTAAATCAGCCTCTATAGGAACACATCAAAACCAAAGCTCTAAAAAGAAACTTAAATTAATTTCTTACTCCTACAGGTATATACCTACACCACTGTGATGTGAGAAACAAAACAAGATGAAATGGCACCAGGTACTACATTCTTTTCTACTCGTGTCTAATAGCCTGGCCAACATCTTCACCACAACACCTCTTGCCCTCATTCCTTCCTACAAATTCTGCATCTGTTTTATTTTTTTTGCCCCTCTTGAAGCCTGCCCAGTTCTATATTCTTCTAGCTAAGCTCTTCCTTCCCTTCCAAGTTGCATACAAAACACCACTGCAGCAGAGAAGTGACTCAAAGCCCTTGAGGGGAGTGAAGTCCTCAAATGTGGAGGACTCTGTTAATCTTACAGTAGATCCCACTGCCTTGCTCAAGTATCCAGAGCTTACCAGAACACAGCCCTGTCACAGCTAGGCTGGTTTTCAGTCCCACATAGATGTCATAAACCAAGACAAAGTTTACCTAAGAAAATTAAACCTGAATCTGCAAACAAAACAGACAGCACATTCAATGATATTTTTCATTACCAAATTTAGAGACTAGTATTTAACTGTGGTAAATGAATGGAATAATTAACTGTATTCATTTTTTCCTTCTGAGCTATTATTTCACTTAGCTTATATTGCTATTGAGGAAAAAAAAAAAAAAAGAGAAAAAAGATAGTGAAGGCACAGGCCTTCAAAGATGAATCCAGAAAAGGCTATGCTATTGGATTCTGAATAGCAAAGATATATTTATGAGGCAATTGCCTAATTTTAATTTCTCTATGTTCTAGACAAGTACTGATGTAAGATGACCCATGAGAGCTACACCAGAAATTACGAGCTATGTGCTAGATTTCTCACTGGAACATGAAGAGGATGCTTAAGCACTGTCTAATCTAACTTTGTTGACTCTTCTACTTTTTCTTTCTTTTAAAGATATGCACAACAGTTTAGCTGGACTGCTGATATGACAAAGCCCTCTAATCAGCTGCATTACAGACTCAAATGACAGCAGAACTTTATACAATGGGGGGACAAAAAGTAGTAGCTCCTTTTACAAGATGCAATATTTACTATAGTAAAAACAAGATTCAAAGCAACCCGTTGTCATGCATGAAGTTCTCCACACAAAGGCAAATCATTATGAACATTGTGATCAGAACCCAGCTCAAAGGGCCTCATTATTTTTGAACAACCAAGCACTACCTCATTTTTCTCTTGTTTGGCTGATCCCTGACTCTGTGCTGCAGCATTGAGTTCATTTTCTGGAGCCGAGCTCTGGCACGAGGTCTCACTGCCGATGGGATGCTGGGGCTCCACAGGAGTATCACTTCTCGCAGCAACATGGAAAAGAAGAGAAGCTTAACTGAGAAAAATTAAGAATAGAATATCAAGTGGGGAAAGGTAACAGTCCAGAGTAAGATCTGGTAACACAGGCACGCAAACATACTTAAGTCACATCAAACAGAAGATACTGCTTAGGCAAAAAATGCCACTTGCAATGTGTCACACTAAAGAAAATAAATTCCCTTAGGAAAAAGTTCCACTTGCAATGTGTTATACTAAAGAAAAACTCTCTGACAAACAGCAAGCACAGCCAGTTTCCAAAAAGCCTTGCTGCCACAGCACACCCCAATTCCATTTTATCATCCCTACATTTGAATTCTACATCCTTTAACTAAGTTACTCAAAATCTTCCACTTCAAAGCAATTATGTGCACAAAATGTATCTGATATAGTATGAGACCAAACTCTTCCCAAATATAGCAGTTTAATTACCACTACCAATCTAAATTGAAACTAACATCCATAGAGGTTTAAGATCCATTCACTTGAACGTTCCTGAAAGTGTCAAGGTAGAAAAATGTTGGTATTGTTTTTTCTTTTCTTGTGTTTTAAGTATTTTTGCATGACAATGTTTGCAAAATGTTTTGGCAATCAATCCATCAGTAAATGTGCAGAACACATTACAAGCCTTGGATGCCCACCTTCAGTTTTGTCAACTTGAAGTCTTTTACTCAGTGACTTGGAGCAAAGGTTTTCTACAAGTTATTTCAAACTTTTTGGATACCTCCGTACAATAACAAAAGTAACTCAGCTGACTAAAAGACAACTGCTTAATGAACTCAACTTACTAAAGAAATACAGTATTTATGTCATGGGCAAGAGGAAGCAAGGGCCAGATTTACATAAAACTCAGCTTCCACCCTTGCAAATACTGCTATTTAGGCTGGACACTTGACCTGAAGTTAGATTTTCTTCTGAAAAATGTAATGCCTTCTTGAAAACTAGGGGTCTGGCCCTATAGCTCTACAATTCTGACCCTCTAATCCTAACTTTCAAGAGATGTATATTAATGAAAAAACATATTATAAACTACAAACTTCACGTGAAAAGGCCTACATAAAGCACTGCAGCAATTAATCATCTCCTTTAGCCCACACAATGATGTCATTTGTGCAGAATTAATCTAGTACTCCAATTTTGAAAAGGGAATCAAAAACGTCTCAAGAATCAGTTTTAACACTGGACCCTGGTCCACTCACACAAGTGAAGGTGTTTGACACAGATCAGTAAAATTAGAGGATTCACCATAAATTAGTATCTTCAGAAGGTACACTTTGTAAAAATGTTACATCAGGGATACTTCCATAAGACTTAAGCTATCCACAAAAGCTCCAGAAGAACTTGTGAAGAGCCTGGTATAAAATCCACTATTTTAATCAAACAAAACAGCTCATTTCAAGTTAAGTATTAAGATAAATATTAAAACACACATTACTGTAAGTATTTCCATTATCACTAGTGAACTGACATCAGTTTGGGAGTGTTTGTTTCCTTTTACTGACTTTAATTACATCTGCTCTTTACCGTAACACAACATATGGAATATTGCTCCAAGGCAAAACTAATAGAGACAACAGCTGTGGCCTGGATTGATCACCACAGCCCCAAATGTTGTCTGCTGGCCACTGCACCCAAGTGCAGGGCTAGTTACCCATCTGGTCCTCTAAGAGCCAAAACAGCTGGCAGCTGCTTTCTAGGGGAGTTAGACTATAACCATTAGAAAGGGACAGAACTGCTGATCAGAAGAAAGGCCAGGCAGAAACATGATGATAAACCTCAACTGATAAGTACTATTTCTCCCAGTTACCAGGGCATTTCTCTCAAAAGCCAATTTTGCAGTCTACATTTCATTGAAGAACTTATTAATAGCATAACCCAACTATATCAAAGTTCCATACCAAAAAACACAGTACCTTCAGTTGCCTTACTCATCTTTGGTTAAAAAATATTAAGTAAATACTTCAGCTGGGCTACTACTGTAACAATTTAAGTGACAGAGGAATGCTACAACAATGGCATATTGTCATTTCCACCGACTTCACTGGGATATGGAAATTGTTTAAGGATACTTAAGTAAATAATTTACAATGTCAGGACCAAAACTATTTATCAGGACTTGAGGACAGAATGCAATGGACAAAGAAGATGGGAGTTACAGTTATTTCACTGTGTCCGTTTATTAATCTGGAACGGAAGCACACAGTAATACTGAACACAAACCCTAGCTAGACCATATTATATACTCAGAGCATATTTGTGCTCTGTGCTAGGAAACTTTTAGAAGACCCAAATTGAATCCATAAAGCTCAAATCCAAGTATGAAAATCTACTTATATCATAAAAGCATAAGGAAGAAAACACCCTCTACACAGAGTTTTCATTACAACAGAATTTAAGCAACCAAATTACTTTTCAGTGTTATAATTATGTTCAGAGTTACAGTGCTGGTAAGAACACAGAAATAGTGCAGCACAAGCTAAGGTAAAAACAGAGCTCTAGCTGCACTTACCGCTCTGGTGACTCTTCAAAAATGCTGTGACATTCAGTATTCTCCAGCATGAGACTCCTACTGAGGTTCTGGACTCCAGGGTAATGGAAATTAGCGAAGGAGTGGGACATGGGAGAGGTTTTGGTCCCGAGGTCTGTGACCCGCTTGTCGTGGTTTGTCAATCCACACGAGAGCCCATCCAAGGCTGGGTTTAAGGAGCGGGTCATGTAAGCGTCCGCTGACTGAGGCCGTCGCATTGGGGATGACGGATAAGGGGAAAGTTTGCTTATAAGAGGTGTCAGAAGATCAGCATAGGCAGCTTTTGTAGGCTTGAGGAGTTTATCAACATGAATATTAAGCATCTTTTGTTCAAAAGCACAAGAAAACACAGTAGCTGGCAGATTCTGCAGCCACGATAATAAGCTAAGGTCCAAGTCATCACAGCCATTACCACACAAGAGATCGATGCCCAGCAATACTTCGCTTTCTGTGATTTCTTCTCCTGTAGCTTTACTCTGACAGAATTCCACACAACATTCGTAAAGCAATCCCTTCATCACAAGCTGAAACAAGCGGTTGTTACTTGCTTTGAAGCCGGCCTCGCTCAGTTTCCTGTCTGCTGGAATGAACTCTGCCACCATGACACAGGCTTCTTCAAAGCAGTGCACCCGAGCAGTGCTGGGATTCCAGTCCTTGAACTCGGCGTGGTTGGTGAGGCGAGGCAGCGTCAGCAGCAAGCACAGCTTGCTGTAGTCTTCCTTAGAGGGACAGTATTCCTCCAGCGCGTGCAGGCACTGCACAGCCTCCCGCATGGTAAATTCCAGCTATGGAAACATTAACACCAACACAGCAATCTGCACTGCCTGTCTTTCCACAAGAAAATGCCTGAAGAACAGGCAGCCACTGGATTTGCCTGCCATCATTCATTTATTACTATGACCGTGCTTACAAGTTCATTAAAAAAGCATATAGAGGATGAAATTGCTGATCCAAGTGCAGTTGGAGAAAGAAACAAATCCCTACATGCTTTGACTTCCTAGAATCCCCCTTCCAGACCCATTTTTTACAGATTTATGGAATGTTTTCATGTCACTGCAGGTTTGATGGGCTTAAAATTTTAAATCTGTGACTAAGCAGCTCCAATTCTACTGTAGCACAAAAGGTTACTTCCATTCTCAAAGCCAGCTGACTTATTTTCCCCTTTATTTCTATAACCTATGCCAGCAGCTTCTAATAAAAGCCTTGTAGATTGATCTACCTTCCAGTGATTAGCAGCTTTTATACTGAGATTTTCTGTTCCTCAATCAAAAATGTTAAAAAAGTTCAAAGAGTTCTCAGAAGACACGACCTCCAAATGAATAGAGGGCTTTATTACAAAGCTGTTGACAGCCAAGAGCCAAGAACCATGTTAAATACTCAAAACCTGACATTTTTTAGTTACACAGATTTAAAACCCAGTAAAATTCTGCACCTACCCATGTTACCTAGACACTTCAATACAGCAGCCTTGGACCCACAACATGTCAACACATTGGCAACAAAATAAGGAACATTAATCTAATTTTTTCCCCTCTACTGCTGTCCTAGTAACAGTGTACATATTGAGGGATCAAAGGACTAGTACCCCTCCCATTTACAACTAGGAATTAGGACTTACTTTAACTTTCTCTACTCTGTCAAAAAAAATAACAACTGAAGTACAATGCAAGTATAATAAGACAGAGAACTAATATCAATTCAGTCTGGAAAACAAAATCACTTGTCTTAAAACTACTGTCATTCTTAATTTTTAATACAATTTTTGTCTTAGAAATTTAGTATTACTGTATTATCAACTTAAATGAAAAACTGTAACTAATTTCACAATCTACATACCTTCTTCCCAGTTTGAGTTAATGTCTCTTTCCATATCAAAAACTTAAGTCCACAACTCCTGCTGTTTGTACATTTAACTGAAAGAGTCCTTTGTGAACACATCTGCTCCCTCAAAAAAAACCCCACCCCAATTCTGACCTTTCTCTACAAAACCAATAGAAATTAAGCATAGAATTCATTCAAACTTTAATTTGGCCTGAATTAACACAGTAAATTTCTGCGATCCTGAGGCCTGCTTCAGAATACTTCTAGGGATAAAAAGGAATCAAAAAAAAAGAACAGCCCTGTACTTTAGCACAATGGCCTGAAATAAATCTGGGAGTCAGGACCACAGACACAGCATATAGTCACTGATCTATCTGCAAAGTTTCAAGCAACCCTTTTATGTACAACTGCATTTGAGACCAGGGAGCCACACTCACTTCTCAGGAATACTGATTACTTTATTCAGTGTTTATGAAACCATTTGGTGATAGCTAAAATTTGTGTATTTAATGCTGGGAGTTTCTGCTCTGCCTTTAATCAGACTAATCTCAAGAGATTTTCTGACAACAAAAAAATTCCCAAACCAGAGGCAATTCTTACATGCTGAGGCTCATCTTCTGCTGACATTGCATTGTTCACACACAAAGCTTCCAAAAACTTCTGCTTCATAATAATGTAACGAAACCTGCAGGTGAGAAGAGAAATACTATACATCTTGCTCCAGTAGTTAAATAATATTCTAGAGACAAGCAGGCTTGTCTCATTAAATTACATGAAATTTCTGAGTTAGGCATAGCTGTTGTCATGACAAAGAACCCTGATACAAATTTTAACAAATTTGTATCCACAACACAAAAATACTTCTTTAAACACAAAATAATTATTTCCATAATTGCCTTCAGAAATATTCTACTACAACTATCAGAAGGCTAATTGGAAAAAAAAAAACAAACAAGTATAGCAATCATTATTTCTTGAATAGAAGTATGACAGAGCATCTATTAAAAGGTTGTACAACATGCATCATATTCCTAAAGTGTATGGCACATGACAACTCATTACAGACTGTGTGCACATATTTTAAGTACAAGTTTAAAAACAGATACACACACTTTAGGGACAGCACACAGGCTAGGAAAAAACACACCAAAAACTGGTGAAAAACTCATAACCACTGTTTTTCTAGACAATACTTAGAAATCCAGGTATTTTCCAGAACTCAAAAAAGCTGAACTCTGACATATATTCTATTTTACCTTTTTTTGTCGAATTTTTCCATACATTCAAGAGGCTGAATAAATTGAAGAACCTCATCCCACTGGCCATCAAGAATCAATTGCCTGGTAAACAAAAGGATCATTCCTTGAATGTCACTGGACAAGAACATCCCTTTTCTAAGTAAGCAGCTCATTTAAATACAAAACAATAATTTAAATACACAACAGGTCATTAATCTGCTTTGAAAAGTCTATGTTTTGCACAGGTGCCAAGATGACTGTTTAATAAGACTAACAGTAAGAGCAAAATCCAAGTCTGTATTTTGAAAAAAATAACTGCATACTAGAAGAAAAAAATTAAGTACTTCTAAAGACACATCAAAAAACGACAGAATGGTCCTGTGTCTCCTGCTTTACCTGTTATTCTTATTTTAAAAACAGCAAAAAAAAAATCTTACTGGAAGAATTTGAGTAAAGGTGCAATTTCAATGAATACATCCAAATAAATGAAAGAATTTAAAAATTAGTTCATTTTAATTGTAAAAATACTGCTGGGACTCTTTTATGAAGGGGATGGGAAAAAAAAGAGCTCCCATATTAACCATGTAAGAGGAAGAGCTTGGCAGGAAGGGTGCCAGCACAGGAGCTCCAATCCCAGGATCAGTGGGCTGGATTGCACAGGTAGAGCAGTTCCATCTCTTCATGCCCTCCTTTCACAGGGAGCTCTCTATAAAAGGCCCAGATGCCTTCCTACAAAGGAAGGATGAATTTCTCCAACTAAACTAACAATGAAACAAACCCAAAAGGATTACTAACTTGAATCTTTCTGCAATTCTTTTTTCATTTCATTTTAGTCCAATATATATAATTTTAATGAAAAGGGAAGACAGGTGAGAAGATTTATTTGGTGATAAAATGTATTTTTTAATGTTTCAAGAACAGCTGTACAAACCACTTGCTCATGCTTCAACATTTTTAAGTACCTTTGGCATGAATAGAAAACATCAATGCTGAAAAACTAGTGTGGATGTACACTGATTCTTTTTAATATTCTGGAGGCAATATCCTGAATGGTAAATTGCACCAACCCTCATGCCTTGATGATAGTAGATACTCCTTTTATGTTGTTCAATTTAAGATAAACCTAAGTATTACTTTGAAATGCACTTTTTCTTTTCTTTTGGGAAAAGCACTGGAGACCACTCATCCTTGATCTCAGCACTAGAATAACTGTAAAAACATTCTAGAACCAGTCAATAAACCACACCTTCAGGGCCATGTGATTGGTAAGCAGATAGAGACACATCACAGATGCCAGCAGGCCTTGCTTTCCCATCTTATTCATGCCTACAGTTTTCCCCCAACTTAGTCTGCACTGACACTGGTACTTGTTAAGGCTCTTTCCCACCTGAATTCATTGGTGTGCCATAAAAATAACAAAGTTAAATTGAACAAGCAAACAAACAAACAAAAAATCTGTGTAAATGCATGCTAGTGCTGCCTAGTCAGTGACTCTAGAGCTGGAACACACTGCAGGACTGGGCCACAGAATGGGACCATGAAAAAGCAGAGTAAGATGTGGGCGCAGGTTAAGATCTCCTGTTTAGTGCACGGGGCTGGTGACTGAATCACAGTCCAGCTCCTGTGTTTTCATAAATGTGGTATTTAAGCAGCAGGAAAAGAAGTCCTACCTTAGGAAGAGCATGTCATCTGAAAACAAGCCATTAATGACCCCACTTTCTTTCTCAAGTGCCAGCATGCTGATGTGAAGCTTCCTTGAGTTCAGAAAATCTAGTATTAGCTTAATTATTTCAGCTTCTTTAACGTTCACTGTTTCTTCAGCCGTCATGATGGCAGACTAAAAGGAAAGAAAGAAAGAGTTTTAGCTCTGATCAGTATCTTATATTCTGCTTCATTAGCAAATGTTGGCTACCAACAAAAATAAAAAAGTAAGACAGAACATAGCAGCATTACAAAAATTAAATAAGTAATTGATTTTGAGGTTGATTATGAAGCCATAATTAAGATCTACCAAATCACCTGCAACTTTTCCATTTCTGTCCTACGCATAGAAGCCCAGATTAAAAAAACATCTACCAAGAAATTAATCCTCTAGCAGTGTGAAAATATTGCGCTTACTAAGTCTGCAATATATAAAATTTTCCTCTCTGAAATGCAAACAGTGAAGTTCAAAGAGCATGAGTGTCACTTACTATGTCATCATCTCAAGCTCTCACATATGAACTTAAATATTTTCAACACATATAAAAAGCACAGCACAGTAAAAATGCCATTTCTCCTTACCTTTGAAGTAGCATATGACAGATTTTCATTCTTTCTTCCTAAGGGTGACTATTTCTGTCTACTCCCCTCATGGAGGATCTAAAGCTGCCAGCCCGAGGTGGCCTAAGACAGGGCTGCTGGCTGCCAGACTCACCTGCCTCCAGCTGCGTGCTCCTGGCCCCTCCTCACTTGTGTCACTGCAGGAGCTTTTCCACCAGCTCATGTAGCTGGCTCGGTGTTTAATGAGCTGTCCTGCCAGCCAGAGAACAAGTGGGCAGATGTAGCTGGGGCCAACAGGCTGCTTGTTTAAAGCTCCCACAGATAAGGTCCAAGCTCCTTTGGCAACACAGCTTCGCCAAGGATATGAGAATTGCAGCAAGTACTCCTCTAAGGAAAGCTATATTAAATTCTTATTTTAGCTAATTCTTGTGTGATTCCAGTAAGTATGAACTGAAGCTGTTGAACTTTCTTTTTCAAAAGGTAAAAATACTTTACAAGTAACTCCTAAGCTGATCTGCTGAAAAGAACTGGGGATGAGGGGAGAAACCCACTAAGACAGCCAAATTACACAATACTGCCTTACCAGGAGCCCAAAAAATCCAAACCAAATCCCCCCCACACACACCTAGCAGCACTCCTGTAGCTACAAGAATACATTTTAACAGAAGGAAAATTTCAGTTTAATCCCATGTTGCTACTGCAAAAAGGGGCAGTGCCACTTCTCAGCTCTGCACCCATCCAAGCCAGCTCCCAGCCCCACAGCTGGGCTGTGTGCTGAACCTGACCACTCCTCTGAGCCAGGGGCAACTCCAGCATTTACTCACTCCACAGGCACCATGCCGACAAAAGGAACTAAAAGAGCTTTGCTCTCTGGCAGTAGCAAAGTCTTGAGCTGACTTCAGTGCACTCTCATAATCACTTTAAGACCAGAGAAGAAACCAATGCCAGTGAGGAACCCTCAGGGGAGACACTGGAGCACAGTGATGAGAGAAATGAATAAACGGGGTGGGAGGGAGATGACCACACAGAGCAGGACAACCACAGCAATAGGTTATAGTTCCCAGTGTCTCTCCATTGTGATTCAAAAGGGGACATAAAAATTGTTCTTGATTCCCTCATGAAATCAGTCATTTATGTAGATCTAGCTACTGAAAGACAACCAGCTGCGCGCAACCCACCTTCCAAAACAACTTGAAAACATGATGCAGCCTTCATCGTGTCCTTGGAAACCTGGAGTTTACAAACTATCTACCTCCTACTACGGAAAGATGCACAGAATCTGAGTAAGTTTGAATAAACCAAGTAAAAGACTCAGAGTAGTAACAAGAAATTAGTTATTTACCAGAGAGGCAAGGAAGAGACAACTACTCCATGAAACTCCTCACTGATCACCATAAACCAATGCTAGCAAACTTGAAGGGATACAAAACCTTAGGCCTTAATAACATGGTTTTTTTGCACGACTGTCTAAACCCCCAAATTTCCCATCTTCTTCACAATTGTATGCCATTTTTTTCCACATAAGTTTTTGCCAGAACATTTGACTAGCAAAGCATTTGATTACAGCAGCACAGTTTATTTTGGAACAACAGAGACCTAGTTGTGCCAGATGAAATGGCCTAACTTCTTAAAATGGCTGGGTCTAATTCTCATTTTAGTCAGAGAAGACTCCAAACACCAAGTATTTTGATGGATTTAATGAAAGACATGCCCAGAGACCATAAGCACGCTCTCAGCTAGTAAAGTTAAAAGGAAAAATTAAACTCTGGCTTGCAAAAAGCTTTGCTGCAAAAAAGAAAAAGACACACACCCACAAATCAAAATCCCAAACTTGCAGAAAGATGCTTTTTCCTCATGTTTTAGCCCTGTTTCAACTTCCTGTTTTGGCAACTGGATACGGAATTTTGGTCCCAAAGAAAAAAAACAACACTACCTTTACACACTGAAGGGGAAAAAAAATCAATACAAATTTAACCAGCAGTTTAGGTTAACACCTTATTTCACAACCTCATCTAAAACGTTTGTACTTCTCTTTTATTACGCTTCATGACACTGTTGGTTTTTCTATAAACTAATTAACCCCCTTGTCAAAAGACAAAGAAAGGCTTAGGCAAAAGTGTACTGAGATTCCCCATCAGAAAATAAAATCAGACTAAGAATTCCTTTGAAGAAAGGCACATCAAGTCCAGCTTTCTTTTCAACAGGCTCTACTGGACACAAGTAGAGTAAACAGGAAGCCACCCTACACAGCTTCAAAGCTTGTCCTAATTATTTATATATTATACTGATGACAAAATGAGCATATTATTCAGTACTTTGATTCAGAGTATATCTACATTATGTAAATCCAGCATCTGTGAGCTGTCTTCCATTTTCCATTGCAGTTTTTTTTTAAATAAGAGGCTTGTCCTGAACATAAAGCCTCTGACAATTTGAACACTTAAGTTCATTTACTTAATTTTCATAAATCAGGGTAAAGAAAGGTTGCATCCGCCATATTTCATATAGGACTAGTAACAGAACTTTTGGGGTACAGCAAAGAAAAGTGTATTACAACATCCAGACTTAGTTTGGATAGTGAACTTCTGAAAGAGTTGAAGTACACTGATAAGCTCATCCATTAACAGTGTTATGATAATATTCAGTGTGCATTCTGTATCAGTGCAACACAAAAAGCTAGAAAAGAACAGCAAACCTACCAGAGAAGATTTTCACATAACTGATGGTTTTTAGTCTGAGGAGCTCAGACTTCTAAGCATTATGCTGTCAAAGTAATAAGCAGCATTTTAGCATGAAATTATAAATATACACAGGCTTACACATCACCCTCTACAAAATCTGTGAGGTCTTCTGACACTACTGGTGTGTCAGTACGTGTATAAATACAAATAATAATAATTAAAAACCAAAGGACAGCAGGGAAACTCAAGATTAGAGCTCAAGCTGCATCTTTGGTCCATCACACTGTATTGCTTCCTGCTAGCACATATGGTACATAACGTCACAATCTGATCAGCTCAAGCTCTAATACTCAAGAATGACTGAAGCACAGCATTAGCTTGAGGTACAAATGAAAGCAAACAAGAATTAGAGCTTAATATTTCAGGTACCTTGTATTAACCACATTTCTGATACTTTCTGATACAACCTTTATATTTTGCCCAGTCTTTTCAGAATGGCACTTCTCCACATTTTCCTTCTACCTCCTGTTCACTCCCTCTTATCTTCTGCTAGTTCTGAATTTAAATTTATTTTTCTACACCAGGAAAACAAAACAACTTCTTGCCACAAACCTGACACAGCTTTCCCTCTAACTTGAGTTGACAGGATGTTGTTTAAACAAGCTCTTTGGAACATAATACCTAATGCTGACTCTCCCAGCAAGAGGCTTCACCCTTGTTCTGTTCTTCCTCATGTTCTAAGAACATGCCAACAGCAAGAACCCTCTCATGGTGTTAAAAGCATAAAATAACTCTCACAGCATTAAAACATCTTTATAGTCTCTTATGCATATAAATATACTATTTCAGGAAAATGTTTATAAACTAGAAGCATTTAAATATAGGTAGCTTAAAAGAGAGACTTTAGTGCTTTTTTTGAAGAAATTTAAAATGTATATGAATTCACGTGATAAAAATTAAAGGTAAAGTTTAATATTGTAAAATCAAACTGAAATTCTACAGTAAGCATTATTCATGTTATTTATCAACTGAAACAAATCACTTGCCAATAACCCAGAATATACATTCAGAAAAGCAGGCATAAAAAAGGAATATAAAACCTATAACTATCCTGAAATACAAGAAAAAAAATAGTACAGTTCAAATCTTGTCACGCTGTGAGAGCAGTGACACATTTAAAGGGACACTCAATGCCAAATTAGGAGGCTTGGTTCACTGACAGCTGCGATGCAGACCCAACAACCTCAGCATCCTGGTGAGCTATCACAGAAAACCTCAGTGTGAACAAGTCATACATATTTAAAAACCTGGCTATTTTGCATTAAGCTATTTCACCTTTTAATCCACCCCACAGTCACTTACATTTGACTCTTGTGCCTTCCCAGAGGCCACTCCAGACTTCTGGCTACACAGAGCCCACAGCCCACAGTCAGTCCCTAGTGGTTCCATTTCTGAAGTGCCCTCAATCATCTTCCAGTTACTCTATATCAAAAGAACTTACAAAAATTAAAAAAAAAAAAAAAAAAAGAAAAAGAGAAGGAAAAAAAGAAAAAGAAGACTATAGGCCAAATTTTTACCACAACTGATTCCTACAGCAGTCAGCAAAGCTTGCTGATACCCGTTTCACCCTAAGAAATCACACACTTCATTATCTTAAATGAAATGCACTAAGCATATTAAGGCCTTAAGAGAAAACCTCCACTAAACTTTGCACAGCTGAACTCTGAGACCTTTTCTACCCCAACACACAGCGAATCGGTGTCCTCTTACACACCAGCCTTTCCTGCCTGACAGAGACTGTTCACTGGCTTGCCACGCAATAATCCATTTTGCTCCCCTGCTTAGATCAGCTGTTGCTCCCGAGCCGCCCGGTAATCCTTGTCTCACCACGCCTGGGAGGTGACCGCAGAGCTCAGCATTCACCAGTCCCTGCTACAACACGCACACGCCTCGCCCAGCGCATTCCGCACCGCGAATGACAAAAAGGTGACATTAAATTATGCAATACTTCACATCACAGTGAATATGTAAGGCAAAAAAGCCACCAAGAAACGCCAAACAACTCCCAAAGACTAGATATTAACGCGTTCGGACTGTAATAGCCCGCGTTGTTCCAACATGTTTTCCCTCTCCACGCGCGACTCCACAGGAGATCCAGCCCCGCCGGGTTTACAGCAGCCGCCCCGGTTAACCGCGTCTCGCAGCAGCATTTGGGAAACGTGAGCGCAGCACCAGCGGCGGGCAGGGCCGCACGGCCCCGGGCACAGAGCGCTGCCCCGGCCGGGCCACAACAAAGGGGCGGCGGCGCTCGGGCGTCGCCGGCAGCCGGGGCGATGCGCCCCCCGCGGGGAAGCCACGGACGGGCCCCGGGGCCGGCAAGGACGCCGGGCGGCGCCCACCTGGAGCCGCAGCGGCCGCAGCCCCCGCCCGCAGCCCCGCCGGCCCCCGCCCTCCGTCCCGCCCGCTCACCTGCAGGGCCCCGCGGCCCGTGCGCGCCGGCACCGGCGGGGCGGGAGCGGAAGATGGCGGCGGGCCCGGCTGTGCGGCGGGCGGGCCCGGCCCAGTACCGCGCTCTGTCTGGTGCCGCCGATCGCCCCGCTCGCTGCCCGCCCGCGCCGCTGCCCGCCCGGCGGCGCCCCGGGGCCCTCCCGGCGCCGCTGCCGAAGTGGAAAGCGAAAGGGGCGGGTCGGGACCGCCTCGCCACGGGGGCGGGAGGGAAGGAGGGACAGATGGCGGCGGCGGCCGCGCTGGGCGGGGCCGCTTTGTTCGCGGCGGGGCGGGCGGGCAGGGCCGCGCCCCGCGCTGAGGGAGCGAGCGAGCGGCCGGAGCCGGAGCCGGAGCCGGGCTGCGGCTGCCGCCCGACAACTGCGGATCCCCCGTCCGTCCCCGCGGTGCTCCTGCCGGTGGGAGCGCTGACGCAGAGCCCGGTGTCACCTCACAAGGGGCGGCCAGGCCGTGTTCCCGAGGCTTCCCGAGCCCTCCGAAGCCCCCGAGGCACCCAGCGCTCACAGCACACGAGCAGGGCGGCGCGGGTTCAAGGCTTGTTGGCAGCGCCTTTAAGTGTTGCAGGAGGTGCTGCCGCGGTTCAGGTGTGCCGGGGATTTTTTTAGCGTGCTGATGCCGTCATCCGCTTCTTAAGGCTGTCGAGCGAAGCACGAATTCTCTACAGAAATCTGATGTATGCACGTGTGATACCTGATGTATTCGTATATAATTTGACTTTCGGTTACAGTTTTGTAATTGTAGATAACAAAAAATGATGGCACCTCAGAGTCGTTATGGTGAACAGTCAATCAGCTTGCTCTGTCTTTATATGTAGTGGTGAGATGTTAAAATGCAAGTACAGCACTTGGACAGAGTGCTTGAGAACACACTGCAGTGCACTGGCAGGCCCTGCCAAAATGGAGATGGTGGCAATTTTCTGACAGGCTGATGCACGATTTTTTATTTATTTATTTTTAAAATTAGGCATGTGTACTATGCATCAGAGATCCAGGAAGGTTGTCAGGGTTCTGACTGAAGCTGAACTGGATTCTCTGTCACCCTCAAATATCAGTGAGGTCAAATCTACTTTCTAACTGTTTTGCTGAGAATCTGCTGAAGGGTGGGAGGGCGGACGGGACCTTGTTATTTTTTTCTCTCTTCTGCCTGAACAGGAATACAAATAAATGTCCCAAAGGCTGCACAGCAGGGACTCTGCCACGTGCGAAAAATGTGGAACTCGATGGTTCCTTTTGTTCACTTCCCAGGAATATGGACTTGCTGGTAAAACATTGAATACTTCTATTGACTTCCAAAGCTACATGTTGCTTAGTTGCCTTTGGAGGCGCTGCTTAAGAGAAAATGTAATTATAGAAATGAAACTGTTTTCCAATACATATGATACAGTAGGGATGCTAAATCACGGGAAGTGTGGAAAAACAAGATGACTTTAATTGTCTAAACTAAGTGGTATGTATAAGTTTACTGAGCATAGGTACAAAAAGTCATTTAAAGCTTTGTTTAACCTACAGCATTCTAGGTAAAAACATGTAGGATTTTAAATTTAGAGTGGTTTTACTGTAGTTTACTAATATTTTGTGCAGTAGGTTTGCTTTCAGTGGAGGTCCTGAGACCAAATCTGCAAGATCATCTCTGGATGGCAAGAAAAAGAAAGCTTCTTCCCACTTATGGACCTGAAAGGAAAATTATGAATTTAAAATTATTCACTTTCCTGCTCAGAATGTTGGACCTTTCACAGGTAAGTAGCAAATTCTTGTACTCCGGAAAGAGATTTCAAAAACTATCAGGAATAAATATGGAACAATAGGTAGCAGTAGTTGGTGGGCAATCATAGTATTATTAAGTTTTGGTGAAGATAGGTATAGTAGTATCCTATGGGAAGAAAGCTGATGGAAGATCTTGTTCTCGGGTTGTTTGCAACTCTTTACTTAAGCATAGAAACGTGTTTGGGATGGTCTCAGCTTGCTTTGAACTCCCTGCTCATTACTGCAAAGAAGGTAACTCCCACGAACAGCAAAGATGCTGGGTGTGGGTTTTAGAGAGCCTGAAAATCAGGATAAGTGGAGGAGGAGATCTGCATTGCCTAGTGACAAAACAGGGCGCTGCAGTCTGTGTGCTTGGAGCACTTCAGCAAAGAAAATAGTAATTGTGACTGTTTTACAAATGGTGCAGGTTAGAAATGAGATGCTGGAGAGCAGCACTGTGGAAAGGGCCCGGGGAGTTCTGCTCAGTGGCAAGTTGAACACAAGGAGCCAGCCGTGCCCTGGCACCAGGAGGGACATCCCTGTCCTGGGGCACCAGGTACAGCATCACCAGCCAGGCAAGGGAGGGGATTGTCCTGCTCTGAGCTGGGGCAGCCTCACCTCGAGTGCTGGGGGCAGTTCTGGGTGCCACAATATAAAACAGACACTGAGCTGTTAGGGAGCATCCAAAGGAGGCCACGAGGATGGTGAAGGGCCTTGAGGGGAAGCCATGAGGAGTGGCTGGGCTCACTGGGTCTGTTCAGCCTGGAGGAGACTGAGGGGAGACCTCAGTGCAGTCACAGCTTCCCTGTGAGGGAAGAGGAGGGGCAGGCACTTCTCTGGGGTGACAGTGACAGGACCCGGGGGAATGGCACAGAGCTGTGTCAGGGCAGGTTTAGGTTATTTTTCAGGAAAAGGTTCTTTACCCAGAGGGTGGTTGAACACAGGCTCCCCAGGGCAGTGGTCACAGCACCAGCCTGGCAGAGCTCAGGAAGCATTTGGACACTGTCAGGCACAGGGTGTGATTCTTGGGGATGGTCCTGTGCAGGGCCAACAGTAGGACTCAGTGATCCTTGTGAGTCCCCTCCAATTCACCTGATTCTGTGGTTCTGTGTGTTGGCCCTAAAAATGGGCCAATCCCATTTTCTGTACTTGTAACAGCCATTCAACTCCTTATATTTTATATTTACACATTCTTGTAAAAACTTAAAAAAAAAATCTGTTAAAAACTATTCTGAAACAGTTTTTGCTCATTTCAAGAAAGGGTTTCCAGAGCTTTGAGGTGACAATTCAGCAGAATACTTGCATAATCTATGGAATTCTTTATGTCAGCACCATAGCTCCAGTTTCAGGTAGTTTAAAGAAGAAAAACACTGATCCAAAGTATAATCTGGCTTCAGGTAATTTAAATAATTGCAGGCTTGTGGGCCCTTGCCAGGTCTTGTACTGCAGACATTTAGGTCAGTGATGATGAAGAAATAAGACTGAGCTGCTGTGATAGAAAGCTGCATATTAGCTTTTAGTCTTTATGCAAAGCTCCATTAACTGTGACATAAAAGTACATACAGATATTACTTAGGATGTCTCCATGAAGTTCATATACCATTAACTGCAAACTTAAACACATGTGGAAAAAAAAAATCTTTCAGTATCTTGCTTAAACATTTTTGTCAGTGGATAATGAAATACTTACCCCTAAGCAAGTTGTTTGTAATGATGAATAAGAGTCTGAAGAAAGTTTTAAATAACTTTTTTCAGTGAATGCTTACCTTATTTGTGTTGTTTTCTGCCATTTCTTGAATCCTGATGGTTATTAGCTCTTCTGATCAGTGGCAGTTCTGTCTAGCATCCATCAGCATTATCCTTGAATTTGGAAATTTGATTAAAAGAACTTCATCTCCCAAAGACTTTGTACTGAAAGGTGCATGTTGCATTTTGCTTCCTTGCCTCTTACAGCAGTGGTTTCGAGTGCAAGAGCTGCTTTTCTTTCTTGCTAGAAGGAAATAAGATGGAGTAACTTCCCTACCACGTTTGATTCATTGCTGTAGTTGTCTAAATAAAACATGTATTTTTTATTCTGTACATAAGCAAGTAAGTCTGGAGGTAAATGTGCATTTGTATGTATGCATATCCAAACACACATCAAATATATTTTTACCTAAATGGAACAGATTGTTTTAAAAAATAAATTGCTTATAAATGTACAAAGATGTACATGTCATATATATATTTTCCCCCTGCCATCTACAACTGAAATAGAAGTGTTTATAGGGGATTTTTTCATTTTGTTTTTTTGTTTATTTAACTGGAAAATGCAAAAGCAGCTGTAAAGGGCTGTGACTGTCAAGATATATCTTTATAGCCACAATACTTCAAGCTGCTTATTCAGCTCATTAGATTAGTAGCAAGACAGCAAATGCTAATTTGCAATGTGAAGAGATCTAAATAGTTAAAGTTTAGCCCTGTGTCTTTTTTAATAAGTTTTTGGAAAAAGACATCTGACATGGATCTGATCAGTACAGCTGGATTTGAAATGCAAAGCTATTTTTTGCATCACATTTGTGTGGTGCTCGATCTGAAACCTTCTGTTCCAAGCATAACTCTCTACACTGGATCCCACAGCAGCACAAATTTTGAATCAGAAATTGTGTAAAAATTCAGGCAAACAACACAGTCACGTTATGTCAATTTAACCAGGGTATAAGCTGAAGTTTCTCGAGGATGCTGTTATTTGCCAAAATACAGGAAAAACAAAGTCTGTTCTAAAGCACATCTGTACAAAGGCTGTTTTTAGATGAAAATTTTGAGCTGGACTTACCACTGAAAAAAATAGCTTTACTGGGTGCAACTCTGTGTGTGTGTTCCAATATAATTCCTGGCTTGTGTCAGCCTGTTTGTGATGCTGTACAGGGAACTGACTGCACTGCCTGAAAAATAACCAGTTTCCTGGGGGAGGAAGGAAAGCTATTAATTTTCTTCAAGAGTAGCTTTCAATTCAGCATTAAAAGCTCTACTGTCAGATTGCTGGTATTCTTGAAGTTACCCTTGAAACAGCTCTGCAGCTCTGAGATTCTTTATCTGTGTAAGTTAGCCCAGCAATTCGATCTGCCTGTTGACAGTGCAGGGATGTCATGGCCACGTTAAGGAAGTCCTTGCTCTTACTCTGCAGCCTAACAGGACAACACAAAACTCCAAAAAAGACATGATTTGGACTGGAAAAATGATTAATTTACAAATCTGGAAGAGGCCCCTCATTTTTTATAGTGTTTCTATTCAAGACAGCATCACTAGCAAGTACAAACTATTCCACTGAAAGTAACACACATGGTTTATAATACAGGGACCTGATAAAGATAAGAGTTCAGTTCACCTTGACAACCTTTCAGTCTGAAGTAAATCTTTTAACCTGATCAGTAAGTTTCTATGGTTTTGGAGAAATGGAAGCTAACCAGAGCCCAGAAGTTTATCAGATGACTTGAAATTGTAAAATTCACTTCTGAAGAGAACAGGGTAACACTTTGTTGTCCTCACAAATGAAGTATGAAGCCTATTCAATTATTCAATAGCCTTCCTCTGATAACATCAGAAATCTAGATTATCTATGGAAGTATGACCAAAGATAGGAAACAAAAGAAGAAATTGTAATAGTGCATATTTCCTACAATTTCCACACTGCTGAAATATGAGAAGAAACAAAATTTAAACATGAATGTGAACATTTTATAATTTTAGTTTACATTTAGAGGTAAGCAAGAAAACAAAAAAAAATGTTATTTTGGTGCCATGCTTTTATTTAAAGGAAAGGAAAAAACTACACTGTACCACATTAGTAGCAATGACAATATTTTACAGCACAGCATTTGAAAAAAATATGGAAGCTATGCTCCATAGAAGTGGACAAGTAAGCACACAATACACTGTACATTTTTCAACAGTGCCCAATAAATCATAATTAAATAGCTGAATTTGGCTTTAAACAGCCAAATAATAAAAACTAACAGTCATACTAACATTAAAAAAAAAATCAGTAGCTGTTATGACTGTTAGAAGATGAAATTTTGCTCCAAAAACTAAGACGAGAGTTTGGCAATTCAGTCGTAGCAACAATAATAATACCCCTGGATGAAAGCACCAGTGTGTTCTGGAAAGGTCAGTGATAAATACTGGCCTTTATGGAAAGCTTTCCTTCTTTTTTTTTTTTTTTCTTCATTTTTTTAAACATGATCCCAACCAAAGATCCACTGTAATTAGAAAATTTGCAGGCTTAAAAAGGAAAAGCATCTCTAGCTTTACTTTTCCTGTATTAAGTAAAACCTTATACTGCGAGCAATGAAATTTTCAACGGCATTATTCACATTCTACTTTTAGACATTGCACAAATCTTTAACCTGTTGACAAATGCAAATTTCATAATACATTCAGACATATTTAAAATTACTCAAAGAATTCCTGTCATATATTTAAGCTCACTTTGTTTAGGTTGATGCGTGTGTCTTTATGGTGTTGCAAATCTTCAGTTAAATCATAGAACAGATTTTAGAAATAAAAAGCCTCCCATGATAAAACTTCTTTTGAAGTTATTCACCATATGTGTGTCAGTTAATTCCAACCTCCTCCACTGTATATTATACACAGTTTCATATTGTTATTCAGGATGTTCCTACAATGGTATCTGTAGGAAGTGTCTAACAGGCAGAATGTGCAAACCCTCTTTCCCCATTTTTAATATTATTTATATCCTATATACACAATATGTATACACTTGAAATATAAGAGTTACATATCCTGGTGATATACATGCAAACAGTAGGAATCAGTTTAACCTAACCACAAATAGTTTTGAGCCACATACATATTAAACATGTATTTTAAAGTGTTTTTTCTTTTTTTTTTTACAGTTTTAACAAATATACATAAATATAAGAACATAAATTACAGTAAACTGACAGCATTTTTGAGAAAATTTATAATCCAGATGCACTGATGCCTAAGGCCTTATAATGATTTTAAAAAGTACTGTTCTAAACTGCTTAATGACATCTCATTCCTGTGCATCTTTTCTTTAAGTAAATGAGCACATCATAGTAGTGAGGCAGTTTCTCTCGAAGCAGTTTACTGAGAGAAATATGAACATCATTTTAGTCTCCTGTGAAAATGAATGGACTACATACTCACAGAACAACACTGTCTTATGTGAATGGAGTTGTCACAACACTGAAACAGAACAGAATCACAAATCATTCAAGTCTTTTCCTGAGAATAAGATTTCCCTCCCACCAACAAATTCTCTGGTGTATGATGTTATCAAAAAGCCACAGATTTAGGGGAGGCTTCAAGTTTGTGTTTTTTTTTTTTCTCCAGAACAGTGCTATGTTAAAAGCAAATTATAAGAGAAACAAACACTGAAATGGGATAGTGATTTATAAAATAATCAAACACTGTTTTGAAATAAAATGCAGCCCTTTATAAATAATACTGAAATATGCCTAGAGTTTGCTTTTGCAAATGGTCATGTTATAGATTTACTGAAATGTCAGTTAGGCTTTTTTTTCCATATGTACTTAAAAATTGTGTCACAAGACATCACCTGTTAGTGTCAAGAAAACAATTTACAAAGACACACTGAAAATTCTTAGCAGATGTCTGTTCCCTAGAAAACTGATTCAAGTCTGAGTTGGCAGATCTGGCCTGGATCTTAAAATCAATGGGAATTAGATGCACAAATTCTCAAAGATGTGTGACTCAGTGAATTCTGTGATTCTTCTGTATATTTCGTGCTCTCTTAGGCAACATCAGGGATCTAGTTCTGAATGTTTCATGAGTTCCTATTCCTTCCTTGAAGAAGCAGGAGCTGACCGTGTGCTCTCTCTCCAGCTGGAACAGTGCAAAGCAATAAATGCACACTTGCTTAAACCATTTCAGAGACCTACCAGATCTTTTTACTTTGAATTTTACTGGTGTTATGAACATGCACATGGTCAATCATTACATCTCAGATGGCAACTTACTGAAACAGAAATAAATTGCACCACCTTTACCCTGAGTTGTTAAATAATTCATTTGAAGGAAACTTCAAGCAGTTCAAAGGTTTTTCCTTTACTGTTCAGTTTATAAGCAAATCAGTACTATTTAATTGAAAAATAATTATAAATACACAGGGGAATGAATCTTGATTTTGTTACAGCACACAGTAAGGATCTTGGAGAACAGACCCATTCAGCTGTTACTCAGTGATGTACAATTTATCATTTAGTCTTTACTCTAAGTCAGTATGCAAAGTTCGATGGCATTGGGAATATTAAGAAGTTTTTCTTTAGTGAAAGAAAAATATTTCAAGACAAGCACAAATACAAACATATAAGGCAACAGATGTAAAAAATGTAGTTTGAGTCACTAAAGAGGAACATTCAGTGCTTCAGTGTATCTAATCAAAATACAGAGCAAATATACTCTATATGTTGCATTAGCACATAAAAATCTCCACACAAGTCAAACATTTCTGTAATCACTCATAATTATTCATCTAAGAGTTAATCTTCTGCACTCCTAAACACTGTTTACATTCCAGTTGGACATGATAATAGAACTCGGTGTCCAGTTTTAAGTTCTAAGAGTCTTGTTGGCAACTAGAAATCTATTTCCTATAGGCAGTAAACATGAAGTGCAAGTTTATCATAATTGTCTCAAGCAAATTTTTTCCCATCTACTATGCCTTGGTGGGTAAGAGTTTCTTAGGAGTTACTGGTCTCTTGGTTTGCCACAAATGGCTGTGAATGGTAATTGCATCAACACTGGCAGACAAAGTTTTGGCAGGTATGTGGCTAAATTGCTTCCTGTCAGAGTTGTATTTATACAGTCCTTCTATCATTTTCTTTGTGATAGATTTGGGACCTATTCCTGTTAATTTATTGATTTCTTCTGTATCAGGGCAGTACGTATACAGAGATCTGAACTGGCAGCCTGAATCCCGGAACAAGATTAGGAAATTATTGGCATCAGATTTTTCCATTTCCTTAAAAAGAAAGAAAGAAAGAAAGAAAGAAAAACATTTAGAATATGAATTCTGCATTGTAATTAGAAAACATTTCAATTAATCAGATTTCACTTTGAATCTGTTTTCTACCAGAGCTGAAACTTATGTCTAACTCTGTCTACTAAAAGACCTTATTTTCAATCATTAGAATTTGCTAAGCTTCACCTGTCTGAATTTTGATAGGGTAAATATCCATCTCAACCAAAACCTAATTTATTTAGACAATTTCAGCTATGCTTGTTTAGTTGTTTACCTCAGGAACAGACATCCCAAAAGTCTTTTTGTAGACCAAGTAAAAATTATTTTCATCATCCATTTCATCAAGCTGGTCTAACGCTTGCAAGTTTGGGAACAGGAAACTTGACACGAGACTCAATACATCTGAAAGATCCTCTGGTGCTAAAATGGAATTTCAGTCATCCCTAAATCCACTCAAGCTTGGTCAAATCATGAAGTCAGTTGAAATGTATTGAACAAAAAATTTTTATTAGCTGAAATCTTCAGATTCCTATTCCACCTAACAGACCTTCTATGGGACACATGCCCTCAACACATAGAGCTTCTATGCTTGCTTCATCCTAGAGTTAAGCCTGACATTTTTGCAGCTGTTTTTTTTTTTTTTTTCTGAGGGTCATTTTGCTCCCAGTTACTTAAACTGCAGGAGAACATCCTGATTCCTGACTTAGTATTTCCAAAAAGTGTTTGGAAAGACAGAGAAATCAGCATTTGGACATGGATTCAGAAGGATTACGAAGAGAAGAAAGGGCAAGAAATACTGCTGTGAAGTTTATTCCAGAAAAGAAATTCAGTCTGGATTCCAAGTGTCTTTGAGGTTTGGTATCAGTTAATCTGTTGTATTTGTCATAGCTGGTAAATGGAACAGTCCTGCCACACCTTCAAGGCTCAGACAATCTTACTCCTTTTGTCTGGAAACACATCGTCCCCAAGGTCTTAGAATATTTGTCCATCTTCAGAAAGGTTTATAGCAATTTAATAGAGAAGACTGGAAGGCACCTTCCTGTAGTAGAAAGTCCTGAATTTGCACTACTGGTTGGAAACTGGAGAAGAGCCTAGAAGGGATGTATTTAAATTCTTTCTGTTCATGAGGGTGCTGTGTTTCAATTCTAAAGTTCCCAATCTGAGGATTGCTATGTAAAAGGGAAAAAAAAAACTTTGGGAACAAATGATGAAAGCCTATATTGAAGCTCCCTCATAAAACAAGAGATTACCATTAATTAAACGTGAATTAATTCAGCTTCCTATGCTGCATGTACAAAGTAACAACTCTCGTTCCTACAGCAGGAGAGAACCTTTCTGCCCATACAGGAAGCAAATCACAGAAGTTACTCCAACCCTTCACCGATTGCTGCCATAATCTCCAAGTTTTCCATTCAGTATCTGCATTTATGCTTTAGAGTCTCCATAATGCACATAGGTGTTTATGCTTTTAGGGGAAAAATACTCTTACCTCCAGGATCTTTTTCTTTTGACCTTCATTTACTTTTCCAGCCAGGCAGCAATGTGCCAGTGCATTCTGAATTATATACTTATTGGATTTAGCACTGGGTTCTTTGAAGAGCTTTGGTCCTATGCAAAAGGAATGACAAGTAAACTAAATTAATCAGTCACCAAACCAAGAGTTACTTTGAATGCTGTGAAGCACTTCTGGTGTGGAACTTTTACATGCATAGAAACAAATCTGGGAATAATACAGAATAAGGTTAGAGACCACAGATTTCACAAACAAGTAAAATGTCATTCAGCTGTCCTTGAATTTACTTACAAATGTATCATTATTAAATCATTATTATTGGCAGCCCTGGTAAGTATTTTTTCTCTCAGAAGACCTTTTCTATGAACAGCAAACCATTTTGCTTTTTCTAACAAAAATTCAACCAGTAGAGAAATTCTAACCAGGAGAAGCAAAGTCTTTCTTTTTCTAGACCTGTGATTTCAAGGCAGCAAGGTATAACAATGATGCATATGCAATGCTTAGAGTAACTGCTGCTTGTCCTCTTTGGAATTCCAGAAATGTTTTACCCAAAACCAGGGATGAAAGATCTGGCCTTGCATTTGACAGGTTGTTCTGTCTGTAAAATGATTCAGCTGGTTGAAGGAGAAATCTCCTGTTTTAATTTCTGACGTGTGTGTACTTGGGTCAAGACCATTTAAAAAAACCCAACACATGAGCACCAATTAGGAATATAATGTACAAGGATCAATTAAATTTAAGATTAAATCTCACTTGGTCTAAGCTTTGGGGAAAAAAAAAAAAACAAACCTAGAAAGTATCTAACTTTATGCCACTGTTCTCACAAAGAAAGTGATATTAGGTTGGCAAAAGTGGAGCTTTTATAATCCTGATGATGCAAGGTCTTGGCAGTATCATGTGTGGTATAGTTAGAGAAGAGGGAGGAAAATACCGTTATTATTTGAATCATAATAAAATAAAGAATTAGTAGTTTAATCCTAAAGTTCTTAATAAACAACAAATGATCTGTTAGGAAACAAATAGTGCAGAATATTTATATTTGCATTGCTAAGATTTCTTGCTGTTTCAATTTGGTTTTTGAACTGAGTTGAAATATCAACACACTGTGCCTTGCTAGAGACACTCCTGAAGTACAGAATGATGTGTGAGCCCATGTGCTGATCTGAGACTGACTGCCATTTATTGTGGTCATCACAAATGCAGAGAGTCAGTACTTTTATTTTGGATTTAAAATGTTAACCATGTATTATTACCCTCTACTTTAATCAAGTTTTAGGAAGCCAAATCAAGGTAACTGAAAACTTTTCATGCATAGAAGCACTAGTAGGCAGGTACTTTTCTGACTGTTGTTGTCACTGACCTGTGTACTCTGTAGCAGAGGCAACTGAAGAAGTTGTAGATGCATTTTCCCAATCTTTTTCTCCATTACGACTACCACAGCGACTTGGAGATAAAAATCCTTCCACAGATTCAGACCTAAACATTAGTTTTAAAATCTATTAAAAAAATTCACAAAGTTCAGCTGGGAAGCCTTCTGATATGAAAAGAAGGCAAGGTAGAACACAATGATCTGAATTATAAACTATAAACCTAAATGCACAATATTTGGTGCGTTTTGAGTGATGCAGGAAGTTGGTCTTTAGGTGAAGTATATATTAATTTTTGGGTTACATCTGAGGGACAGAAACCTAACAGATGATCTTGGTTGTGGAATAGAATTACTGAGTGGAAATTCGTGTTACTTTTAACATGTACTGGCAAACCAATATTGCCTGATGTAGTGAACAAAGCAGTTCTTCACAGTATGATGAATATGAAGTAAAAATTTAGTTAATTTCTACTTATGACTGCAACAACTGTCAGTGAGAACTGCTGTATTTAAGAAAGCAAAATAATTTCCCTTCTAGGTTTTGTTTTCACAAGCAATAACTTCTGGTGTTGTAATTCTTCAGGCTGCACTCAAATGTGGAGAATTTTGCATTTAAAGGTCTAAACAAGTTGCCAACTTTTCTTAAATTATTACAAGACACATAAAATATTTTTGATTGTGGCTACTGCAAAAACCAGTCAAATTTGCAGCTTGGAATGAAAGTTTTCTAAGTGAGAAAACAGCACAGAATAAGGAAAAAAGTGGTATCATATCAAAATTTGTGTGTTATGCTCATTTTCAGTAAAACCAGCAACAGATGAAAATTCAATTTATAATATATCCTACACCTTTTGTGATTAGCACTTGCATGAAGAAGGTGACAAATGTATCAATGAGATTCTCTGGGATCATCAAAAACAATGGTGATGTGAAGACAAGATGACAATATGGGTTCGGAAAGATACTGAAAATTCTTTCAACTCTGTTGCTTTTATTGTGTTTTAAAAGTCTCAATCCCCTAAAGAAACCCAAAGTCTGAGGAATATTTTCTGCTCATTACAAGCACAGTACAGCACTGTAAAACTCTATCTCCGTACACAGGGGTCTTTGCAAAACCTATGTAGGTGAGCAACATCAAGCCTTTTGTAATAGCTAATATAGCTGGAAGAAATCTCCCTCTCAATTAAAACTGTTAATTTTTAAGAGATGACAAGAAATATTAGGCTAATTGGGTCATTTAAGAAAGTTTCTTATGTAATAACTGGAAAGTCTGTTCTTGAGACATCAAGGTAATTGAGAAGTCAACTGAAGCCAGCTGCAGGTTTGTCAGAGCTGAGGAATAATGTGTAGTGGCCATGAAGACATGACATGCAGTATCATCATATGTAGTGGTCCTTAACCCCCTTCTCCTAGTTTACCTTCCTTCCCTACTTTTTTTTATACAAAGAAAATAGGATGTGCCTGAGTACTATCAAGTAGTTTACAGAAATAGTAATTTTCCTCTGAATGATAATACGGGTCTTGTATTAAAAATTTTTAATTTTTTTCTGTTGTTTTCAGATGGTTTTTAATGCAAAATAAATTCTGGTGTTTGTAAAAGGCTGAAGTCCTTGTGAGCATTCAGTAATTCCCTGTACAACTGCCAACAAAAAAAAAACCAGACAGAAAAGAAACATCTATGTTAAAAAAAGAAAAGCAGCTATGTAGTTGCACACAGCATACAGGTTTAGTAAAATATCCACAGTTTGAGACTTAGATACAAACAGGTGAATTAAAGAGGCTGTGTGAACAGCATTTTGTTTTGACCTCATTTATACCTGCCCAACTGGTTTACTTGGTAAAATTTGCAAAACAAATTATAATGGCTTGGTTCCCAAATGTCTGACCGTGGAAACTATCCACATCTCAAATGAGGAAAACATACCTGTTCTCAGAGTACACAATATACATAACCTTTGAAAAATTCATGCTGGTTTTACATAGCTGATTAGGAAATTTCATTAAATGAAATGGTTATTTTAGCTTTACCTTGGTGTTCTCTTGCCTGACTGCACACTCTCATTGTCCCCTGTATTCAGCGATGCCAATGAAAGACTAGATACTGAAAAAACACGATAAAGCTGTGAACCTGGATAAAAACAAAGTTAAAGCTTATAAACCTATGCAAGTAGGAGAGTCTGTTCATCAGACCAACACCAGCATCTGAAAGTCAGTAAGAGCTTTTCTACATGGGACTAACACCCATCCATGATATGCCTGCATGCATATGTGCTGTACTTCATGTAAACACTTGCTGACACCCAGTCTTTGGCAGCCACTGGGAATGGGCTCAGGATGAGCACTAATGGGAAGCATGGACATGGGAATATTGGCACTATGCAAATCAATGAATGCAATTAAAGTTAATAAGTCCTCTTGAAAGAGAGCTTAAGAGACTTAATTTAAAGCTTTTCTTGGAAGGTGTTAAAGAAATACTCTAAATTACAATGGAAGACAGAGGGAAGCAGTCAGAGAAAATGTAGCACAACAAGGATAGAGGAGGCTGTAACAAAAAGGATCACTGAGCCATCTCATTATTTTTTCTAACTGTAAACTGACAATACTTCTTCCAGCCATTACTGCAAGTTCTTTTGTATTTAAAAGAATGCAGAGTTATTCCACATGGTTAGTGTTGCTATAGTGTACCTGTACATGCTGCTGGTGAGCAAAATAGAAAAAAACCCATGAAATATAAAAGTAACTTTCAGACTTTAATTTTGTCCATATTGTGTGAGTTTAAGTATTGTTACCTTATGGTCACCATTTTATTTATTGATCCCTTATCTCCCAACTTTTATTCATTCTTAGCTCTACAGGTGCAAGAAGAGATTAGTGAAGTAAACATGGGTGTGCATGAAACTTGCAACACATTCGTCCTCCACTGGGTTTTCAGAGTTAATGCTTTTGTTTGTTGACATATGCATGCATGCATAGCAGGTAAGTGACATTCATCTTTCTGTTTCTATGCCAAATTTTGCTTTCCAGTTTGGACATGAGCAGTTTCAATTTAGCACAAGACACTCAAACTCACGTGCTTGTTAGGACCAAAACCCAAGCTGGTGTTTTAGCATGAACAGACTCTTTTTCCACATAAACATTTGTTACCTGGTGGACCTTTGATTGGTGTCTTAGGTGATTCAATATGGTCTCTATGAATAGATTTTGGACGTGGCTTTTTCTGTTTGATTGAGAGGGAACGTGGCTTTATGACAGTATCCATGTCTTCCATAAGCTTGAGTTGTTTCCTTCTCATATATTCCTGCTTAATGAATTCTCGCCGTGCTCGTTCATCCTCCTTCTTCTGACGTTCTTCTTCTGTTCTGCGTCTAAAAAATTACCAAAAAAAGTCAGCAGTAGAAACTTTTCAAATAAGATGTTTCAGCTAGCACAGTGAGTACAACACTAGCATCAGATTTTTGGAACTTCAACATTCTTAAACACCAGTAAGAGGCAATTGCTTTTAAATTTTTTCACAATTGTCAGAGAGTTTAAACTTTTTGGGATATTGCTACTAATAAAACCAAATGCAGGTTTATGAGCTTCATTGCTGTAACTTAGTGAACATTGTGCATTTGTGCAGAAAGAACCCTGAGGGTTACAGGCTGCCTCAGAACCGTGCTCTGAACCAGCCTGAGAGAGCTACGGACTGATGCCACCTGCTGTCCTGCAGGGACAGCTGGGCTCCTCTGCACATCTGGATCAGTAAATAACAGCAGTAAATAACATAGTAGCAGTAAAACAAAATAATAATACATAATAAAATAATAGCAGTAAATAACTTGGATATTAAGATGCAATTTTTTTGACATGCAGGTTACACTTTTAACTAAACCAGACATTTTTATGTTCACCATTACTGATTATTTGGATCAGAACATGTAGTTTTACCTACCTGGTCTCTTCCTTCTTATGTTCCAGTTCTGCTTCCAGCTGCTGCTTTCGAAGCAAAGTCTCTCTTTCCCTTCTCAAACGCTTCTCCAACAATGCTGCTCGTTTCATTGCCATATCATTTTCTGCCTTTTGATCATCCTAGCAACCATTTTTGAAGGAATAGAACCAAAAATATTAAGATCTCTAAATTCAGCAACTGATTTTGCCAAGTCATTGGACACTTAATTCTGTACACTGGGTATCCTAACATAGCCTTGCAGTATTTGGAATAAGTTTATTTTTGAAGATTTTTCTTAAGACTATTAAAAGCTTCATAATGGAATTTTTCCTTCCTGAGTCAAACAAAATTCAACACTGATAAGAAAACTTGCTAAGTGAGATATTTTAGTTTTGAGTCAGATCCCAAATAGCATACTTCTTTCAGCTTTAGAAGAGTCTACATGTATGAACATGAAGGTAATTATCACAAACCCCAATAATTATGTGCCATATAAAAGCAACTTCTGAGCAAGCCAGGTGTTTTGTTAGAACTGAGGAATGCTTCCAGACAAGCTAGGTCCATCTAGATACATGATACAAAATTTTGGGGTATTCTAAGATGGAAATAAGTCTAGACCACTGTCTTACAATATGCATTATAGTTAAAAGCCTGTCTGAATACAGCTCTTTAATAAAAAGTCTCCAAGGAATGCTCCCAAATACAAACTTCAAAAGGGAGTCTCAGCAGACTATACTCCCTTAGCCACCCAAGAGAGGGGAAAAAGACTCTCCAATGTGCAGTTCAAAAATATGAATAATTTTTAAAAATGCAGGCTGTTATGTACTTCAAAAACTTTCAAATTTGGGAGTGAGGTGGGGAAGTGAGGGTGAGATGTGAGCATGTTTAATCAAGATCACCAAAATATATGTTAAAAATAAATCTAGCATGCATCTTCCTCACCAAGACCTCCAAGCACTCTTCCATAACTATGAATGGAAAGGGATACACTGACATGCTCAGAACTGCAATATGGTAGAATCTCAGCACTCTTATGATGCCAAATAAATCAAGTCCAAAAGATAAGCCTTCATATTTAGAGTTGCAGTACCATCTGCCCTGACTTCAATCATTAGCAACATCCACGTTTCAATTAAAGATTCAAACAAAGCTTAACAGCTGACATACACATCCACTAGTTCTCTTACCTTAAAAAAGAATCCACAACACACTTTCTGGTCATCTTCAAACTGTTCTCTGTCACTCTCACCTTCATATTTCTCAACAGATACCTCACTTTTTTCTGGTGGCTTCAAATCTGATAGGGAAACTTCAATTAAGTTAGCTGTTTTGGGAGCTGGAGGTGGTAAAACCGGTTGGTTTAGCTGTTCTTCATTTGGGGTGAGGCAGACAGTTTCTGTGATAGGCTGAGATAATACTTCAGAAACATTAGATTCAATAGGCTTTATCTCCTTTTCCTCTAACTTCTGCTCACCCTGTTTTGGCAATTTTGGTCCTTCTTCTTTTGCTATCTCTTCTGTAGGCTTGACTTCTTTCAAAAGATTTCCCTTTAACTGAGGTTCGCTTGCATGTTCACCATCGTCTCCAAAGCAAACAAATGATCTAGTCTGAATGGGAACCTGACTGGGAGAAAACCTCCTCAAACGGGGAAGACTGTCCACAGACCGTGGGGCAGTCAGGGTGCGGTTTAGAGGTGTTATTTTCAGTTCATTTGGCCTAGGAGTCCTTTGCATTTTAATGTGAAAAGAGGCATTCTTCCGGTTGGAAGATTGTGGAGATTGATGGGTAGAGCGAGGAGATTCCTGTGAGAAAGGTGCAACAGGAGCTGGAGTTCCTCCTTGCCTTGAAGAAGACTTAAAGTCCCGAATCTGCTTCTGGGGAGAAGGTTGAGGAGGAGAAATAACCCAAGCTTGCTGCTCTCTCATCTGCATCAGCATCTCCTGCTGAAGGGATAGACGTTGCATTTCTTGTTGGAGAAAGTGTAGGGAAGAATTTAGTTTTTCAATAGATTTTGTATATTCTAAGAGATCTCCATCATTAAGATTTTCTTCTGAGGGGCTTGCTAAATTCCACTGCTTTTCAGCATCCCCAGAAGTAGCAGGAGACTTTACCCATTTGCTATGAGAATTTTCTGGGTTTTCTTTTATTAATTCTGAAGTCATACTAGTTTGGTCATCTGATTTCTGAGTTTCTTTTTCTTTCAACTGATTGCTGTCAGTGAATACCTTCTCATCTTCAGCTCCTGCTGCTTCCTCTCGGAGAGGTGATACCCCATCACCTTTCTTTTTCACAACATTGAGAAAAGCTGTTCTTCCCATTTTCTGCCTCTGCTTTGTGAATGCAGCTTCAACTTTCTTCTTCTGTGCTTCAATGGCTCGCCTCTTTTCCTCTAGCTTCATCCTCAGCTGTACCATTTCAGAAGCCAGTAGTTGTGTAGTGTCTCTTCCTTGAGGAACAGATGCCTCCTCGGGAATGTGGGCCCAAGCAACCATATGAGGGATGTTCAACTCAGAACCTTCTGGTGTGGTTTTCTGAGAACTGCTTCCACTGCTTTTACTATCTGTGTGATTCAACTTCCTGAATTTCTGCTCAGCAAAGCTGGTCATTTTAACCCCTGAGCTCGAAGAAGCACTGCTGCCTGCCTGTGATTTAGTACTTACTGAGCTGGGACAGGGACTTAATTGATCTCTATGATTGCTAGCCCGCATGTCATAGTCCTGGAGAAATCTAGATGGCTCTTCCATGTCAGAGTCCATGCTTACAGTATAGTCCCTCAAAGAAGAATCCTCATCCATTGTCTCTGGGATATCTTCTGATGGGACATGTATTCCAGTATCCACTTCTGTGTTGTCAGTCACAGGACTCAGAGCACCTTTAGTGTCTGTGATTATGTCTGGGGTAGTCTGATTTGGTTTAATGTTTGAATTCAAGATGCTCATTTCCTGATTGTGAAGAAAGAACCCATTTGTAATTTGGTCTGTTTGGAGAAGTCTGGGAGACTTTTCAGTGTCATGAATGATCTGCAAAGCCTCTTCAATGCTTGGTGTCTCAATCTGATTGCCAAAATCATCCAGAACTGCCCTGTTTTGCAGAGCCCCATTTGGAAATCTGTAGTGTCTGCTCTCATTGGCATTTCTTAGATTTGCATTAAGAGACTGATTGGCCTTTGAGTCTTTAAGAGGTGTCATGTCCTTTTCCTCTTCGATATCTTGATTCTCCTCTTCTCCATTTACTGGTTTGAAGGACAGATTTTTTCTAGAATGCTTCGGCATGCGGTTGATGTTTCCTGTAAGGCCTTCATTGCTCACAGATCTAGGAATTCCTCTGTTTGGAGTAGATGCTGGAATGCTTTTCTCTTTATCAAAAGGAATGTCAAATGAAACTCCATGTAATGATGACCTAATAGAGATCAGAATAAAGAAAGTAACTGAGAAACTCATGTTTTTAATAAAAACAATGAAATATCTGTATTTGGTTTTTAAATTATTTTAAGCTGGTAGTATTAAAGGCACTGTTAGGTGTACTGTATTTTGCCTAGCTTCAAATATAATAAACATGCATATATTTGTAGATAGATATTCTTAGATGCACATATAGATATAAGTATAATAATTTTTTATAAGCACAATAGGATAGAATGTAACAACATTTTCTTCAGACTCAGCCAATGCTTTTTACTACTTTGGAATAAATTCTGGGCATTTTAGGAGTATAGGAATTGCCACCCTAGATCAGAAGGAAGATATGAAAAGATAAGTTTACACACCACCATATCTCTTACCATTTTAACTTTGGTTTATACCCTACAGATTAAGAGTTTATGACTGGTCTAACTGAGAACTAAAACATTTAGCCTGATTGTTCTATACCCAAAATAATACAAGCTCAAATGCTACTGAGATCATTAGCCACGTTACTGTTCCCATGGTTAGTTCACTATGATGAGTAAATATGAACATATTTAACACCAACAGTTCAAATATCTGAAGTACACCTCTTCCAGTGTAAAGATTAAATTATTTATTACTGAAGATTGTTTCCTATTAACCAGTTTTTAATCTGTGATACAGTTTTTTCTTTCTTTTTCTACCTTTTCAAGTAGTTTACACGAATTCTTGTTATAGGACTCTGAAACTCCAAACTGCAATGGAGCATTGGTTATTGGTTACCCATAACCAAACCCCAGTATTTTGTAACCAGCTTGTAAGACTACTTACCTTTTTTCTTTGGGCCATGTCCCTACTTGCCCATCTACATAAGACATTGATGTGGACCTTCTGATGACTCCTAAGTGAAACAAAAATAGGACCCAATGTAACTACTGATGATTTTAACATCACCTTCTGTAGCTTTGCTTCACTACTCAGAACACTGCAATGGCAAAAAAAGTGTTTATATATTGAAAATACAACTAGAGCAACAAAGCCAATTTCATCCTGAATATATTTTTTGCCCCTCATCCCTCAAAGAACTTACTATTGTGTAAAATATTCTACAAATCCTACTAAAAATATACCACAAATACCTGTTGTAAGCCACATCTTCCACATAATCAAAACAGAAGTCAAATTAAAAAAACACACACAATGCATTTGGTATGAACTTCCCACTTGTACATTTTATAAATTACAGAAGTCAATTATATACATTAATTTTTCATGTAAAGGTCTCCCCCTATTTCTGCATAAATGATGTTTGAATAAATACAAGCAGGATAGCACTTTACTCAGAGGATGACACCTTGTCTCATTGCCTCTCCCAGCCCTTTGTGAATTGTTACCTGGAACAGATGAATAAGGCTGCTGGGGTGTATGCAGTTGATGAGGTGGTGTGTAAGCTGGACTTTCCAATCTATAAAGCAAGAGACATTAACTTAGAATTAATACATCAAAAGCCACAATACAAAAGGGCAATGAGTTACCCTGTCATTGGCCAAGAGAAAAACATTTATTTTTTTGTGATGGGAAAGAAAGTGAGGGGTAGTTCTCTTCTGGAAATATTCATTTATCAACTAAAAAGAGAACACTGTAATAACATTGGATTGGAACTAATGCAGGTGAACCAAAAAGTCAAAAAGGTATTTTTCATACACAAACAGCTACAGAAGTTTTAAGTTGATGCATAAGTTTTGTTATTGCACTTGTCTCCTGATTTATTTCATATAAATGTCTCTATTAGAAGGTTCTGTTTTTTAGGTTTGATTTCAGTAAAAAGTCTAAATAAACATGAGCAAAATGAGGCAGCTCCTACTGGCTCCAAAACTGAGTGATTGCAGCCAATGTCACATACTTTCCATACATTTCTATTTTCAGTTGCTTGGTTTGAAACTTCTGGTTTGTGTCTGGACTGCAACATGCACTAGAAGTGAATAAAGAAGATTTTGTGACAGACATAACTTTTATTTATAAAAAATATATATTCACTACTAAAGGAGTAATTATAGAGATTTCCTCTGTTTCTTCTTATACAGATATTTTATTTGGTTTACAGAGAAGGTCTGTAATTGAGTAGCTGTGTTAATCCAGGATTAGAGTAACATAATTCAGTGTTTCAATCAAAGTGCTTTTTCATGATCAGAACAAAGACACATACATAAAGACACATGGATTTGTATGTAAAACACTTCTAGAGAAGCCAGACTTCAAACACAAGCTGGATTAAATCCTTTCATGTTCTGAATTTTGTCCACTGAATTAAAGAGCACACTCCCAAACTCACATTTTTCAGTCAGAATATTTGTTTAGTGTTATTACATTATATATACTGTATAGTGCAGAAATGTCTCTAAATAATATTTGCAGGAAGGATATTCACATCAATTTAAGAAAACTACAATCTTCAAAGGCGTATTTCACATCTATATATTAAAGTATTCAATATAGGTTCCCATAAATTCCTGATTTTTTTGTGTCAATAAGACTACACGCTCCAACATATCTGTTTTAAATGGTGTTTGATATCTCTTGAAAATTTTTAAATCCTAATGTCTGTAAGTTATCTTAAAAGAAAAGCATACTTTCCAAATTTAACCCAACAGCCTGTGAAAATCTGCACGCCTGATTTTCCTTGGAGAAAAGACTGATTCTGGCACCAAGCCTGGGTTCCATGGCAACCTCAGACATCCTAACTGCTCACTGCCATAGTCCCACTCCCTCCTCTCCGCTGGTTCTGGCTCTCCAGCCAATCCTCTGAGTCATTTCAACAAGCTAGGGTGACAGAAGAACATTTACTTTTTCCAACTGGGTTCATTTTTTCTGTCTTTGTGTGCTGAAATGGCAACTCAAACACTCAAGGGAGCAGGAATGCACAGCTGGGACAGGGAGGAGGGGCAGGACCACAACATCCTGCAGTCAGGTCCAGGGAACCTGCAGCCCGTGTGTTGGATTCCAACCCTCTGAAATTACTTTTTGGGCCCCTCCTTTGTCCTGCAGTGATGTATCATCAAATTGGATGAAATACCCCGGTTTATGAGGAGAGATACAGTAAATGGCCTTGGGAACTCCTGATTCAAAGGGTATGTTCAAAACTACTGGTTCTTGTTCTCCTGGCTTATATGCTCAGTTTATATGAAAAAAAAAATCCTTGTCTACAAGAGAAACACACTTTGGATACATCCAGGAAAAGGATTCGGATTTAATGGTAGTAAGAAATATTGCTCCTTTATTAAAGTCAGCATATATTCCAAAACACTAAAAACGTACTAAGGAACCTTAAATCTCAAACCCAACCAAATCCTCACCCCTCTCTCCAAAAACCCCATCCAAAAACAACAGAAAAGGCTAAACAGGATCACCTAGGTTGGAAACCAACCATTTGCTGAATATCCAGTTAAAATGCTAATTTTATCCTTCTCCCCTGTGCCAGTTTAGACATTCAATAAACCAAAATAAAAGCCCCAAAATTATAAATGTAATGCTGCCTGTCATTCACTAGGTCCAGATCAGATCACTGGAAGGCCTTCTTAACCTGGACAAGATTAGAAAGAAGGCTTGATGTACAATTTATGCCCCTTATCATAGAAAGGATAGGTTGGAGAAGACATTTAAAATCATGAAGACCAGATGTTAACCCTGCCAAAGCCACCACTAAACCATGCCTGTAAGTGCCACGTGTACACATCTTAAATACTTCCAGCGATGGAGGCTCCAATGCTCTCCAGGCAGACTGTTCCAGTGCTTGACAACTGTTTTTGGTGACAAAAGTTTTGTTAATATCCAATCTTAACCCTTCCTAGTGCAAATGGAGGCTGTTTCCTCTTCTCCTATCGCTTTTTCCTTGGGAGAGGAGACCAACCTCCACCTGTCTGCAGCTTTCTTTCAGGTAGTTGTGGAGAACAAATAGGTCTCCCTTGAGAAATTCACCAAGTGTATGATTAGCTACAGAACATTAGGGAAACAGGATGCTTCTATATCACTTCCTAATCCGTACCACTAATACTAAAAATAGTATTTCACATTGTCTTGGTTTTGTCTGGAATAGAGTGAATTGTCTTCCTGGTAGCTGGTGCAGGGCTGTGTTTTGGGTTCAGTGTGAGTGCACTGCTGATAACACACTGGTGTTTTAGTTGTTGCTCAGTGGTGCTTTCTCTAAGCCAAGGACTTGTCCGTGCCTCGTGCCAGCCAGGAGGTGCAGGAGGAGCAGGGAGGGAGCGTGGCCAGGACAGCTGAGCTGAGCTGAGCTGGCCACAGGGACATTGCAAACCATGGCTGCAGTGCTCAGGGTGAGCTGGGGGAGTTCATCCACAGGGGCTGATCACTGCTGAAGGGAGCAATTGTACTGTGCAGCACTTGTTCTCCTGGAGTTTATTCCCATCTCTCCTTTGCAATTATTATTATTATCAAAATAATATTTTATTTTGTTTCAAATTATTAAACTGTTCTTATCTTGTTAGGTTTACACTTTCTTTCTGATTCTCCTCCCCACTGAGAGGCAGTTGGGGTGAGGAAATTAATCATGGCATAAGTACTAATTTTTACCTCATTGAATTTCATGGTACTATAGAAACATAACCAAATCAAACTAAACCCATCACTCAGGCTTTTTCTTGCTGTCCTCTCAGTTTACTTTTGTTATAACTTTTGGAAAATTTGCTGTGAATTCCAGAGAAGCAGCTCCTTCAGAGCAGACCTGGCCGGCAGCTCCACTTGAAGAGGACAAGGCCATGTGACAATTTTGTGCTGAATGCTGAGCGTTGTTTTGGACACTGGTAAGAGAACAGCACGCTGTCCAAGTGTACAAACATGAACAAGCAGCCTGCCATACAGCAGGAAGGGAGGGTTCAGCTACGGGATATTGCACCAAATTCCACAGATTGAATCTGTAACTCAATCACTGAGCTCTGCAAAAAGTCAAAAAGACTAAACTAAAAAAGTCTGTTTGATTTTGAACAGAAAAGAGGAGATTGTGAAACAGTACTAGTGATTCTCTGACATTACCTGGCTACAAAGTCAGAACCAGATGGACCATCCACGTAATTTCTTCTGTTAGCATTCAAGCTGTGAGCAGAAGCTGCATCTTTTGCAGGTTCAGCTGCCAGGAAGAACAAAGTTTAAGTTTTTATAGTTTAGAATTCAGTTAAATTACATAGTAGAAAAGCTGTCCAAAATAATCTGAAATAATGATTTTCAAAGATTTGAAGAATTTTCATTGATTCCATTACTTAGATTAGAACTTTCCTTTCATCTTTAGTCCTCCAAAGCTTCCATTCCAGCACTAATTAAAGAAATGGAGACTCACAAAATAGACTAGAAAAAACAAGGGAAGAACTAATACAGAAAAATAAACTAAAAAAGAGCCATAAAATTAAAAGGAAACAAACAGTTTTACCAGAAGTTTTTCTTCTGGAAGAAATGTCTCTGATAAAAGTTCTCCACCCCAAACCCTTAGACTGACTAGAAAATAGATATTTTGTCACACTCTAAAACAGTTAGTGCTATCTAGAGATTTATATCACATTTGTATGTGCTATAAAGCATAAAAATGAAGTAAAGCCACCCAATGAAAATCTCTTCCTAGTGCATGGAAAGCCAATCACAGCACTGCTGTGTGAACATTTCAGTCACCTGAAATGTTAGTTACCTGAAAGTAGTCATTAACAGATCTCAAGATCTATCTGAGAAGTGGATTTTTAAATTGGAGAATTGCCAGTGGAAGATGGTGCCTTTGCACCAGCTACAAAATGCAATTTTACAATTAGCTCTCTATTCACTTTGCCCAGATTTATGATTCTTTTTCTTGGTATCTTTTCAGCAACACAATTCTTCAGGCTAAATTCTGTTCTAGGTTTCTTATTATATTTGTAATTCTTGCATGGGTATAAATGGATTCAAGGCTTGTTTAGGTCAGGAAAATTTGCAAGTGATTATACCACAACAATTTAAATGGGTTTTTGGTAACAGACAACGAATTCTAATTATGATTTATGAGATGAAATGAAGATTTACAATGAAGAAAGAGTACTCCTCTCCTTCTTTAAGGGGGCTGTACACTGCCAAATCCTGTTAACTAGAATATTCACTGCATCTGTGAACACAATGGCAATATTAACATGCATATTAAGGCCAATCCATAACATAATTACCTTGGGGATGCACAACAACACGGGGTTGTACAAATGATGGCTTCACCACTTCAAACCACCAGAACAATTCTGCCATGAACACCATGTAATTGCTCTACATGAAATAATAAAAAAAAAAGATGGAGAGAAACTGATGTTAGAACACAAGCCCGCAAATAAACAGATTAAGCGGCATTTGGGAGATCCCTCTGTGTTTCAGCCAGTTAACAATCTCCACTTATTTTACCATTTCCACTGTTATTTTTTTTAGAAATAGAGACCAGTACAACTGATCTGTAGCACCAATACATAATTTGACCAGATTGCAACTGATTGGGTTGAAACCTTTCATAACAAGCATATGCTCAAACCTGATGTCTTGCAGGGAGGGCAGAGAGGAGCAGGATGGGTGGAAAAAAATGCCTGCCAAAGATCAGCTATTTCCATTTAAAAATAGCAGTGAAAAGCCCAGTGCAATGCTAGGCAATGCTTTTTTCAGAGATTTTTAACATGACAAAGTATGGTAGCCCTTTGTTTTAGTATAGGAAGTTGGAATCTGATTTTGGCTTTTGTGTTAAGTTAGTGCTTTTGTCACACTCATGAAGTTCTACCCAGATTTACAAGTCTTCAATGCAAAACAAATAACAGCAGCAGAGTTTCTTGACTGCAGGTTAGAACAAGGTTTTAGCCCCAGAGGTTTATGCACTGCTGATATATATGTGCCTACTGTATGTTCCCATTACACAGCTTTGAATGGCACAGTTTGGGAGCCACCAGATTAAAATCGAAGGGAAAACAGATGAAAAGAAAAAAAAACTGGTGACAAACTGCATCAACAACAACAAAAATCAATAGAGGAAAGCCAGGCAGGAGCAGTTGTTTCTGCTGCAAGAGCGTATGAGGAGTGCAAAAAGCCCAGAAGGTTGTTGACTGTGGAGGCTGAAGAGTTCAGAGGCCAAAGCTTCATCTTCAGTGCCACTTCATATCTAGAAATATCAACTGAATGAGATCAGCAAATATCCAGGTTTGAGCTGGCTCAAGCAGGTGGACAGACCTTCACCACCAGTCTTACAAAGTTGGAAGATGCAAACAATGCTTATACATTAAACTGGGAAACAATAATTAAACAACTTTTTCAATGAGTTTCTTTCAAAAATTAAGAAAAAAAAAGTAATTCTAATTAAAAAACAAATCACAGGCATTAAGGGTAAGAATGAAATCCTAAAATAAACAAAATATTTCCTAAAGAAAACTTTTATAATAAACGAGAATCTCAATTCTGCATCAGTATAATTGAAAATATAATTTTGAGTATATGTGTGACACTTTTGCTTCAGATTTATTTTTTCTGAAGATTTCTAACATATATAAGCCTATACTTCAGCAAAGAGATACTCAGCCCAAATGCTACTCTTACACTGTACTATATGGTGAAGGGATCAGGCAGATGTTGCACAGTTATTACACAGAAGTTATAAATAGAATAGGAAAAACCCCATCACTGCTTATTCAGCTTGACAGAACTGAACGAGGAAAACTGCATAGCAGAATCTTTTCCATTCAAGTAAATATCAAGCATAGCATTTCAGCACACAGTTTCATTAGGAAGCTTAGACCAAGAAAAAATCAGATGTACTTCTCAGACAAAATATGATTTTTAATACTACAATTTTAAAATACTACAAATGCTGTCAGAATATTTTCCCCTTCCCACTCCTTAAACTTTTATATTTTTAACTTCATTTTTTAGTAAAAAGTTAAATCATAAAATATTCTAATCATAGCTTTGTCCTCATCCAAAATAATACTGCATGTAGATAATCCAATTTCTCATGTTTATGTTTAAATGCTGCATTTCAACAAAAAATAGGCACGCAGTAGTGTGACTATTTTATGAAGGACAGATATTCCTTCTGAGAATATCTTCTATGCAGTCCTGAGCTGCTGCAAGAGTGTTTTTCTAAAGTCACCAAAGCAGTATTTACTGAACTAAAAATGAAAGTGCTGCACAGCGCGCTGAGAACAGAGGCTACTTTAGATATCTGATGAGCCATCATGATGGAAATAATGTTTTCTCACAAGTTTTTTTTAGCCAGAAAGGGACGTTAAGCAGAATAATATTTTAACAGTAATAAAATCTAAGGAAGCTCTGAGCAGTCTGGGCTGGCTCAAACCCCCTGAACAGCAGATGGCAGACTTGCATCTTCAGAGATCATTATTAGCTAAACATTCTCATTTAATTTAATTTAATCTCATTTAATTTCAAATACTTCAAATAAATTATACCCTCCTAATGCCTATAGATTTTAGAATAACCACAATACCATATACACAAATGATACATATAATTTGTTGTCAGGCTTGCATCCACTAAAATTGGGTGTGAGAGCAGCCACAGAGGCTCTTAGAACCTTTTTTTCAAAATGAACATAAAATACACTATAAAATTTTACCATGATGCACATTAAAATCTCTGTTCAGCGGGCCAGGATAGGTCATGGCCAGGGCAAATCCACAGCTTTTTTGTTATACAAGTGCCAGTGTAAATGCCTCAAGCCTGCAGAAAACTGCAGTGTCACAAACTGTCTCGAGAATGCCAGACTACAGCCGACTATTATCCAAGCACCACCAGTCTGTCCTCTGTCCTGCCATAGGCTGATAAATGCCACAACAACTCAGTTCTAAAATCCACTATGCTTTGTTTCAGACCAGAATGAGAGGGAAGAGCGGCCGATTAACATCAGTGAAAGCTAACCACGCTGCTTCCCTTTAAATAATGAGTCAGGAACATTTGGTCCCTCTCAGGGAAAAACTGTCTCAAAAAACTGTTCCCTGGTTGAATCTTACATTTAATTCCTCATCCTGAATCCTTTTAACCCAGCCAGATGGGAATGAAATGGCTGAACTGACTCCCACCATACATAATAAGTGCCTCACCAAGCACAGCCAGCTGCTCTCCCAGGTCCTTAAGGGGCTCCAGTTGCCAGTTCAGGCTTAGGTGAGCAGCCTGGCTGGCAGTGGGAGGGAAAGCTGTGCAACACATGTGACGTTGTGCAGCCCTGCATTTCTAGGACTTATCTATGCAATGCATTTGAACACTACTTTTCACATCTCTGCTGTTGATTACAGCCTCTGCTTATGTTGTTTACAAATAGACACCATCAATGTTACATCAGAAAGTACAAGTATTCAAAACTGCTCAAGTGGAATAAATATTTTTAATATAAATCAACCCTTCAGATCTCATATACTCCTGTTCAATTCAGCAGTGGGAAAAAAAGTTCTGGATCAGAATCAAAAAAAGATTTGACAGTGCAAATGTTTTTTCTGCCACTCTGGTTAGTAATCAGGTGCAAAAATAAGGTACCTATTCCATGTGCTTAGTTGTGATTCTGCAGTTCGGAGTCTGGCCCACATCTAGGTCAGAGGAACGCCCTTTCAGCCAAGACACAGCAATCATCTCTCAGATTTGCGTCATTTCACATTCTGAAAGCTTTCATTCTGTAATAAAGATGCCTTCTGCATGAGCTTGGGTGAGCAGACTCTACAGACCTCAGCACAGAGCAGCCAGAGAAGCAGCATCTGTGCTGAAGGACATGCAACCCCCCCGGCAAGAACCGAGAGGCTGCAGAACCCCGTGGCCCTGCTGAATGCCCAGGAAGCCACAGGCTCAGAGCATCAGGACTCAGCCAGGTCCCTACAGGACCAGCAGAACGTGCCTGTGTCAGCAACAGGCTGTACAGCTCTGGCTGCACCCACAGGGGCAGCAGTTGTTACCTGCAGACAAAGATTATACATATATACGCTCCCCAAGGGACAATGATCTCCTTGAGAAACCTTCTGCACATGGTCCCCAAAGCCACAGGTGGGCCAATATGAGCCCCTGCTTCTGGGAGACCCTGGGGCTGGGCTCCAGCCCAGTAAAAATGACTCTGTGAAAAAGTGAGTCCTGTGTGTGAATAGTTATCTCTTAGTAATAACTGAGTCATGCTACTGATAATGGCAGTTCAATTAACAAAAAGTGTTCTAATGATCTGAGTCTCACTGTCAATCCTCTATCAATGAAGAGAGAATGTACAACATGTGTACATTAAATGAGTAGCACAAATTTAGGATCACTATTTAAGGAAACAAAACACAAACCCACACATTTGTAAAGGCTCAGGTAAAGGAACACTTACAAAAGACAACAACTAACTGCCTGTCAGTTGATGCAATGCCAAGTTCCCAGGTAAGCTCTCAAATCATGGCAAACACCAAATGATTCCAGCTGTCAGTCAGTCCCCTCTTTGACACTTAACTTCCTAAATGACTTGTTCTTAGATTGGAAATCTATGGCCCTACTAGAATAAAGAGGCAGAGAATGACCTAAAATTATCAAGAATGTAATAAATTACAACCAAAGACATGTTTTTTTAACTTTTAGAAGTAATTTCCCATGTATCTCATGTGAAATGGAACATGTGAGAGGTTTATTTTAGTTCTTTCTCTTCAGTATAGTAGCCTTTTATGACAGTATAACATCCTTATAGTAATTTTACATTCCATTGGACTACCAAAGCACAAATGCTGCATACCTCCTGTTATATCACAGTGCTAGTCAACTGCTTGGACAAAGCAATAAATAAATCTTTAGGGTTCTGCAGGGTGGGTCATATTTCTTGTCATGGCATTTAATGCAAGGTTTTCTATTTCTACAAACTTGTTCTTTGAAAAGGCAAAACAAGTGCATGTCAAATCACAATAAAACAGTTCCTTCAGCTCTATGTACTTTCCAAGATACAGGTGAAGAATGAGACACTTAAAAAATAAATCCTGTCTGAAGGTAAAACTGATTACAGGAGAAGGGCAAAAAAGCAATCTTCACAGCTAAAGACAGATTCAAGACTTCTATTATTTCCTCTTGTTAAATATGCAGGGAGGATTCAGAAAACATTGTGATTATTTTTATGTAATCACTCTCTACTTGTGTTTGTCAGCCTCAAAGGAAAACAACCAGGAACCAGTATGGTCCCTTGGTGGTGCCTCAAGCATCCATGGAATGTATTGAAATATTTTTTTCTTTAATATCAGTAGCCCTGCCCTAGCACACATGAAGAACTTCACAAATGTATTTTTCTCAGAGGAGAAGAATTAGGCAGTAAGGAACAACAAAACTTTCTGCTTCCTTTGATTCTGACACATTAAAGCTGTCTAGAAATCCAGACAAAGCTTATTTCACCTCTGTGCTAAACCGGAACTAAGCCAACAGTTTCATCAGCTGCAAAATCTGAGAGCCTCTATCAAAGACTCAGGATGCTGAAGAGAAGTCACTGTGTTTGTGTGCATTTTGATGGAAAAACCAAAAGCAGGCAGTGTCACTTTGGTCAAGTGCTGCACTAAATTTCTGCATCATATCCTATCCAACCCACCTTGATATACTGCACCAGGACAGTGCAGGGTGCCCTGGGAAGAATGTAAGGTGTGTACTTTGTGCTGGATCACTTCAGAAGAGGTTCTGCTCTCTTGCTGCTCAACAGCTAGCAGCAAGTCAGGATACCGACTGTAAGTTCTAGGACCACACATGGCATGGCATTGTAATTCCAAAAACTCTGCTGTGATTTTTTTTCTTGAGGCTTTTCCAGTAAGATATCAGCAGTTGGTATTTTTTTACTTTTTCTGTCACCACTATAAATGTAAGAGATTTTTAAGCCAAAAACACAGAGGCACCTACTGTGCAGTATGAGCCACTCTGAAAACAGACAGGAATTTCTGCTGATTAACAGAGACAGCTCTATAAATCCTAAGACTTCATACTATGTACATTTTGTAGGCTGAGATTAGAGAAGCTTCCATAAACCAGTGTAATTCAATGTGCAATATTTGAAATACCCATTTACAAGTTTTTTTTTAAATTACAATAAAATTCTTTGGAGAATAAATATATTTATTAAAACTTACTCTAATCAGATGCACTAGAAAACTAAAGAGCTCCTTTAACAATGAATTTATTTTTAAAGCAAATTAATTCTTAACACTGGAAAAACAGAGTTTACAGCACTAGCTGAAGTTTCCATGCCAAGTTTTTGAAGAAAAACTTGGCAGCCTTGCTTTGTAGCATTTACATCTAAATAAGCATCCATGCCACAGCAACTTGTAAAAATATGATCACAAAAGGGCTTTCTCAGATCTAGAAATACTCTTAACTCTTTGAAAGAACTCTAAATCCTAGCTAAAAATAGTGTTCAGAAACAGCAAAATCACTGAGTCTGAGGCACTTTAAAAGCGTAAAGTCTGATGCATTGGGATAGCAACAAAATATGTACTATAGTTTGTGTTTTTTAAATTGAAGTTTCTTAGTGCATACTGGCTTGAGAAATAATTCAAGGCATTACTATAAAAATGATATGACAGTGTCATGAATCAAAACACGAATAATCAATTGTGTTTATTCCATGTAAGCAGGGAGAAGCCATCAGAATGCAGTGAAGGAGTCGTACTCGAGACCACTGAGTGTGGCTGTAGGATCCGAGGTGCAGCCAAGGCAGACTGCAATGCAGCAGGCTTCACCAGCATGGAGGTACATCACTGCATGTGAAATTTAACAGCACCAAAAGCTGACTGAAAGCAGTCACTGTGCAACTCTGCATACACCAAACAAACCAGCAACAGCTAAGTAGTCCAGACTTAGGTCCTACTGCCCTTACTCACCCTGGTAGCTCATTACTTATTTGAAAAGGATTGAGTTCAACCCTACAGGAGACAACAAAGCTGTGTTCAAGCTCTGGCCTCTATGACTCTGCTTGTAAGATTGCTAGAAAATCATAAAAGCAGTGAAATGACCCAGATATTTAGAAACCAATTACATCCCATCTGCAGTGGATGTGCTGACTTCAGAAAAATAATATTTCATTCCCTAAAGGCAAGCTAAAAAGATTCTTAAGCAAATGAAGCGTGTTTTACAAGAAAGTCTTGGTGAAACAAAATAATGAAAAATTAAAATTACAATTAGGCAAATAATTCAGTTTTTCCTTTTCTTTCTGTACAGGCTTAAAGAATTACAGAATAATGCTTTATTTTCCTCTTTCTAAAAGAGCAAAATCTTAGATTGACTGAAAACACTTATTTGCTTATTCAAACAACTGTATTTGTTGGAACTGTGTTACTGTTTGTATTTGGGGCATCAAGCCATTGGATTTTCCAAAGAAATCAACTCAGAATTTACACTTTTACAAAAGTGAAAGAACTTTCAGTTCAAAACCCATGAAATTATTGTGTCCACAGAAATGAATAAGAACAGTGAGTAATAATTCCATAAACAAGTCCTCAGTATTTCTCCCTTTGTTACAGCCTTGATACGTTTAAACTAATGCAGATCACTATTACATTTCAACGGAAATATTGCAGATTAAAGACTTTAGCAATTAATTAATGAGAAAGAAGGTAAAGTGGAAAATAATTTTGCACAAAATCAAAGTTTTTACAAATCCTTTCACAAGTGCTTTTTAAAAAAATACTTTGAAATTACTAGGGAAACTTAATGGCCAAAATAAGGTGGCTTTTCATTCTGCTGAAATTTGTGTCTTGCAGGCTATGTCACAAGAGAAGCCATACAGCAGCAGAGCAAAAAAAGACTATACATATCATTAGCAAATTAGTTCTGTGGATGTTGCTTGCGTTTTTATTTGTTATATTTTTACCTTTATTGAAGAAGCTGCATAGAGCATGTCCTCAAGACTGAAATGGCAACACTGGTTGAGGTATTCCTGACAAAATTCTTGAATCAATTGTAGATTATACAGGCTGTCAGCCAAAGACATTGTATCTTTCAAGCAAATATCTAAAAAGGAAGAGAAGATGCAAAGATTAGATACAACTACAGATGTGCAAAGAAGTGCTTTTGGCTTTTACAGATGCAGGAACATTTAGTGGATAATTTCAGATGTAATTTCTGCCCTACTCCTCCCCACCAGAGACTTTTATTTTTCTAATTCAGGAATGAAAGAAATTATTTATCTACATTTAATCTTTGCATTTCTAAATATTTAGATATTTTTGTACAAATTATGTTCTTCCCTGTTGACAAGTTAATGTTTCTATTTCGCCTTTTGTGAACACGTAAGTTATTCTCTCAACCCAACTATTTCCATGTAATGAAAAAACACATTTAATTGCTAATATAATTTTTTTAATAATTTAATTTTCTATAGAGCAATGCAAGTAAGAAATATACACGTTTTTGCAAACATTTTTCTGTACACACTAGTTCTTTGTCTTTAATCAGGGACCCAAGAGCACATTTTAGTATCAACAAGCCTGAATCTTCACAAAAAAAAAGCCTGGTCTTAGGTATTTGTGTTTATGGATTGAGATGTTTGAGATGAGATTTTTCCAAGGAGCTTGAAGGCTGTTATATGAATTATCACTCTCTGCTTAAAAGTGCTATTTAAAGACAAAGAACTGGGGGCTGTGAACAGACTTGTGCAGTTATACAGTATTCTCTGACTACTATTTAAGCCCAGATAGTCTCTGTTGTCTTTTTATGACTGCTTCTTGGAAAGTTAAGTAGCAATAATAAGTCCCATGAAAAAAAGACTGTCCTCTTAAAAGAAAGGACTGAAGAGAAGAATTAAATATACTTCGAGAGCAAGCATCAGATTTAATCCTAAAGCAACAATGTATGACAGAACTCCACAGAAGTTTTGAATTGTTCAGTATAAAAGGTTTCTTCATGAAAGGAATCTACTTTGATGCCAGCAGGTTAAGGATTCCCATACTGAAGAAAATCAGACACAGTCCATAATTCCAACCCCACATATTATGGTCAATAGGAAGAAATGTTTGACTAAACTGACTGAAATGAGATTAAATTCAGAAATGCAAAATGTGAAGTCATACATTTGAATCCAATAAAATTCTAAGGTGATTCAAGGACTGAAGGTGATATAGAGCAGGGAGTATCACATATTATCACTCTAAACATATGTGCCTTTGGCATCATGCAGCTATGGAAAAAAACAAACACGATACTAAAACCTATCAGAAAATTTCTTTCCAGCAGTGACAGAGGAGCACTGCACAAGGCAAGCATGGGATGTCAGTCTGGATTTCTCTGTACAGTTACAACCATCCATAGTCAGGAACGATAAACCCAAACTGGACAAGTTGCAGAGGAAGACTATTGAGGGTAATAATGAGAATGGAAATCCACTTCAGCAAGGGAGACTGAAAAGCCTTGGTTCAGTAGCCTGGGCTAAAACAAGAGGAACAGATCAAAAATGTGAACATCAGATTAGAAACTATTCAAACCAAAGGATACTGCTGCAACAACAACAAAAGCATGTAAGACAGGCTACAGGCAGACTTAGGTAAAAACCAAGAATGAAATTTAAAATAATGTAAAATAATGGAATAATACAACAGTGGGTAAAGAAGAGTACAGATATTCAAGAGTTTGAGAGTTTTAAGATAGAGCAAGATAAATTCTTAAAAGGGATTGTATAATTTTGTACAATAGTCAACTTCTTGACTCAATGGGAGTCCTTCCTAGTTCTGTATTCCTTCAAGGAAACCTAGATTTGAAAGTGAAATGAAGACTTAATGAGAAGAACTGATCTATTTCAAACTACAGAGAACCTTAGAATACTTTTTTCCTTTTTGTTAATGCATTTTTAAAGCATTTTTTGCATAGGTATTTTTATTACCTGCCTTCTTCAGTTTCAGTACAGAACCAAATCTCAGTAAAATTCAACATGCATCGAAAATTATATTACCTAAGTATAGGGAAGATGAGCAAAGTCTTATTAAAGTGTTTCCAGTTGCTTTGGAGTAGCTTTGAATTTACTTCTGAGACAATGACATGCACATTTGTATCTTTAGGGAAGATGATGTCAGGACACCTAACAAGAATATTACACTGAAGTTCCAAAGATGACATGTGCCTTGCCCTGTTTAAAGGCAGATACTGGAGGAAGGTGCTGGTCACGCAAGGCACACAAGACCTTTCAGAGTGTCTGTGTTCTCAGCCATGCTGGAACAGGACAGAGGCACCAGGTGTTAGCCCAGTCAACACCAGTCAAGTTTTAACTCTTCCCTAATCACATATAATAGTATGCATTTGGCTGCAATGTTTATGTGAATTGAAAGTTCTATTTATCAAAATTCTCAAGCTGCAGAAGAAAGGTGAATGAATACATATTCGTGCCTTTCATCTTCAGTGCCTATTGTGCTTGAAGCTCTCTGTAAAGTGGTTGTGTATATGAATTCCAGATTTCAGTCCTTACTAAGCTCTAAACCCTTCTTCATATTCCTGGATTTCTCAGGATGTTTCTGTATAAGTGTTCCCACGACATCAAAGGTATCATAGAAAGAACACAGGCAGAAAATGATGGGTGTTAGCTGCCAAGACATTTTACAGCTCTTAGCTGCCAAGAGGAAGGTATAGCTTTACCAGGCTGCTGAGCAAAAGAATGAGATGAAGCTGCTCATCCTCACAGACAATTGCTAATATAGAATGGCATGACACCAATACATTCTACACTAGACATTTTTGGTTACTCTATAAATGATCCAGGTAGGTCTCAGGTGAACTAAAAGCCCAGAATGCTGAGAAACTATTTGCCATGTAGTGAAGATATGCAGAGCCTAACTCTGAACTTCTAAGTTTTGTATCTGTAACTGCTCAGATTCACAAAAAGCACTTATGCAGCTTCAAGAAGAAAAGTTTTGCAGGTAATTTCAAGAATGTTTATTTTAGTGTGACAACATAAAAGCAAGCACACCAGGGAAGGACATCTGGGCTCCTTTTATTTAAAGGTAAAATGAAATGGGCACAAAGTTTATATTAAACCCACCACATTCAAATTATGCCTGCTGTATACTGCATTTAAGCACATTCATTCACGCAGTTCTCAAACACAGACATTTAAACATTTATGGCCACGTATACAAGGCAAGAGATACCAGACATACCCTCCAGTTTAATGATATCTGGACAGTAGAAGTGGATCAGGGCTGCTAGAGCACAACCATCTGTACCATCCTTCAGCAGATTCTCCACCAATGGAATGCAGGGCAGCTGTTTGAGCAATGTTTGCTCCTTCCTGTAACGAGCCTACAGTTTGAAATGGAGAAATTTAGAGAAACGAACGCTCTGAAACATATGAAGAAACATATTCGTATTGTAGGGTTTTACACTGTTAGTGAAAAAGCAGTATTCAAGAAATAGAATACTGAGAATATTCAGCTATTTCCTAACACTATTCATGTTAAGCTACATTTCAAACAGGATAAATAATATCTAAGAGGAAAGGAACAATGCTAATACTGAGCTTAGTCTTCAAAATTACCAAGTTTTGATGATCTCTCTATAACACACTGAACTAAATAACATTCTATACCTTAATTAAAATCATTATTATGCAATCAAAAATTATCTGTGTGCAAACACAGTGAGACAAGTTTTTAGCTTGTGCTACTTCAGTTTACTGGCAAGTCACATAACTCTGAAATTAACACACCTAAGCATCTTGCCCAAAAACTCATTCATATAACTGACTTTATGACAAATTCAGAAACAAGGAGATCTTCATTTGATCAAATCCATTTTTATTATTAGCATATGTAACTATAAGGAGTCATAAACATATGTCACTCATAAACATAGAGAAATATTAACGGTCAACTGTTATGACCATGCAGTGACTCAGTAATAAATGGAAATATTTCAAAAATCAAGTCAGCATATAAAGAGATCATTAGGTTAGAATATTGATATAGCATTTATCTGCAGTGAATATATTTTCAATGGGGTTTTTTTTTTTTTTGTGATAGGAAAGGAGGGCTTACTGAAAAACTGGACTTAACATATTTCCTATTTTTTTCCACTTCTTCCTGCAAAAACAAATGGAGGTGGAATAAAGTGGCATAGATTTTAATTTGTTAGTATTATTCACTAAGACATTTTTAAATCCGTAGTGAATGGTTACTGCTGTATTCATACCACAGAACTACTTAGGAGTAGTAGAGTGCTTCTGAGTTAATCTGATGCTATTTAAATGCATCTATACACACTGAACTGCAAGTCTCTCTGTAGGGACTCTCAGAAGTCTTTGTGGAAATCACTCTTCCCAGCAAGATTAAAACTCACTGTTCCTACCTCCTACTCTCCACCTCTTGGCTGTGCTGGAGCAATTGCTGATGGAACTGTACCAAAACCACTGGTCCAGCTACAGCAACTCTCTCCTTTGTTTCTGCAGTGAATGAGTGCATAAGCAGGATGGAGATTTTATGGGTGGAGTAGGAATTGTTTAAGCCATCTGTGCATGCAAAAAGGTCCATGGAACCATAGAGTAACCCTGAGGGCTGTACTCACTGCCACTGGATTTCTGTCAAGGATCATATGGGATTTTTTTAGTGAATGTCAGTGTCCCGTAACTGGACTGAGAATTAAAAGCCTAAACTGGCAACAGCAGCCATATCAGTTCTAGAAACATAAAGGGCTTGCACTTGGCCCAGAGAACTTGTACCTGAAGCAGTTAACATTTTAAAAATATCCTGAGACTTAGTTGCTGTTTAATGCTTTTAGTGTAGTCACATTTGTGCCTCAAATACGCTTCATGAAAATGAAAATCCCGTTTTTGTGTGCTAGAGGAAAAATTAACACCAAACAAAACCCATGTTCCTCTTATGCATTATTAACATTCTTTTCTCCATTTCTTAATACTCCCTAGTATCTCTAATGAAATAGGCCAATGCTAATTGCAGTGGAAGTTTATTCTTTCTCACTCTATAGCATCCAGTGACCCACTATGATGAAAATGCTCTGAGTTTAAAATTCCATGTTATTATCTCCATGTATGTCCTCCTCAACATGACTGAAATTAAGTCTATGAAATACCACAATTTAATTATGATTAAGCATCAATAATGGTAAAAGATATAGGACACAGATGGACTGAACATCATGATCCAACAAGCTCTGTTTAATTTATATATTCTTTTGAATAGTATCTTTTAATGGAGTATTCAAAAATATTTGAAAGTGACAACATAGTGGTGTTGCACATTAAGTCCTGTGAAAAAGTACACTGCACTTTGATGATGCCTTCACTGGCCTCATGAACAGTACCCACCCATGCTAGAAACTGTGTCGTATCTTTGAAGTGGACATAGAGGATTTAATTCATTGCAGAGAATACCAAGCACATTACTTCAGGAAAGATAAACTCATATAACCTGATCTGCTAGGCTCATTAGTGTATAGCAGGCATCATGTTTCAATTTGGTTGAAAAGATAAAAGAAATTAAACTGAAAAAATGAAAGACACTGGTAATTGCACTGCATTTTAAATAAAAATCCATTTGAAGAAACGTATCATCAGCTGCAGTGTTTGCTACTAAATATATATGCAATAATGCAAAAGATGAACTTCTACATTATAAAGCTCTAGAGCTAATTGAAACAGAAATGCTAATACAGGTGCCTTGTTTCTGAGATCCTAAACTATCTTGATTTAGCATCCTTGAGCTTATTCCACTTAACCTAGACTAGGTATAGTCAAGACACTTGCCTGGAAACAAAGTCAGCTAAAGATGAAGCAGCAGCACACCAGCTACTCTGCCCTAAGTGCTTGTGTGTATTCAGAGCTATTCATTAACAATGAATGCTCTTACACATTTACCATACAGCAGATAACATGTTATAAATGTACTTATCAGTTTTTAGCTGCCTCTATGCTCAGGGATATCTGTCACTGTGAAAGGTGCTCTGTTCTAGAGGGAAGAGACATAAGGCTGGCTGAAGTGATAGAGCAGCCTGAGTTTTATAACTAGGGGTTTAACTGCATCTCTACTCAACTAACACAACCAAGAAATATAAATACCACTAATTCAAGTTGTTTACAGATAACTGGCAAGCAAACTGGAGTTAGCTTCTCAACAGATTGAGTATTTTAGAACTAAATATCATTTTTATGCAAAGGAAGATACTAGTAAACCAACACTCCAGACAAAAACAGAACACAGATATTCTGAAACTGTTTTCAAGTAGCCTTACTTCGACAAAATAAGACAATAAAATTTGTGATATCATGGTCCACCTTATATTTTTTCCTGCATTATTCCCTCCAATTTTTAGTAACACTGCCTTAATTTCATAACAAAATTAAAGGGCTGTACTGTGAAGTGCAAAGTATCTCTGTGTGTCAACTGCAATAGATACCTTTACAGAGCAATTGCCCAGAGAGACTGTCAGGAGTCTGAGCACTTTTAAACTGCTTTTCCAGACACAGAGTAATTTTTCTTGTTGCCTACATGTACCTGCCTTGTGAATTTCAATTTCTTTTGCAATGTAAGGACAGTGTTTCATTAGTTATGGCAACAAATATCTGACGTACTGCTAGATTTGGTGATCTTTCCAGCAATGATAGATGGGAATTAGTTCTTTGGAATTCAGATCAGCAGTATGCAATTCTGCATATACCTGAACAGCTGTTCCCAGCCAAACCTTGCCAAATAAACAATCTGAAGGCACATCAAGTGTGAATTCCTACATGACAGAGGAAAGTAATGATAGCCCCAAGGTGACACAGCACAGAGAAAACAAACTTTATAATACTGCAGACATGAAAAGTTAATTTTTTAATACTTTTGGTGAAATTATAGTCTCACTAAAAGTAGGCTGATTTGGGTCATTTTGTGTGGGGAGAAATTAACAGCAGTCTTAAATCAGCTGAAAAAACAGGGAATTCTAGATGAATGATGTAATGATTGCATATGCTTAGAATAAAGAAGATTTCTGATTGCATGTAGCATCAAAAATCAAAGACTACTTCTGTAAGTCTTTTTAAAAGACAATTGGTATCAAATGGCATGTGTTCACTGAAAGTTTATGAAAAAGTATTTTATAAATGTTCACTTGACATGTATTAATAACAGGTAGCACCACCTTGTACAAACCCACTGACTGCCTGAATAGTAATTCATTATCCAGCATTATATCTCACATTTCTTTTGCACAGATTACCTTGCAAATCAGGCTTCTGCCAGTATGCACTCCTTTGCAGGGCAGTCTCTTATAAAATTATCTCATACAGATAAATGAAATGAATGATTAGACCAGCATGACATGGGCAAAGCCATTCCCAAAATAAGCAATTTGATCAAAGTGAAGCAGTTGGGCAAACTTACAGGAACCAGTTTCCAAAACCATTTGGTAGGAGACTTCAGAGGAAGCAGTAGGAAAAAAGGATAAAAGCAAAAAGCAAAGGAAAAAAAAAAAGGAACATTTTATCAGATTTCATAAATTACTTTTATAAAGCAATTTTCTTTAACATTCTCAGTTTTGTATAACAGTGAGTTGCAATTTAATGGCAAGCATAAGTGCACTGTAACCTCTGCATATTGAGCTAATTAGCAGCAATAACACTGGAGAAATATGTCTGCACTCTTAGTAGATTAACATTATAATTTTCCCACATGAACAGCTAAGATTGTCAGATCAATGCAGTTTTATGAAATGCTTTCACACATCTAATTGTACTCTACATATGCAATCCGACTGAAGAATTCATTTGAGACTTGAAGTCATGATATCACAAGTATCAAAATGAACTCCAGCAGCACACATGGGGAAGCAGGGAAGCTAAAGCAATGGAAAAAGGGATAAAAACACACTGTAGTACAGTACACCCAACTGCAGTGAAGCCTGTGTTAGTTACTTCAAGCCAAACAGTAACATTCAACAATATTTTTAAACAATCATATGTCAGTTTTCAGGACAACAAGAGGTACAGGCAGTTATATTTTTACAATGACAAACCACATTAGCATCAGCTGCATGATGTGCAATGACCTGAAATGTAGATGGAGTTTTGACTACTGGCAGAGGAATGATCAGAACTAATATATAAACCTCTAAACTCATACACAATCAAAAAAATACTAATCTGAAGCACACTGATTTTTTTCTGCAATTCTGTGCACTAGTCTGGCATAATACTTCTAGTATCAAGAACAAAAAATATTATGTACCAATACTATAAATACACACAGAAAATCTTATCATTCTATTGATTTCATTGTAGAAAAAACATACAAATCAAACCCATTACCGAAGTGCAGCAAATAATTTATTTTGTTTTTAATGAAGATAAATATTTTCTGGAAATGGTAAAAATGTAGTTTAAAATTATCACAGAACAAACTGTTATGGAACCCTATTATTTTATGTAGTTGTTAAAATACTGTGCTTCCATAAAACCTTGGAAACAACTGTAGTAATGATACAGAGCTTTTATGGAAAAAAAGCTATTGTGCACTAATGGGTGTGCAGTAGTAACACAGCTATTCTCAACAGCTTTCTCCTCCATTTCACTGGATTGCAGCAGGGAAGAATTCCAAAGGCACTTAGAAGAAATCAACTACAAGATGCACGTCAGTGTGTGGCTCTGGACATTTCTGTCACACCCAACAGAATTCAGTTTCTCTTAATTTCACTAAAAAATAGTCAGTGTATGGAAAAACACATAAATTTGAAAACAAATTATCATAATTTTCAACTGCAATCAGGAATTCTAAACTGTATCATAAAGCATGGTTTTGGCTAACTTGGCTGAGATCAGACCTAGGCTGCCTGTTATTCTATTTAACACTGACAGGAACATTGTTCTTGCCTTTATCAAAGTGCAGTGTATTTCAGACCTGGACTCAAAAAGTCCATCAACATCTATTCAATGCTAGGCTGAAGGACCACTCTCTGGAAAAAAGCACACATTCGTTTCAATTCCAAAGACCAGCTCTCCCTAACAGTAACAACTCAAAACTAGTAATCCAATATATATTTTTATTTATCCACTTGGTTGAAACTGTACTTGAGATGATTATGAATATGCTTTAGAGGGGTGAAAGACTTTTGAAATTTAAATTCAAACATACAGTAAGATTTATAAGTATACATTCTTTTAAAGGTCCTATAAAGGAAAAGAGATTAAAAAAAAGCTGAAGTCCCTTGGACAACCTGGGAATTCAGTGGCTGTTGAACTGTCACTTTAGATTAGCAAGAATAAACTTTTTTGCCCTGGAACTTCACAAAAATTAGTCACTATGAAACAAACCAAGCAGAGACTCCTGGCTCACTTCTTCCCCATGTTTAGAACAACAACAACAAAACCAAAATAAAACCCCACAAAATAAAAAACAAAACAGGAAAAAAAACAAAGAAGTGGAAAGAAACAAAAGAGTCCCTCAGGTTGAGAGCCTATGGTTTTACACCATGTTTTTTTTATGCTCCCTAACAAAAATTTTTAAACATGACAAATTTATTTCCATATAAACTCATCCTATGGTGCCAAGACATGATAGTCATGCCTTCCATGAAGTGCTTGTTTCTGCTATCCTCCTTGCACCATCATTTGTGTTCATGCAGCTGTGCACTGATTGGATCAAGAAGCTGACTCTGCTGCAAACTTCTTAACAGGTTAGCTTTTGGTAGCAGTGTGGATTTATGAAACAATACATTCTAGTGAAAGGTGGAACTACAGTGTTAGTGTTTTATCTCCACACAAGAGGTTGCACTAGTTAAACTGATCTTACAGAAAGTTTGAAGAATTCAGGTACTTAAATGAAGTTACATTTGTTTCTCTCATAGGATTTGCATTTGACTTAAATCTGTCAAGACTGATTCAGTCGAAACCACAGAAGCAGACAGGAGAACAAGTTTTTGGGAAAGCCCCAACTACACTGAAAATCAGCAATTTAACCAGTGCAACTGTACATTCACTACATATTATTCAGTGGAAGCCTGAAAATCAAAGCGGTTTACTACAAAACTCGAATTCCTAATTCTGAAAAAAGATGCAGAGACTCTACCAGAAAAAGATGGTTACCACAAATCACCAGCTGATCAAGGTCCACAGAGGACTGCCTGGAACTAAAAATCATACACACTCCTTCCTCTCGTATCTTCTACAGACAGCAACATAAGCAACCTCATAATCTGTTAAAACTGATTTTATCTATCCAGACATAGAAAACAGGTATCTTTTATATTTTGTAGTATCTAATAATCTGTATTTGATGTTTAAACCTTTTGCAAATGTAGAAATTTCTTATTCATTGCAAAAAGATTTACCACAGTTCTGTAACAACACAGTAACACAGTTAGGCAGGCTTGAGGGCTGCAATAAAATTATTTTTCACAACTGATTAATTTACAAATGTGTAACTGTATGAAATTATTAAAAAATGCATATGTTAACTTTGTTTCACCTTTCAGGTACATAATTTTCCTACTTTTTGGCCAGAAATTAAACCTAAAGAAGAGCTTTCCATATTGACTAAACTTCTCTTCTTCCCATGTTTGCTTGGCCATCTCTAATCAGTAGAAGGGGCATTCAGAATTTAAATTTAAATTCAAGACCTGACCATACATTGGAAACTCTGAAACTTAAATAAACAAAGGTTTTATCTACAAAGGAAAGAAAACAAAGCTTCTTAAATTTTCATATGGAGTTCACCATTTGAACTATTAAATGCCTTGGTAACATGAAGAACATAAATTAAAAAGCCCCAGGTTGAAAACTATGGTGTAAGACAGAAAAGCCGAACAACGGATAATTCTAGTTCCCCTTCATGCTAAGTTTAAAAAACAAAAAAAAAATAGAAGCAGTAGTTAGGAATTTAAAAAAAAAACAAACAAAGAAAATAAAACAATTCAGATACTGATAATTAAGCTACAACTATAATATGAGCATAGAAAATGCTAAAAAAATACATATGCAAGCATAGTTTAATTTTTCCAGAGAATGAAATATCATGTAGTAGGGCTTTAGTTAATACAAAAGCAGAATTTAATTTCCCCTGCTCACCTTCTTTAAATACAAGAATACTTATTATTATTAATAACTAAAGCCAAGCACAACATTAAAATCAGAAATTATATACATATTTCAACAAGACCCAAACTTGGTACAGGAATTCAGCTACAGTCATTTCACAGTTTTGCTGAGTGCAGAGGTAAGGCCAACACCATCTGTGATTCTGTGCTTTTAAAGGAGGGAATACATGGACTGATGCAATAGGGAGATAGATAATCAGTGTAAAACACCTGGGCATGTGGGAATGAACACTAAGAGATGCTTGAGGAGCCACATGACAATTTAACTGAACTCCTGTTAGAAGAGCTGGCCAATTTGATTTGATGCAATGGACTCATCCAATTCATCTGCATTAGTTTTCCTTGTAAAGCCAGCATTCAGTATAATCAGTATAATAATAATTCACTATATAAGAAATACAGGGTTTAGTTGGGATGTTTCATGTGCTTCTAAACCTAAGATATTTGCATGCATGCAGTGCCCATTACCTTTAGGAAGAATAAGTGGAAACTTAGGAAATACTGTGAGACATACAGCTAAGAGAAAAGCTGAGCTATCAGAGGAGTACATTAACCATCAGTTGAACAGCTTCTCAAACAAAACCTGGAGTCCAATAATACTCATGCTAATACAACCCCCAAACCCAGAATACCTTACTTGACAATGTAATTTATGCAGCTGAATCCCTAGTGAGGCAAAAAACGTAATATGAACATGGGATAATAGTATCAAAAACTCAGTGTACAGAAGATATGGCATTAAATATACTTTTTTTTTCCATGATATGGCAACTGATGCATGATTTTGCTAATTTTCAAATGCATTTGTACCTTAGTGAACAAAACTGGGCTCTTGTATGCTATTAAAGCTTCACAATTCATCTAAAACACCACAATGCCATTTTTAGGTAAATGTGTTATTCCCCTGAGTCCATTTATGGGATCAGTTACAGACTGTATAAATCTTTCAACAATTGATTTAAAAATGTGGACAGTGAAGATAAATTATAAACTGAAAATTTTATCCTTTTATTCCTAATATAAATTGCAAACTATAAGTGAAAATAAATATTACTGAATTTTTACTACTACAGATATTTTATGTCTCTGATAGAGATATTTATATAGCTCTGATAATAGTTTTCACTTTGATACATATATTTGTTTCTCATACTAAGACTCTCATGCACTTTTGATTTTCAAAATTGTTCTCATCTTTCCAAGTGACCTAAAAACACATAAAACTTCCTACTATGATTTTCAGGAAAAAGAAAAACCACTGGAGGATGGAGGAACAGAGATTATCTCCCCGACCTCTGTTTACTTTATCTGATTTGACAAATGAACTTGCCAAGGACATCTTATTCTCCAGATTCCTATGCTACTATCACTACTGAACACAGTTTAAATTTTCCATTGCAGGGTATATGCACCAGAGTCACACTTCTATTGTAAGAACCACCATTTTCTTCTGCTGAGTCACATTAGCCTTCACAGGCATTCCATTTATTTGAAAAAAACCCCTACAAATGCAAAGATATTCACTACACTCATACTTTTTGAAGCTGAGCATCTAATCCAGGCTGGTAACCTGCCACTCCCTCAGAGTGGCACTGAAAAGGAGGCAGCAGCTTAGGTGAGAACAGGCCAGGCTGGAAAGGAGGATTACAGCCTTGCAGCAGCTTGCAAATCCGGTCTGCATTCACATGCAGGGATAATTCCAAAAGGTGTTCAGACTGATTACCAATTCTTCAATAATAGTTATATCACAATAGGGTAAAGGATCTTTCTGAAGCAAGGAATTTTACATACTCTGGAACTGTCTGCTATCCCTACATATTTTGATGGGTATATAATGTTACTTAATTAACTGAGCTCTGCAAACAAAAGAAAAAAAATCTTGTTAGGAAAGGGAATCAAACAATCTGTTTTTATTGTATAGATAAGAAAACCTGTTATCAACCAGTGTTTTGGATCATAGCCAGCACAATCCTTCCCATGATACCACATACAGATCTCTCTTCTGCGATTCATGCAATACACAAGTTAAAAACTATTAAAAAATATGAAAAAAAATTCTGGTCTTCTTCATATCAGATGTGTCTGGAGTTTTAATTCACTCAAAAAAATTCATTATTCTTAAATTCCTTAGCAGTAATGTAACAGATGATTCCCTGTTGTCAAAGATTTATTTGTCAGAAAGGACAACTGGCTATAAAATGTGCAACTCTGTTAGTTTGATTTTTAAATGTGCATTTTCCTGAAAGTGTTAAAACTAATAATGAAATAGATACTACAAGTTTGCTTTCTTTAACAAGCAGTTAAAAGCTCAATGTCTGTAATGTCTGTTTACAGATAAATGCTTATCCTTCTTTGTAATATTTTAACTCCTCCACCTACCTTTTGACCTCCTGCAGATTCTGCACTGTGATGCTCTTTTAGTTTTTGCTCCTGTTCCATGATGTCTTTCAAATGCTCATTTACCTAGAGACAGAGTAGTTAATTCAATTGTCTGTTCTAAGAAGTAAGCCATAGAAATGAGAAGCTCTTCAAAAGGTCTATAAATCACAAACACAGAACTAAAGAGATTAACCAAACATTTCAGACTATAGCCCTGAAGCAAAACCACCAAATGTCAGTCTGGGATGCAGTCTAAGGTCACTGCCTGTTAGCTTTACATTGTACAAACTAACCTGTTCCTTATTATGCTCAGTCACATTTGATTAACAGGGTATCCTTGTCATTTGATTTGATTATGCAGTAAAGGTAGATCACTTCAAGCAAGATGTGTTCAAACAAACAGAATACCTTTGGGTTTAAATCATGACAAAATACACAATGAGATGACATCTTATCAAGAGCCAAAAAGAGACCCTTGAGAGGGCACTGTGGCATCTCAACGTGACACTGACACCTAAGATGTCATATGTAGTATACATCACAGTATTAATTTAGACTTCCCATTTATTTGGTTCACACATGTTTACTTAGTTCTGCAAACTCTTCTTTTTATATTCCATAAACAGCAGATGAAGGAACAGTCTGTATCAGAACAGTCCTGATATGCCTACATACACAAATACACATCCTAGCCTCTCACCTCTAATCAAACCATACAGACAACAAAGGAATCCCCAGCTGGCCTTTCCAGCACTCATACCTTGTTTATCCAGTACATGACAGCATCCTCAATGTCATAGGGCACCTCTGTAGGCTGGAAGAAGGCTGAATACTGCTGAGTGCATGCAATGACTTTCTCCACACTGACCATCTCCACGGTGTAAGCCATCATGAGGGTGTCGATCATGGCCAAGTGAGCACTCTACAGTGAGAAGCACCAACACCTGATTAGTTTGCAAATCAACAGATCTTTCTTATTTATTGTTTCTGAACATAGCCACATATATGAAAAGGCCAAAACTATAAATGATACAAATTTTCTGTCTGATTGTCAGTTTTAAATGACAAACAAATGAAAATAAACATAACAGACTTCAGAATACAAATTAAATTGCAAATTAAAATAACTTCTGTATAAACATTAACACCAAAATTAAGGACCTGAATGTGAGCAGAATATACAAGTTTAATGATTCAAACATCAAATCAGTTTTAACAGAGCTAAACAGATCCTTTAAATTTGTCATGATAGCAAAACCAAACTACCTGTCTGATCAATTTATACTGAAGATGTCTGATGAATTTGTACAGTTATTTGAACAAAAAATAAAAACTGAAACTGCCTTCATAAAAACTAAACAACCTTCATTGTCATGAAAATGCTGTATTAATATGTGAAAATTCATCTATATTTAAAGTCCTTAATCTAGGAAGAAGACATGATTACAATAATCTTTAGTAAAATCCCAACAAAATGATAGAAAAAAAATCTATTTTTCTTTTAGTAAACTACGTTTATGTTAAATCAGATTCTTGTGATTGAATGACAAAGTGATAGTGTTTTTTAGAGGCAGTGCCTACAGCTAAACACATTTACTTCTGCTTCATGGTAAGAAAAACAGAAACAGCTTTCTAATTATTAAACAATATTTCCCATGGATCAGAACAATTTCTAAAGACACTATTTTTAAAACACTGCCTTTAAACACAGTTCACAAGGCAAACAAAGATCCCTAAAACTTGTTAACACCATCACTTCAGTACTATAAGAAATATTCATATAAACATCTCACAAGGTAGCTGTTAGAGCCATGGTAACAGCAATGAACAACATGAGTCACACAGCAATATGCTATCTAATCATCACAGTTAAGGTAGTTCATGCACATCATTTATTCCAGAATTCCCAGCAGGAAAAGGAACAGATCCAGACCATTTGCTGCTCTTAGTGTTTGCATCACCAATGAAAGTGATCATGCTGATCTCAGAAGTAGGCAGCAGCACCTACCACTTTTTTTAATGCAGTTAAGTTGCTTTGTTTCACAAAAAAAAAGAGCAAATTATACTTAACAGACATTCACAAAACTGAAGCTGACAGCCAACCTTCCTGGGATGAGCTTACTGTCCTTCAAATCCTGGATATGGCCTGAAAGCCCTTCCTGCCACAGAGCCCACCTCTGCTCCCAGCAGCAGCAGCACAGCCGGGCAAGGAATCAGCACCTCCTCGCTGCTGCCACCACTGATGGACTCAGTCCCAATACACTCCTTCCACCATGGCTACAATGCCTTAGGAGCTTATTTACAGACCTTAATGACAGCGGCTCCTGGGTGCATGAAGGAAAGTGCTGGGCAGCTGAATCTTGCTGCTCAAGGCACTGAAGAAGGGCAATGGCATTGCCTGTGTGCAGCCTCAGAGTGCAGGGCAGCAATGCTCTGCAGGGACACACGAGCCACTCCTCTGCTGGCCCAGCACTGCAGTGCAGCGAGCTTCAGATCAAGTATCTCAGCAACTGTGAGTACAGTCCCCCAAATCCTTGTGAGGGATTGCAGAGCCTGGGACAGCCATACAAATCCAGGCAGTTCTGGTAGGAGTTCCCAGTGCAGACTGCAGGAAGTTAGTTTAGCACACGTAACACACAGCAAAGAGGGGAAGATTTGGATCATCCCCGACATCTGGGGTCACTGTTCTAATAATCTTTCCTTACTACATCTTGCCTGGACTGAACAGCACCTAGGTTAAAACCCTGAAAAACAGTTTTTCCAACTGTTTTCAGAACCTCCCCCAAAAACTAAAAAGGAGACATTAAAACAGAAGAAAATGCTGGCTTTGCTTTTTAAGAGGAGGTAGTACACAAAAATGTGTTTTCCAGCCAGACATAAGAGTGGCCTCATAGAGAATGTTACTGCTAGGAGCATGCTAGGAGTCATCTGGGCTGATCCAGCACTGTTCCCACTGCCAGCTGCACAAAGGGATTCTTTCCACCTTTCACTCCCTGCCTGCAGGGAGGACACTGCCTTCCATGTGAGGTCTGACAACAAAGAAAGCCCCAGAGGTGTGAAAGCAGCTGCACCTTGCCCAGCTGTTGATCCATGAGTAGTGCCCTGGCTACTACACCCGTGCTCTGAGACCAGCCTGCAAGAAAAACCACCACTGAACTCCCCAGAGGGAATTTAGCAGCTTTGACCTCCCATGCTGGATCATCAGCTTCTCTGGAAAACACCTATGAAGTGGATTGCCAGTGGAGAGAGAAAGCCACTGAAATGTTGCTAGAACTGCCAATATGCTCAATACATTATAAATACATTGGAAAAAGTAAATTATTTACAATTTGTTAACTGAGTCTCATTTTCAATAGTTCTAGCAAATCATTAATGAAGTTCAAACTACTTAAGCAAACAGAGGGAAGAATGACCTTAGATAATAATTTGTACTATCAAAACTAAGTGTAATAAACTTTTACTGACACTGGCTAGATTCATGCCACAACCTGTATTTTATACAAACAACCAAATACAAGCATCTTCACTATCAAAAGTGACTCTAAGTAATTTTCTTTATAATCCAGGCAGGACACTCAGAAGACTTTTAAAGCCCAGTAAGTAATAAAAAGAAGAACAAGTATTATCCTGAGGAACAGAGAGCAAATTGCCACTTCTTTTAGCTAGCAAAACTCAAAATTTTATAAATACTTCCTTTACTAATGAAAATATTTAAAACTTGTAACATATATGGATTTATTCCCCTAGAAAATTGCAAGCAACCAAATAAACATATAGGATAACATATCTAAAATAGCTATTTGTTTAGTTTGGTTTGTTTGCTGGAGTCTTTTTAAAAGGAGGTAGAAAAAAATGAGAAAACTACTTAATTGTACATACAGCCCTACTGGTTTTCTTCCACTTATTCTGGAAAGAGCAGACAAGTTATGTTTTTTACATCTCTTCATTCACTGTGCTCAGTCAGAAACAGTAAACTAAAAACTGCACTATAAAAATAGTGTCCTACTCTTCCAAATACAGGCTTTGTCAGCATAACTGCTAAAGTTCTCAAAAAAATCCCAAGTTTTAAGAAATTCTGTTGATGGTAATACAGTTCTGATTTTTTTGCCTCTCTCACTGAACAGCATATTTTAGGTACCACTAAAAAAATCAAGAGGGAGAGTTCAATTTTACTAGCCAGATCTGTAGTTGCAAGTGAATTGTGGAAGGAAGCAACATTTCATACTGAGGCAGAAACAGAAACCACTTTGAGCTGGGCAGGAACCAGGATCAGCCACTCAGCAATTCCTTCTTTCTCTGGATGAGCCTGGACACAATGCCTGAAGGAAGTGCCCAGGAGCTGCTGATGATTGCAATGAAGACAGAACATTAAATTTTGCTATCTCCTCTGAGGTGGCACCATTCAGATACACAGCCTAAAAAGCCCAGGCAGGATTTCATGCTGCCACATACCTCCCACATCCAGAATTGCAGCAAGGCATAAAGATAGATGTACAGTTCCAAAAAAAGAAAAATCATTTCAGAGAAATAATTTTAATCCCCCCCAAACGGTAACATAAAATGATACAAAACCATTAGAGAAATATCTTTTTAAAAAGTCAAGATCAACACAGTAGCAGTGAACAACACAGGAAATAATACACACCTCCCATAAGTGTTACACAGAGATTTGGTTTAAGCCAATTCAAAAAACATTTTTTTCCTTTGATTGCTTCACTAGAATGGTGCAAAGTAATGAAATCGTAAATAGAACACAACAATATATTAAAAAATACAAAATGCTGGATTCTTAGAGGTGTTTTATGTTCTAAGACACAAATGGGGTTTTGTCTCTCTCAGGTACAGACTGCACAGAACACAAGAGTTTTAACTTCCTAATCTTAACAATCTCATGTAATTACTGGTTAGTTTCTGCCCTGTAATGTAGGCTCCACAGCTTTTCATTCTAATGCTGAATAGCTCAATAAGAAGCTTACTGAACTGCAGAAGAAAAATTATTCTGAACATGACTGTTAATACTTTTCTGTCTGCTTAACATCTGATTACAGAGCTTTCTTCACCTCCACTGAAGAAGTGAAAACAACTTTATTAAAACGTGTACTAAGCAAAAGGTGTATATGATACTGTACACACAGATACTTATGGATAAATACCACAAATTACAGACAGCTCCTACACTGTTACCTACTACTAAGGCTATTTCTTATATTCCATTAAATGATACTCAGGTCAGGACTTCCTCTTCTGAACTCCCTCTTTAGGAAAAACATAGACAAACCCATTTTGCACTAAAGCACTTGAAGAAAGAGGCAGAAAGAAAACAGAGGATACAATTGTTACCCTCACACTAAATAGAAATAAATAATTAGTTCACACTTTCCTGGAGATTTTTCTTGTAATAAAAGTCCCCTAAATCCACTATGCTTTGGAGAAGAGATTTGATCTTTCACTGTCTTTTGTAAAAATAAATATGTATTGCACAACAAATACATATATTTCTAGCTAAATTTATTACAGATTCTGCCTCAACTGGATCAGGCACTTGGGCAAAGAATGCAAGAGTTCAGCTCTCTACATTTAATTGGAAGAATTTTTCTATCTCCCTTGCATCAGCAGTTAGCATGAAGGCAGAGGTTTGGATCCAGGTACTTTTAACACTCCAGTAAAGAAAAACCAAAACAGTAATTCCACAGGCTTGATAAAAATTATTCTGATTATCAGGAATATAGACAGAATAATCACTGTAGGACACATACTTTTGGAAAAAAGGTAAAACAAGAGTGCTCATATCCATGGTAAAAGAAGAGTAATAGCAGGTGAGTATGGCCTTAAATGTACAGGAAAGGTGTGCCAAGAGCACTGTGAGGTTCTCCTTCCATAGCACTCTAACCCACATCTGTGCACCCAGCTTCCTTGCACGTTCTGTGAACAGCAGTTTGATGTGCCAGGCTAGCTTAAGCCTCCAGACCCCTTTTCCAGAGACCCTCTCCCAGATAATCCAAGTCTCAAATGAATCTGCTAGCATAAGGAGATATCATCTAAACTCCAAACCTCAATTAAAAATTGCAGAATTCCCAGCTAAGGGAAAGTATAGGCCAACGCTTGAATATTGCAGGAGGTAAGGAAGGAAATAATGAGCAGAGCCAATAGGTGATAACTCTATTACAAATTTCAAAGCAATTTCTTCATTTGACCATCATATTTACAGCAAAATGAAGACAATTTTAACACTACAAAGGAAACAAGTTCTAAAATATTTCAATCAACAAAATGGAGCAGTCTGAAGCAGTCAGTTTTACTCTGTTTGATGATTTTTGGATGCAATTCTTTTCTAGCCTCAGACAGTACTTATCCTTAGCACAATCCTAAAATAAGCCCAGCTGTCTAGTTAGTCTTGTCCTGCAAGGGAATGATCATGCTGAATTACCTCCTTGTTGCATTGCCATGAAGAACAAGGGCTTGACTCTGACAGGATGCTTACTCAGCAAGAACAGGCATTACTGAGTCATGCTAAGGACCTTAAGACAGGTTCTGCAACACAGAGGGAATGTTTTTTGTTTCAATATTTTTATAGCCTTCTTTATTTGATTAACTTATATATATAAAGATATTGTTGGGCTGACTATACACATCTGACAGAGGAAACATAGGTCACTCCTATGAAAAGGATTTCTCAGGTACAGATATTAGCTATGTTAAGCATTTTGATAGCACTTACAAGTTTGACCTAAGATTTCCTCATTATGCTCATTAGGGAGCTTCATAATTTGATCTACTAACTCAATCCTAACTAAATACCTAACAGAGATTCCTATATTTTCTGGATGACATAACCAAGTGAGACTTTGACCTACTCCAGGACATAGTGAAACAAAATACCTGCACAACACCCACTGGAATCAAGAGCCATCAAATGATGCTCATCACATTATTTAAATTTCGACTTATTTTATAGTTTCACACGACCTACTTTGAAGTTTTAAAATATACTTACCAATTGCAAGTTGCCTGTTCTTACTTACTGGGAGAATCAAGTGCCTAATGGTAAAAACCACAAAGGCACTTCAGTCTTTATGCTAACTAACTAACCCAAGTTTCAAAGATAAATACTGGTAGTTAGATAGTTTAAACTAAAGTAAGAAAGTAGCACGGGATAACTGGTAAGACAGTGATACACATTTCAACAAGTAAATAGCAAGAGTCTCAAAATTCCCAGAGGACTTTGTTTTTGCAGATAATTCAGGATTTTCCTAGAACATAATGTCAAATCATGTCCAAATAAAACAACACAAAAAAATCTTTTATAAATTACTTATGTGCATTGTCTCCTTGCTCTTATGCTGGTTCAAACCAACAACAAGCAGTAATTGTATTAAATATCATCTAAATTTCTTATTTTCACAGCAAGCTCCACTATTCCTTGAAGAACACAGGAACAGGAAAAAGAAAAAACAAGGCTTTGTCTTATCCATATATGAAAAAAAAGCAGTTCCCTCTTCATGATTCACTCATACCTGCACAGGAATGACATTAAAACCACTGGTTTAACTTCTCTGGCAGCTCAGCTCACACCTGCAGAGCAGTTATCACCAGGAAGTATCAAAGCACATTCATCTCAAAACATCTGCTGGAGGAACCCAGCCTTAGGAGTGCTGCAGAACTACCACTTCTTCATGGAAAAGCAGGAGCAGTGCCAAGACAAGCCAGATTTCTACAGAATTTGGGGTGAAGAGTTCAGGGTTGGGTGATGCGATAGAAGTATTTAAGAAGGGAAGTATGGCAAAGAGAAAAAGAGGCAGAGATCCCAAAACAAAATTTATGTGTAGGGCTGAGGTGTTAATCCATGGAGATGAGACTGGAAAAGGAAGCAGGGATGTCTTCTCCAGTGCATGAAGCCTGGCACTGAGCCTCAGCATGCTGCAAGCCCCACTGACAAAGCATCCCTGAGCCAGGGCTCATTCTGGGGTCAGAGCACACTACTTCTGGAACTTTACAACACACACTTCTAGTTCATCTGTTTGACACTTAAATATTGACAGCCAGTTCTGAATGGCAGCTATTTTAGCCCAGGTGACTGATATAATATGCTTTCTGACTTATCTGCATTTCAGTTTTGCTCCTTTTTTTTTTTAATGAAGCTAGTTAGTTACTCACACAATCCTTAGAAGGTTAAAGACTCCAGTGAATGTAGAACACCCATTTGACTGAAGGCATGTAACCAACTTGATATTACAATGATAATTTACTAAAAGATCACCTGAAGTAATACAGAGCATGATAGTTCACATAATTCTCAACATTTAACAGATCTGCAGCCTTGGTTTCTGATGAACTGAATTGTAATAATGAGCTTTTCTGCATATAGTACTAATGATGCTTTAAATGCAGTGATGAATAGTACAATATATTGGTTTGTTCAATTAATCTGTTTCAAAGACTGAACTCTCAATATCATTATGTTTGTAAAAAAGGTAATCAAAAAACCACTGCTTTTCTACAAGACAGGAGATTAAGTTATCTGTGGTTCTTTCCCTCATTCTTAAACCAAAAGAGGATCAAGGACCAAATTATCAATGGAAATCTCCAACTGAATTCCGCACAGCTCTGGGACTGGCCTTCCAGGACATGTTTTTAACTCCTACATTCTACTCCATTTCCTCAGGAAATGTGCCTCCCAGCTGGAACTTGTATGAGACACTTGCCATAATATAAAACTGGAAATCCAGACTTAAAGTCTCGAGGAAGGCATTTTAAGAACAACTTTTTGTTATAAACAAGATATTTGGGGTGTTTTGTTGCAAAAACCATCTTTGTTTTTGAAAGTTACCATCCTTCTTGGTTCAAATTTTTATGTTTATAATGTAAGGAGGAAATGTGTATCATTCTGCACCTTAGATACAGCAAAAAAATGTGATATTGATGCTAATGCCTCTAACATGTAAGCATCCAAGACCTAGGGACAGATTCATTGTGTCACAAGTCAAATATCACCATATTTTTACAAAACTGGTGCTGAAGAACCTATGAAAAGCTTCTGTGGTTTTTCTAGGAAAGAAACATGAGACTCTTTATTAGGCTTAGCTTTCTTCATTGATCTAGCAAAATATTGGCTTAAGAAATCAAAATATGTATGTTCATTTCAACATGATAACTTCCAAGGAGGAAAACTAGTTTCAATTTTTACATGAGAACATAATATGAAATCTTCTTGCATTTGCATATGAACAGGCTCCTGATAATTTCCTTGCTGCTTCTTTATTAACCATACAAGGACAGAGAAATAAGGTCATCACATTCATTTCTATAATGACAATTACAGTAAGAATTGGAGTTATTTGACCTTTTCTTCAAAGGTTTTTAAGAATACCATATTTATAGATCATAACACAACATAGTAAGACATGACAGGGAAGTTGACCCGGACAAAACTTTTCTGCTAAAGTAACAGCTAAGGTCAAAACAAATTTTCTAGTCTCCTACTTTAAATGAACACTATTAGCAGTGTTAAGTAATGAAAACAAACAAAATTGTACTGATCACAAGAAATATATTTCTGTAAGGTAGTAAAACCTTGCAAGTGACAAGCTGCTGACTAACAGCATTACTAAATCAGACAGCTGACCAACATTTTTTCATCGACTTATTAAAGGATTAGGAGAGGCCAGCCACAACAGTGGCTGCTAAACAAGGATATGGCCCACAGTGATGTTATAGCAGAAGTGGGAAAGGTACTTTATGGCAGTTTCAATAAACATATTCAAAAGTGTTTCCACTTGTTTTGTTAATCTGGACTAAACACCAAACTTGAGGACACATCTTGAACCTCTGGAGTATGGGTTCTTCAGAGAAAGACTCTTACATATGCACACAGAGGCGTAAAACAGTTGCTTTACAGTAAACTTCAAGATCTGTTTTTTCATTGTTCAAAGCAACTGTGCTAGACTTTATTAAAATACACTATATTCTTAAGAAAGAGCAATCTGCGTGCCCTCAGAGATTGTGTTGTACCAGTAATCCTTATTAATAGATTACTTGGACCCAGGGATGTCCACTTCATCTACTGCAGCAGATTTTTGCAGGACATCTGGCAGTAGTTTCCATCACCATAAGCTTTTGCTAAGCACAGGGTCATACCCAGGCTCTGTCTGCATCAGGAACTGCTGCAAACCAACAGCAGCAGATTGGTACCCAGAAAAGGGCTCTGCTAAAGACAGGATACTGACAAGAAGGACTGCAGTTGCCAATTAACTTCAAAAAAAAATCTCTACACTCTGCTTAAAAAAAATTCTGGAATTCAAGCAGTGCACTAATAAGGCAGTGTATCGTCTTTCTATCAGTGTTTCACAAAAATGGGAAGGTCGATGACATAGTAGCTAAAGCTTTTCTTGGAAGTTACTTTGGAAAAGGCATGAAAAGTATTTATCAATATGATGCCACCTTCAGGAACTACAATTTCTTCAACAACACTTTTGAAAAATAAAATGGGATATTAGCTTGCAGCCTATGCACAGAAAATATTAAAATGTTTTACCCAAAGACTTAAGATAGAACAGGAGATCACTGTGGACTAGAGGCTACTTAGCTAACTGGTGAGCAAGGTAAAACAGTGTCCATTCTCATCCTTCACAACTATCTGTGAACCAGCACTTTTCAGAGCACGGAAATGAATTGCAAAGTCTCCTTCCTCCACCTCTCTTTGGCAATGAAATAACTGCTAGTTCATGTGTCTTCTTAAGAATTAAAACAATAAACCACACGACCGTGTTCTCATTTCTCATGCATTTTTGGTTTATAATGTTATTATTCCAGGACATGTTGTGTAATTACTAGCTCTTGAAACAGTGAAGTCAGCTGCAGCACTAACCTATTCACATTGTAGTAAACAACCATTTTCTTAGGCAAAATATCCCTCCCCCACTCCTCCCCAACTAAGGCAAGCTGAGTAAAAGAGCATGGTGATAAACGAAACAAAAAAGAAAAACCAGCTGAAGAGAAAATCACAAGGCAGAAATGGGAAAACCGCTAACTCCTATCCTTTTATTTTCCAAATAATTACCTTAAGATAACAATAACTAGATTATAAGTATTTTCTTTGCTTACAAGAACACTCAATAAATACCAACAGCATTATTTGAAACCTTCTGCTACAAGCACAAGATATGTCATTGCACGCTGTCAAGAAACCACACAAGCCCTTCACATGATAATCTTTCCTTTGGAAAAAGCAGTGACCCCATACATGAACCTCACTTTGTTAATTGGAAAGAAGAGGGAAGATAAATGGAGGGAAGGAGCTGGGAATTACTTTATAGCTGTCCTTAAACAGTGGATTCAGACACCAGGAGCTGTAACCACCAAGTCCCATCAGCAGCACCCCTCCTGCCATGCAAGGATCACTGCAGGCCCTGCACAGGATTCAGGCAGTTCCAGTAATTCTTAGCATTGTTTCATTGGCCAAAAGTGTAAAAACACAGAATAAAAAAATATCTGCTGGGCAGTTTGGCTGCTGAACGTTTGGAGGAACTGAAAACAGGGGTTTTTTCTGATGAGGTGGAAAAGAAGCTGGTGTAAGCATTGAGGAATGACATCAAGCCATGCTAAAATCCCTGGAGAGGTACTGCTGTAAGGATTTAATTGATGTTTTTTCTGATTGACTGAGTAAAGCAAAGAACAGTAGAAATTGTTGTTTTCCATTTTTCTCTTAATTTTTGAATGCCTTGTTTTACTCTGTGTTTCATGTCTGTGGTTTGTTTGGGTTTTTTCCAAACCTCCTTCTCATTAAAATTAGAAATTGCCTGACATCTGTTCTTTCTTTTCAAGCATCCAAACTCTGAAATCCTATAATCCGTAAATGGGAAAGGACGATTACTGAGAAACTTGGCTGAACTACATGTGAGACACATTATGGGACATTTCAGCAATCAATTTAAAATCACTGGATTCAAGTGTGTTATTTCAGAATTGCAGGCAGTATCTGCAACTTATGTTACCTAAAATACCCAAAGGAAAATCTTATCAAACATAAAAAGCTGGCTGTCTGCATAGACAAGTCAATCTGAAGAATTTGAAAAAGAAAAGAAATCGATACTGTGATAAAACAAGATGGAATGGGCACTAGTAGAAAAGCTGGTATGCAGTTCTCACTGAAGTAGTAGTATCACAGGACATGTACTGGTCACAGCTAACAGGCAGGATACATTTCAGCAACTACCTGCTCATCCAGACATATGACAAGCCCAAATCAGTAAGCAATTTTACCAACAAAAATTCTTACTGTATACATTATAGATATGAAAGACTGTGCAGAAAATTATATTAAACAAGAAAACTTGTCAATATTTTAAAATGTACATTAAAACATAATTTAGATAATTTAGGGTTTGCCTAGAAATGTTATTCAAATTTAGAGAATAGTTGCTATTTTAAGATGCATTATTTCTGAATTATTATGTTTATTTCAAGCTCTATGTTGGATACATATGGACACACATCAAGCAAGGCAAGAGGTACAATAAAGGCCCAAGAATGAACCCAGGCTAGAGGAATGCCAAGCCTACAGAAGAATGTACACATGGTTTCTCCCTGAACAGAGGGCTCTGTGGAATTTTAGCTTTCAGTAAGTAATGTATACTCTGTGTATATAATGCAGCTACAGTGGATATATTGCTTTAATGTTTTATTTTATTAGCTCATGACAGATTAAAGGTGTGGGTACAGACCTGGGGTATCCCGTAGTTCATAGTCTTACAATTATTGATGGAGAACAATCACACAAGCACCTGTAATCCTCACTTTAAATAAAATTTCATTTCAGAAAGACAGTTTTATATGTTCATACTGCTGCAAAGAAAAAGGACAAATACAAACTATTAGGATAAACTGATAAGAATATTCACATTAGTATCCATGCTTTATTTTGCGTCTGGAACTCCTCCCATTCATCCTCTTTGCACCTGGATGCAAAACATATACTAGCCATCAAAGAGTGTATGGTGTAACACTTGCTACATCACTTGAGTAGCTCAAAAGATATTATCAAACCCAAAAGCTGCCCATACTGAAGAAAAACCAAGACAAAACAAATTCAGTTTATCATGTCCAAAGAACAAGCACAGAGAAGCTCAACCAGAGCAGCTACTACAGACAAGAGCAGTATGAACATTCCTCACTTCTTTCCTTTCATTATAGCCTGCAACTTCCTTGTGCCAATCCAAGTGCAGTCACCCTGATGCCTTGGGTTTTAGCTTTTATATTTTTCAGAATCTCTGCTGCTTAGTGTGTAACTGTGAAACTTCATGTTAGGTGTCACTAAGTTCTCTTCACAGGGTAGTTAGACAAAACAATTCCTTTCTAGCTAAAGAATCAAGGACACCCAGTACCCAAAAAGCAGAAACAATGGCTAAGGGAAGGGGGCGAGCCAGGGGGCTGAGACTTCATAGCCTGGGGCTGCGGTTGAATAATTGACCCCAACATGCAGAAGAACCAAAACTTATAAAAGAGGGAAGACTCGTGACTGGAATCCATCTTGGATTTGATCTGGCTGTAGCCCTGGCCGGGCTCTTGCACTGCCCAAGGTGCATCCCTTTAATAAATACCTATTTTATTCCTTTTGCTTTGCTTAGTCTCTCTTCCAGGTCAGCCTTTCCAGGCAACAGCCCAAGGGGAAAGCGCTCTCAGCTCCATCCCTCAGCAGGCGTGAGCAGCAAGGGCCATGTGCCAGGACAGCCAGGCCAGGCTGGCCGGAGCAGGAAGCACGGGGAAGTGAAGGGGGATGTTCACACACCCATTCCCACAGCCATGGCCCACACTAACCTACCAGATAGCTGCAAAATGAACAAAAGGCAAGGTAATAGTGATTCTTCAAACCTTATACTTGGATACTCCAAAATACTTCCAGCATTGATTAGCATGACTTAAGCAATGACTTATGAATTAATTCCCTAAATGACTATACTGGGATTCTCTTTGCATAAACTACAGATCCTTTTGGCAATGCCAGCTTTATCAATGACTGACTAGAAAAGTTATTTTGAATGCTGTCTTCATCTTAACTCTAGATTCTGAATGTCTTATTTCCCTTCTTGTAAATCTGGCTGAGTAACTCTCCCGTTTGTTACAGATACACATTTACACACCAACATATCTATAGGAATGAGATGTCAGAGTGACTTTTGATACACATAGCAAATGATGTTTGCAACAGGCCTTCATGAGAATGAATCAGTCATTCAAACAGCATTATCCCTTTGAGATAAGAACAAGACAGGCTGTTACATTTAGAGACTAATGTCATGCTTTTGTCAGAGTTCCAAGACTGCAAATGAAAATGCCACTTTGGCTTTTCCTAGCTTTCCAGTATTTGACACTGCCAGTATTTTTTTAAACTTTTTTCATGCACAGTTAAATATATAAATAATAACCTCAATTTTGTTTCTATAGATACTAATATCAGTATTAAAAATTTGGGGTTTTAAACAGATCAGTTTTATAAAAAAAATCAACAATTACAAACACCACTCATTCACTTAACTAAAGCAAAAATGTTCAGCTCTTTATATTTTATGTATATATATTATGATCTTTTAATTCCTCTGTTAAAACTTGCTGTTAAATTCTGGTATTTCAACAAGACACTTGATGAAACAATTTAAATTCTCTTCTAATTACTGATAAAGAATGTATTGTCTAGTACTGAATGCATTCATATTTTTAAATAGAATGCTATATACCTATGATAAAACATGCTGCTTGGTGAGATAAAAGACAATTCTTTCACATAAATAATTAATTAATAGATACATATATAGACCTGATTTTATAGTCTTCTCACTCAGCCTCCACATTTTATCCTGAATTTGATTAATTTAATAAACATTTCACTGAAATAGTAAGCAGCCCTACCTTAAGCAGTATGTACTGTGTACTGACACTCACAACAGGGGAAAACAAGTGACCCAAAACAAGTGACCAAGCTTTCCAAATTCACCTCAAAACCTCATTAAGTTTTCAATACATAATCATGTCCAAACTGCTTATGCAAATGCAATTGCAATTAATTGCATCCTCTAAAAAGGCATCTGAAATGTGTAAAAGAGTACAAAAACAGTTTCTGTAAATATAATCCTACTTTAACACACTTTTTCACAGCAAGTACGGAAGTTAAATAATGTAAAAACTTCAATTAAAAGTTCAATTATTATTCCCGTACTTTTCTTCAGTATTTTCCTGCTCCAATATAAATCCATTATTTTGCCCCCAGAAATTATGACCAAAAAGTAGGAGATAATGGCATGTCTAGTTGCCAACAAATGAACAATGTATTATTTTAATCTGTAAAGCACCATGTATACTGATGCGGCTGCAAGAAGCAGAGGAGGAGTGGTGGGAGTTACACTGTGGGAGAAAAAGAAATTATCTCCATTCTGGAAGAAGATATTCCCAGCAACAGGGCTTTATCACATCATGCCTACACACAGATCTGGAAGTCTGCTTTATTGGGATTGTCACAGATCGATGATGTCCTTTTGATAGAATAACAGAAGCACTTTGGGGAAACACCTCCAACTACTTGGCTGTGATTATCTTTTAGTAACAAGAAGGTGCAAAGTGGGAAGCAGTTGAGTTGCTCTGTATCAGTGATCTCTGTGAATTGATGAACTGTAAGCTCCAGTCTCTGGAGAAACTTTGCTTCCTCTCTCACCCAGCCATCACTCTAAGTCCCCTTGAAGATCCAGTTTCCCTTCTAAACCCTCTGACTACTCACATTTTTTTTCAGACCTACATCCTGAAAGCCTCCTTGAACTATTCTCAGTATGTGCTGGCTCAGGAAGGAAGCTCATCAGAGTCCACAGCTATTTGGTCTGCACTTCAGCCTTCCCTTTGGCAAAGGAGTGAATTTGGCTCACTCTCCTGTAGTCCAGCAGTTATCTCCAATATGCTTGCAAGAACTTGTACAAGAAGGAATTCTTAAAACAAATAGCTAGCAGAAGTGAGATATAGGCCATCCCTAAGCAGAACAAAAGACAAAACCAAAATGTCATTGAACTAGTATTAAACCTGCAAATTCAGATCATAGTTTAAATTATTATCAAAGAAAATATGGGAAAGGTACAGAAGCAATGCAAAGAATGAAAAATCAGCAAGGTATGCCATCAGGAAAACTAAAAGGAAAAATTAGTCTGTAAAAAAAAGGAAAAATTAGTGGCTGTACTGGAAGAATGGTAGGCATTTTTCCAGATAAAATAACTGCCAGGAAAAAAAACCACAACCCACCATTTAGAAGAACTACGATTTAGGCAGGACAACAAAAGTGACAATATGGTCAAAATAGAATATATTTTAGAGTAACATGAAAGCAGTCTTGCATGATTTATCCTTAATTTAGTCATCAAGATGGCAGCTTACATCAGCTAAAACTAAATATGAACCAAGAGCTTTATCACACAGGGAAAAAGTGATGTAAGTGGCAGTAGAGACATGCAGTTATACCATTAAACACAGCAACTTTTTAAACCACCTAAGTGCTGACAGGCTTTTGTGCTGCTGTCCAAAGTTTCAGCCTTAAGAAGCCAGCTTGCAGCTCTTTTCTTTGATGACTGAGGACATTTATTGTGTTTAAGGGTGGGAAATACTGGCCAACAGAGAAATATCTCAATTCTGTTAGGAATTAACATACTACCCTGCAAGCTGACACTAGTCGTGTATTTTCCTTTTTGTAAGGGGAGTTCTAATTCAGTCTTCTAGAAAATATATTAATTTTTTTATAGTCTTTGGATTATCTGCAAGTCTGCCAATTTCATGCTTAACCTAAATCTTCATCTCAGTCCAGAGCAAAGGGAAAGAAAAAACCACCGTTTTTAAAACTACAAAAGGATTAAAGAGGAATAATCTGTACACATTGAGCTATTCTTCCAATAAGTCTAAGAACACTGGGACATTCCAAAAGATTAGAAGACATGAGACAATGGATTTTTTTTTTTGAGAGTCAACACACAATACAAACAATTTTATTGCCCCAAATTCTTCTTCTGATCTCATGTAAAATAATTTCAGAGTCAACAAGCAGCTTGATTTATGTATAATAGTTGAACACATGCCAATTTAAACATGAACTAAGGGAACATAAGCCACTTTCTAAATTCACATATAAATGTAAGTGCAAAGTGCAAATTATGAGTGTAAGGCATCTAACTTTATACTAATACATTCAGATTAAAGAGACTTCTTAATGCTGGATACATTAAACTGATTTGTGGTGCATCCATGAGCATAGAATCAGCAACGAACTGGTGAATTTTTCAAGAAACACCACAAGAATGAGTTAACAGCTCACCATCTCTTACTATTTTACCAGTGACCTGGAAGGAAAACTCATCACTGATCAGGTTTAAAGAGAAGGCAAAATTTGAGGGAAAATGATGAATTACAGGAGTAATCAGTTCCCCCTCTCAGTTCGGTAGGGTAAGAAGTCCCACAGAAATGGAAGGTCCCACCTTAGCTGAAAAAAGTCAAGCTACAATAATCAGAATGGTAGTGCCTTCTCCAATACAGGAAAGTTTAGTTATTTAAGAAAAGGAACCTAAAACAATTGACACTACAGCCACAGATATGATCAGAGCATAACAGTGTTAAGTCATTAAGACATTAGATCTTGTTAGAACAAGCAAGGCAGTATTATCCTTCTCCTTCCCCCATAAGAAGTACAAGTCAATAATACCAAAGTACATGTAGCCCCTTACATAAGTTCTGTTTCCCAATGCTCTGGAAAAGCCAGATAAATTGTCCCTCATTGCTTAGAGGCGTATGAGTATTTTTGCTGCTGTTGTTGAAAGTATATAGTACTTCAGGAGGATTGGGTTTTCTTTTTGCCCCCAAAGCTTTGACCTGGAAAAATAAGAATTTTCATACACATGCATCATACTTTTAGAATCAGGATTTGCTTCTCTCCAGCAGTTCTTTAGCAGAACATATACACATTTCTTTATCAACTTCAGTATTACCATGCTATTTTACTTCCCAACTGAGTAAGTTAAGTGTTCTTTGTATTTCTTCCTGTTGCTAAAGAAAAGCTAAAAGCAGGAGTTGGAGTAAGTTCATCCTTTGCAGGTATCTACCTTATGAGACAGACCTTACCATAAAGAATTTATCAACACAGAAGTTATGAGACTTCCCTGACAAAATGAGATAGTGAACTACATTAATTTACAATCTTTCTGTAGGCAGTCACAACATTTTTAACCTCACATATACACAGCTGTCTTTACAGTGAACTTCTAAGTACCATTCGATGGTTTGGTTTTGCTTTTGGGAGCAGGGAAGTTAGGAACAGGGATAAGGAAAAGAAACAAAAAAGTAAAACGCTCATAATTGTGAATTTTCTTTCCATCAACCTTCTGTCCATTTCATCGTTTAGGATGTAACCTGGCAGAGTCCTGTAATTCACCCTAACCTTTATTTTTTTTTTTTTTTTAGTCCATGCTTCAAAGCAAATTGGCTATCTTGGCAAAACAATGCCCCAGAAATGTACCAGAAGGATTTACACAATTCTTTCTATGTAATAGACCAGGCAGCTTTTACAAATGTTTATTACCTCACAGAGTTCCTTAAGAAGGAAAATCAAGTGCTGGTATTTTCCACCAAGGCCTATTTCAGCAACATATGGTATAATCGGTTCCAAATTAATCTTAATATGACGGAGAAGAGAGTCAGAAAAAAGTCTGTATTAACCTTTTGCACCAGAATAGAGAACACACAAGTAAATCACTGGTCAGCAGGCACAATCTGAGCTTAGAGACTGTCACCACCAGACCAGGAGCATGCAGTGAATGTCACTGCAAGAGAGGCAGCTGGCACACACATGGGTCACCTCTAGGCTCTTGCTCACAAAAACACCTCACAAGCCATGTGCCCCACAAGCCTTGACAAGGTCACCTGGAATCCTGGGTCCAGTTTCCAACACAACCTGTCCAGAAAGAGCCACCAAATGGCAGGTGTTTGGAATGAAGAAAGGGCTTGGGAAACAAAGGGCCTGAGGGACCTTACCTGCCCACACACAAAAGAGCTGCTACAAAAAGGAAGGGAATAAACTGGTCATGTTCACACAGGCACCATAGAAATTAAGGAGTTGATACTACATAATAGACTTTAGAAAGTCTCCTTTTCCTTAAATTTCTTTCTGATGGCAGGGTTGTTCTGACAGGTGATATGGCAAAATACCATCCCTCCCCCCACTTATATACCCCAGAACCTCAGGAATTAACTTATAATTTTCAGCATCAGTAAAGAGGGTGAGGTGGTACAACTTCTGTAACTACACCTTTGAATAAATGCTGTTGACAAACAGGGAGAAAATGCCATCTGTCTTTCAACAGCACTTAATTGGCACCTATTGCAGAGGTTGGTTACCTAAATACCACTTACTGCAATTTACTTCAATATATGAGTATCCTTTAATAATGTAACAGATACATCAGTTTCATATTTAAGAAACATGTTCCTATGTGAAATGTCATATATGAGATTTCTTATTACATACTATATGTATTTAATAATTGCATAATGTAAAATTAATCTGATGACCCATTACATGCTTACCCAGTATCTACATATTCTCTCTGCTTTTCTGGTAACTTTCTTCTTTTAAAGGCCATAGTATTTTTAACCTGCCACTTCTTTATGAAACCAAACAGTTAAAAGAATTTCAATAGACATTTCACATTCTATATATTTAAGTAATAAATATCGACTGCTGCGTCTTCTAAATTGTATTCCAAACACCCAACTTAGATCTTATAAAAGCTCTTGCCATTTCAGCTTTAGAGGGGTGTCATCAGTCTTGACAGCTGACTGATTTGGATCTCTGGCTACTGCTAGATGATTATATAAATTGTGCTAAAGATAACTTTTTCCATTATTCTAGAATCATAAAGCTGCAAGATTTCTTTCTAACATACACTTTACTATTTTTTCCACTGGTCTTAGATTCATGGTTTGGGAAGGCAAAGAAATATACTGGGAGATATCCTTCCTCACAACCTCTGTACATGAGGGAAAACTGAACATCATCTGCATTTATAGTAGAGAGTTTTCTACAGAGCATTATTATAAGTTTGTAACTTAAACTATTCAACAAGTCATCAGATAATCTTTTAATGTAAATCTTGTTGTGTTTACATAGGACAAATTCTACTGGATTTTGCTTTGGCTGATTTGGAGAGGAATGTCCGCAAGGTAATACAATTTTGTACTAGTTCATATAAACCTATCAGCTCCTACAAACAATGGACATACATTGCTATTTACAGCATTTCCCTAACTGTCACACAAGAAGGATAGATATACTACAGAGACCTTAAGATATTTTGTTCATTCGACCTCAGGAAAAGAAAAATCTCATAATGTTGAATTCCATAGAGTTTGTAAGAACAAAGATTTTGTTATGATACATCTACTGTGATGACAGAGCGTGTTCTCTGCTGATAAAGGCAGGCAGATTGCCAAGATTATGTGTGCAGATTAACAAATGCAGATTCAAAATGTTCTTTTGTACTAGACTGGAGCAGCTGCTGCATTTTGGGGAGTACAAACTGTATTCCTTCAACAGTCAGTGTGGTTTTGTCCCCTTGCTGCTGTGTGTATGTACTACACAGAGCTGGTAGTGAAGCTCTCCTTATGTTTACATGACAGACCCACACCTCCTGCTAAAAGCTGCTCACTATTTTCCATAATAGGAAGAAAGCAGTGCTCTTCAACTGCCTGCTACAGCCATGTACGATTTTTAGCTTTGCGCTAGCCAGTACAAGGGTATTAAGAAATATTTCTCTTCCTTACCATGATTCAAACAAACTGATGAAGAAATTACTTCTAGGTAGTCTGCAAAACAGTTCAGATACATCTTTTCCTAATAGCTCAGTTAGTGTGCTCCAAAATATACTTAACCCAGTAGAAGCAAGACCATTCCTAAACATTTATTTAAATAAACCTTTCCACATATTTAAAGATACAAAGAAAGTTCACAGCAGCAAACCAACAACCAAAAGCTGAACCACACTACATAGCAGTGTTTTTGAAACAGGAAGAAAATGCTCTTAAACCGTGTTTAACAAAACAGTCCTTCTTTCAAGGTTAATGAAAATACTTCCCGGCGTTTTTAGAAAACATTTTATACATGGTATCTGGCATTCTTTATGGGCTTAATTCATGACACATCTCTTTCATAATTTATTCCTCCTTTTAACCAGTTTTCTTTTTGTGTTTCAGCAGTGGATTTTGGTCTGTTCTCAGGTGGTTGTTTTGGGTTTTTAATTAAATCACCACCATTACCCCTTTTTTCTCCATCTCTCCCTCCCCCACAGGTTAAAAGCACCACATGATGGAATAATAACTAAGAATAAAATCAGAAGCTCTTTGATTCAAAACTTGAGTTTGTTCAAGGCAGATGAACACCAACTATTTTGCAATGAAGTGAACGAGATAGACATAGTAATGCACTGCATTATTTTCTCATGAGAGGCATGAGACTTGACTTTGGGAGGTATTACCTTCTCTTGAGGTTAATTTAATTTCCTATCATTATTCCAAAAGCAGCAGTTTGATTTAGGAGATCACGTATCTCGTTTGCAAGACGTTGCAATATTCTCTCCTCATTTTAGTAAAAGATTAAATGTAGTTACCACAATTTGACATTAGATTAAGCATGAGAAAATATGCTGATGTTTCTAAATTTCCTACTACATTCAGCTGGCAAAGGCCAGTGTAAGGGCATCTCTGTAAACATCTGTATCCATCAGGGGTTTTATGACCGTTCTGAGAAGGCACTTTCAAGACAATACAAGCAACACAGTTTATTAAATAGCTCTGCATGACTGAAATCAACCCTACAAGAACTGCTAAAAAGAACAATCAGATTTAGTTACCTTCTAGGCCAGAATTCTTATTAATACAAATTTGAAATTCCAGTTGTGGTGCTGGAACCCTAAGACCAAAACACTACATAGATTTTTGTACTGAAATTAAGGATGCTGGATAAAAAAACAAAACAAACGAACAAAAAGCAACAACAACAACAAAACAAAAATAACCAACAATGACTAAAATTAAAGCTAGAGAAATCATAGAAACCCTCAGGGTTTTTAGCATTAAAGTTTCTGGAAAGGACTAGGAAAGCATCCCTCCTTTGTATTCTGTACAGACACAACTTTGGCGTCAGTAGTTTTGCTACCTTCCACATTATTTGCCACACTTGGTGCACAAGTTGAGCAGACAGCATTCCATGAAAACCCAAAGGATGTTGCAGAGGCCTTTGTGGTTATCTAAGTCTTCTACAAATTTGTGATACAGATATACAGAAGTACAGCAAACCCTACTATAACTCACACTGATAACCTGGCATGTTTTGCACTCCCTAAATTCTAGACAAACATACTGCAGAAGACATCCTAAGACACTGCTTCTGTTTACATGAGACAGAAAAAAAACATTTTCTACATACAAGAGAAACATAATTAAATACAAGCAGCAAGCAAAACAAAATACCCAGGCTATGAGTCAACAAAAATTGCTTGTAAAAAAAGCTAACAGGACATGAAGTTCTAAGTTAAAATGGCAAGTGCAGAATGAGCTCTGTGGAGAGCTGGAGCAGTTGCTGTGGCCCAAGCATGAACTGGCACCCTGTGTGTGAGGGAGCCTGGTACAACACTGCTGTGGCAAACAGCTGTTAGTGCAGTGCTGACTGTAGTGGGAGGGTATGTTTGACACAGAAAACCCAGCAAAAATACTGGATCTCTATTTTCAAGCAAATGAGAACCTTACGAGGAATGCATGTGAAGAGATGAGACTACAAATGGAACCAAAAACATGGAACCTCTAATGATTACATTTTCCCAGCCCAAACCCACAGCAGACTGGTTCTACACAGCACATCAGCCTCACTGAACTCAGGTTCTGTTTCACCACTATATTTGCTTACTATTTTAATCTTCTATGGAACATACCACTATCAAAGATGATTTTATGTCACAAGGCAGTTAAAACCTAGTGCTTTAACTAACAAATTATGGTATCTATAGGCTCAAGTCAAGTAACTGCAAATTCTTTTCATGTGTCTTCATCTAATAACTAATTTACAATAGCATGGAATGGAAACTTGTTGCATCATGCCTTAAAACAGAAAAGAAAATTCTTCAGGGCAGAAACCACATCTTACTTCTTTGTTCTGTGAAGTGCTTAGTACACGTTGTGCTGCTTTCCAGACCAGAGTTAAAGGAGCTGTACAGCCTGGAAGTGCAGAGACTGCAGCATGTAGCTGCAAGTAACTGGGTGAGCTGCTGCAGCCCTTCCTCAAGGAGAAACACACCTCTGCTGAAAGGCACTGTCACTTCCAATGAATGCAGTCTGCCAAGGAGACCAAAAGTCTGGATTGCAGGATGAGTTAACCACTTACTGTCTGTTATCTCGTCCAGCAGGAGAGCCAGGTTCTGGCTGTGGTACATACACACCTAGCACCACCAATCCCCCAGTCCTCCTGCCTTCCACACGAGTTTCGCTGGCTGTGATGAACTCCGCTATCGGTTCCACCAACCGAAAAGCAAAACTTGTGCAAAGGTCCCTGGAGTCAACTCTGCTCCCTCATCAGGGGACTCACTTCAGTCAGATCTGCTCCAGTCCTGAGAAATGAGTACCCCTTGGCAAGTGGGCTACCATAGGTGTGATCCTAGAGCCCAGCTTCCAGGTTACATGCTCATGAAAACTGCATCTGTGCTCCTGAGACATCCCTACACTGCAAGCCACGAGAGCAGTAACTGGAAGAAATATAGGTGTTTGCCTCAAACATGCACTCCTGATGACTACTAACCAGCTAATACAGGCACACTTAATTACACCTCAGCAATACTCCAGATTCACAAACTGTTACAGAGAAATTACTGCCAGACTTCCTCACAATAGACATCTTCAAGGAAGAAGGCAATCTGCAGCTAAATGGATGTACAACTTGCATGACAGTACACTACTTTTTATATTTAAACTCCATATATGCAAATAATGTGTCGGAATTAGGAAAGCTGCAATTTTTATTCCTACCAGCTATTATGTATGGACTTACTGCTGGGGTTTTGCAGGAGCCTCTCATTCCCTTTCAGTCTCAGCTGAAAATTGTAGAATTTTATGAAGGATTTAGATGTTACCTGATTAATGATAGTAATGGGTGTAAGTTTAAAGTAGCTGCTCAGCTGGTTGACTTTCTTGCTGTACTATTCTTCTGAATTGAGAGTTTAACTTTTAACAAGTTATGCTTTTCAATTATACTAGGCTTAGCATGGCTTTTATACTTTAGCACACTGAAAATATAAAAAATATTTGTATGGCATATTTTCTTGGATATAGTACTTACACACAGGGTATTCACTAACTCTTTTCTAGTCACTAAATTTTATTTAAGAACTAAATATCTTCAAAAGCCTTGCAAATTAATAGCTATTTTTTGTAGTCAGCTGAGAATGTTTTGTCAATATACAATAATAAGTTTAGGCAAATAGATTCTTCTGGTGCAAATTTGGTAAAAGTCTGTAACATTACTGTATCTCTACACCCCCCAACAACACTGGTTTTAAACAAGTATTCAAGATTTGACATTATTACTCCTCAAGCTAGAAATTCTGATAGTTTTGGCCCTGCCACATTAGGGACAGAAGTCCACTGCTGGTGTAGTTATGCAACTTCAGTTTCCCTGCAAAGTGAACTGAGATGCTGAATTTTATTCCTTTCCCCACATGGCAGAAGTGCAATGCAGGGATTTGAGGGAAGGAAAGCATTTCTTAATGCCTCTCTGAATCTGTTTATTCTTCCCTGCACTTGAAGCAAATTGAAAGAGACCATATGAATACCAAGTGACCAGCCTGATTAAATATCAGAATTCTTGTAAAATGATTTGGCATGGAAAATAAATTATTCAGGTAATATAAAATTCTTGTCATAATGGATAAATTTGTATTAAAGTTTCCTCTGACTTATCCTGTAAGAACAGATATACATGTTTTTAAAACAGAGAGATCCAGTGCTTATATGAGAAAAAATATGAAAAATCCAAAGACTTCCTCTTGTGTATCTGACATTTGAAGGTTTAAGTCAGTTTGGGTAATGAAGGAAAATTTAAAAAAATAAATCAGCATAGAAAAACAAAGTAAAGCTTGACTTGAACAGTGATCTATGCATATTATATCTGAAGGCATTAGAAAACTCTTGCATCGTTATCAGAACCATGCTGCATTCTTATGCTATTTCTGATTTCTATAGCAGGTCAAAATCTCACATTTCCATATGGGGGTGCCTCCTCAAGACAGGTTTGTTTGTTTTTTTTTTTAATGCAATTGGAACTTGCCAACTGACATAAATATCTTTGCAATATTTTTTTTTTTACAACTTAGCTTCCATAAACTTTTAAAATATCAGATAATTCTTTTTGTACAGGAGTATAATTTCCAGAAGAAAAATACCCTGGTTCTTGGTTAAACACTTTCAATTCCAAGCTCTAGACTATTTCTGCACTGTTTTAAATATAGCAGAGCAGAGCCAAGATCATATAGATTTCAACCAGAAGAGAAATAACATGCTATTTGGTTCTTCTGGTGCCCTACCAAAATTAAAACCAGGATGACCCTATCAAACACAAAGTTAACAAAAATAAACACAGAATTAAGTTTTAATATCTTGCAAAACATGGAGAACAGAAATTGAGATACCACTGAATAACCTAGCTTTTGGTTTCACCAGAAATGAAATAGGAAATGTGAACAAACCAGACACAAGAAAGAGTAAAAGAATTAATCAGACCACACAGGGGAGGCTTTAAGAGAAGCCTTTGCTGCCCTGGGTTAATTTCACAAGTGCCTCTTTCCTACCCCATTCCACCAGGGCTAACTGATTTTTGTGCATACCTACACCAGTGTATGTACACATACAGAGAAACACACAAACAGCATTTGCAGCCTCTCACATGAGATGCTAATGCAGCCAAGTCAGTTATGACTGACAAACAAAGTGCCACCTATCCTGACCCCAGCACAAAGCAGCACATCCATTTGCCAGACTTGTCACACATAAATATGTAAGGTGCTTCCGAGAAAAGTTCCTCCTAAGAGAGAGAGACCAAAATGCCTGCTTCATTGAACAGTCACATGTGAACTAAGTCAACAATTAATCCCCACAGACGTCACTGTGCAAACATTCAGTCCAAGGAATTCCAAGTCTGTTGGCCACAGCTACACATGTTATAATACACGTGCAAAATTAAAACATTCCATACTCAAATCTCTTTCCATAGTCCCGTTTCATATTATATCTCGACCCTTCTCAGCTAGAGAAAGTACAGTACATCTAAGAAGCTAACAAGAAATATCCACTAACAAACACCAACATCTTTCCCCTGTTCCTGGGGAATACAGGCTAGCAAAGGGATTGACAACCATACTATGTTCTATTAAATTACTCAAAATTACATTTTACATGGGTTTAACACAATCACACAATCTGCTCCGCTAGAGGAACGTGTGTTAATTACAAATGAAAACTTTCTGTTCTACGTAACTGAAAAAGAAAAATTATTTCATGCTCTAAAACAGGATATACATTTAGATTTGTAAGATTTGTAGAAACTGTGACATATGGAATAATAGGAAAAGGTACTGGAAGGCATCAAGGGAAAAGACTGTCAATATTGCAACAGCCAGATTTGAAGTACTCTGCCAACTTTACTAATAGTATAATAAGGAAAAGGGTTGAGGCTTTCCAATTAAAATATAATGCTGCTGCTAGGAGCTTGCATAGAAATGAGAGCATGGTTTAACAAAATAAAACTCTTGGGCTCACAATGTTAGTATGGAGACCACAGCTTCCCAGCCATTTTTTGGTAGCAGTTGCTTCAGACAAGGCTGTGTTTCTGCCCAAGCCAGTTGTGTTCCCTGTCCTCATCACAGCCCAGCTGCCTGTGAACTGGCAACATCAGTGCACCCATCTGTTACTGGGACTGGAGTGGGGACCAGTCAGTGCCCCACTGGAGCCTGGGGGACATCAACTCTTAGGAAGCTCATGTGTCAATAACTTCCTGCTGACTATACCTAAACAACGCTGGGTAAACACACAAACAGCCCCACAAGCATGGAAACAGAAAAGGACTACTGAAATGCATTTTAATCAACATGAATTACTAAATCAAACATCAGCAAACCAAACTAGGTAATACTGACACCTTTTTTTCCAACTGAGAACTCTGGGAAGACATGACTCTTACAACTACTCTAGACAGGGATCAAATCAGAAGGATCAAATGGGGAAACCAGAGGTTCACAAATGCAAGTCAGTAACCTTATTTTCCTTTAGAAGCAAGAACAGAATTAAATTCTGTAAAAACACAATCAGCCAGAAAGTTTGTTTCTTAAATGCTTTGACTTCTGTGAACATTAGGAACACTCCTAACCACCCATAAGTATTGCAAGTATCCTGCAAATTTTGCATCGCTTAGAAACACAGAATAATTTAGACTGGAAAACACCTGTAAGATTACCATAGCTATATTCATTTCCATACACCTTCATTCTAGAGGCAGCTACAGGTCACTGACCACAAATACTTTGTTTACTTAATTTATTCTCTATATTAAATACAAATATAAAAAGGTGAACACTTTAAATATTTCACTTTAAATATATTAGCATCTTATTCATCATGCTACCATTTGCTAAAGAAACATATGTAGACATCCCTTTTACAGTTAATTTTTTATAACTCAGCTCCAAACAAAGAAGAAAACCCATGACTTAGGAGCCTACTAATAGAATCAGTCATCAGCTGAACTAATGTTTTAATTAGCAGTTGTATAAAGCAAAGACGTATTATTAAAAGTCTCCATGAAAAAATACCATTGTTGTGTGTTTTACATGACTTGATGTGCAACAGCTGACTATTCAATGTTATTAGGTTGAATTACCTGCCATCAAAAATTTTTTTCAAGCTTTTTAACCAAAGATTTCTGCCCAAGAAAAAAGTTTTCAAACTTTTCCAAGACTGAAACATTCACTTACAGTCAGTGCTTTAAAACTGAAATCAAAGTGATCATATTGCCACTGCTATATTTAAAAATATAACATTTTAACTAAGTAGGAAGATAGGTGTCTTCTAGCATTAATACAGAAGAAATTCACCTGCACTGACAACTGATGACATGAAAAAGAAACAACCCCAAACCAAAACAATTACAAACTTCCCAGTAATGAATCCCACTGAACAGAGAAAAATACTTCAACATAATGATGCATTTTAGAAGACAGATCTGTAGGTATTGGGAGTACACAAATGGAGAGAAGAGATGTAACACACAAGCTCTGAGCACTCACCATCTGAATTGGTTTTTTGTGAAGATCTCGTTCAGTCACCAACTTTTCTTGGTCAGTGACATAAAGGCCTTTTTGTGCCAGGGCTTGTATAACAGCATCATGACCTAGAAGTGGTTTTGCAGCATCACTCTTGAGAATAAGGCTCCCAGCACGACAGTAGAGCTCTGCAGACAGCAGCAAGTTCACAACAGGTGGTTTAATGTGCTCCTGGTCATACTGGTCTGTGTAAAATGGTTCTCGGAGTTCTTCTGGAACATTTTCTACAAAACACAAAGAGAGAGCACAAGTCAGTATCAGAAATGACAGTTAGAGTATTAGGGGATTTTTTAAAACTATATGTAAACTCAAAATTATGTTAAAGAAAGCTTAAGCAAAGAGAGGCCAAAGTTTATACTAGCAATTATGTTATAAAATACAGGAGAAAAATTAATACAAAAGTAATATTTTAACTATAAATAGAAACTTGAAAGAAATTCAAAGTGTCTCACACTGCAAAGGCCACAACAGAAGACCAACCTGTGGTTTATAGCATCATTACATTAAAATGTCTTGGCTTCTCCAAATACATGCCCAAACATTCCCATTTCCTCTGGCATACCATTATATAGGTCAGACATATAAAGGCAGAACAACATCCATTTAAACACAACCTGGACTCTTATTACAATTACAAAATGGAACTGAAACATTATGTTTCAGCAGAGAAAAATTCAAGACAAAATTCAGCCTTCTAGTTTGCATACATGCAGGAGAATTTTGATTACTATACTGTTTATTTCAAAGGTCATGCATCACAAAATGATGACAATACAGTAGTTAATCATAAATATATAGCTTTTCACTGAAATCAGAAGAATGGAGAAAGAAGAAAAAAATATTATCACTTTGTTTCTGACAAAATACTGAGTTCGTATTGGCCTTGTCGTGTCACTAACTTCCCTTAAAACTGTGGTTTTCCTCCTTTTTCAATGAGCTGGCTTAGCATCCACAGAAAGCTATGCAGTATTTTGTCAAAACTATGCTGAGCTTTTAACTCCAAAATTAGCATTCCAAGACAAAGCAACAGGTTTTTAAAATACTGTACATAACCCAGTACAGGCAGATTATATTTATAAATGTCTACCAAAAAAGTAATAATTATAAATTAATTAAATATGGTACTAGATCAAATTAAATTAAATCATGAGTCAAGTGGAAAATAAGTTTCAGATTTTCAGGCATACACACTGCAAGACGCTTCATTTTCCTCCTGGAAGAATGTCATTGTCTATTGTTGTAAAATTAGTTAAGCCAACAACATTTATGGGATAAAGAGCATGTGATTCTTTTCATGAGTCCAAATGCAAAAAGCCTATTTAATTGCTAGAATAAAAAATAATGTGTAGGAAAGCAGTGATGTGACTGTGAGCTGCTATTCCCTTTGCCTTCAGCTGGATAAATGGCTAAACAGACAAGGTTTGAATCAGTCTGGAGTAAACAGCCCAGTAAGGGTGGAGCAGCAGAAGAGAGAAAAAACAGAACATGCCATCACAAGATAATGACAGATTATCTTCTTCCTTATGCATATTCTATTGCAGTTCATGTGCTTCCATCATGGGCTTTGGAAGGTGCCAGCTGCCTTCTAGCTGTAAGGAAAGACATGCTTTATAGAGTGCAAAAAGTGAAAGAAATATTAACACATGCTTTAAATGCCAGAAGGACGGTAGGAAAGGGTAAGATATTGCTGCTTCTTTTGCCAATTCAGAGTATCAAGTGAAAGAGAGGTATAGTTTGTAATTTGCTTAAACCATGAGCCTAAATTTGGCAAGAAAACTGACAGCTCTGCTTTAGAATACAGATCAAAATATACCATCAGCACAAACACTCTCCCCTTTAAAACACATCTAGTGCTTAACAGCCCTACTTTTATACAAGATGACAATAAAACTGCTAACAAAAATATCTCCCAGTGTCACCCAGATATTTCCATCTTCCCTTCCACTTCCCAACTTCACCTACTAACTACAAGATCCAGACTCATCCAGTCCAACAAAAAGCATTTCTAATTGAGGATCTCAGAGCTGCTAGATACCTGCTTCCCCAGGTATTGTTTTCATCTATCTCAGTTCTACCTTTCTTTCTTTTCCCTGTATGTTCACACACTGTCTATTTAAATATTAAGCCTGTTATTTCTGAAGTCCTTAATGATCCATCTCTAGCATCAGGAGCTCAATTCTCAACAGGACTTTATCCTCTACAATTCCAAATGCCAACTCTTAAAGCACCTTTATGCTATTTCTTCAATCTAGAGAGGATTAGAAGACATTTTTTGTAAATATCTCACAATATCTGCTGTGCAGACAGCAGATTTTGCTTTTAAAAAACCCCATAACAAAAACCCAAACCAACCAACCAAATAAAAACCCAAACCAAAATCCACACATCCCTGTTTTGAAGCAGATGAGAATTTCAACAGGGATGGGGGGAAGCAGAGAGGAACAGAAAGCCATTTGTAATTTCTTAGAAGACTTTAGAAAGCCTCATTCCTATATGGAAAAAAAATAAACCCTCTTGAGGCAGGAGTGCCTAGCTAGACTCAAACAGAAGTCGCCTACTCTGTGGTTCAGATTCAATGAAGACAATGACAGATTTCAAGTCTGAAAATTTGAGCCAGAAGAGAAATCTCAAACCAGTAAATAAACCAAACGCCTGTTAATTCTCATCTTCTGTATCACTGAAGCACATCCTAAAGTGACAAGATGCAATAAATGCATTTATCATGAAATAATGACATCCACTGCTGGGATTTAGCAATTAAAAACTCAAAACAGTTAAAAACAAACAAACAAATCTACATGATGGCTAGCAAAAGCAACTAGAATTTATAAAGCTTAGTTCCGCTTCTGAAAACACAGAAAAAGACAAAATTACATGTATGCCATTTCTTTTACTTCATTGGTGTACACAAAAATAAACCTGGAAAAGAAACTTCTTGGTTTTCATAAAAATTAAACCAGAAAAATTAATTTATTATGAAAATAGAATATGGAAATGAAGGGCTAGGAAGAGGCATATTCTGAATGTATAAAAAATGTGAAAGCATGCAAACAAGGAATCTCTGGTGCAACAAGATCAGAATTCTTTACAAAAATTCCTGTCAGAGCTCCCTCTGCACAGGCAGAAATATGGCACTTTGCCCCACTTTATAACAGATATTAAAGTGCCTGATATCAGAAGACTCAAGCTGTGTTCTCGCATTAGAGTTTAGAAAGAAAACAAACACCCCCACAGCAGATAGGTAAGAGACAGAGAAAACTATATCAGAGCAGAATTCCTTCCAGAATTGGCATGTGCTGCCTCTGGAGTCCTGTGGCAGGGAATTTCAAGGCTCCATCCAATTCTCAGCTGATTACCAGAACAATCAGCAGGGTCAAAAGCCTTTATTAACAATTCTGTCAGGACTAGAGATTGTTAAAGAGGCTCTTCTAGGCACAGAAGAACCTTAACACTAATCCCCTGTAAGTGCATTTTACCAGTCCTTCCTTTGCCCAGCTGACAAAGAACAATCTTTCAAGATTAAACTCTGTGGTAAATGACGTGTTTTAAAAGAAATACCTTGTTGCATATATTGCCATAAAGTACCACCTGCCCTTGAAATCCGTGGTAATTGTGTCAGAGGGGTGAACTGGGGACAGGGAGCACATAAAATGCAGGGGAGACCCCGACACTGGGGGCAGTGCTGGAGAGAAGGCGAAGGGAGGATCTACCTGCACTCTCCCAGCAACAACACGTTTTGGAAACATGGACTTGGATAAAGGCAGTGGTCACGGGCTGATGCAAGGAGAAAGTTTTTCAGTAGAGACCATCAGAGCATAGGCACAGGTTGCCTGGGGACCCAGCTGTGAAACTGCCATCCACAGGGACTCCCAAAACTATTGACAACGTACTGAGAAATCTCTTCTAACTTTGAGGCTGGCCCTTCCTGGAGAAGGAAGCTGAACAGATGACCACCCTATTTTTTCCTAGAATTGTGAGCAGGACCACAGCTCTGGAAATCCTTATGACATTTTGAAATTTGCAAATATTGTACTGTGAAGAAAATGAATGAAGCTAAAGGGCAAGTTCAAGACACAGAGAAAAGAAGAAAAAAAGAAATAATACCACATTAGCCCAAAACTGTAACTCTAATTTAACCATCAGACTAGCTTAAAAACCCAACATTTCTTCAGGTAAATGTTCATAAATAATCAAGAAATAAAAGTCCTGCAGATGCTCTCTTTAGAGAAGAAAAAGCCTAAAAATGTAAGAGCTTACTCAAAGCTTTAAAGCAAACACAGAATTATTACTGCTCCCTGTTGTGGTTTAACCCCAGCCCCAACCAAGTAGCCCAGCTGCTTGCTCTTTACCCACTCTCCCTGCTGGGATGGGAGGATAGGAAGGAGAGTCGCAAAAAGGTGGATCCTGCATACTGAGATAAAAACAGTTTAATATTTGAAATAAAGTAAGATATTATAACAGTAATAACAACAAAATGGAAAGAGAGAGAGAGCCCATTCCCAAGCAGTGATCAGCCCCTGTGGATGAACTCCCCCAGCTCACCCTGAGCACTGCAGCCATGGTTTGCAATGTCCCTGTGGCCAGCTCAGCTCAGCTCAGCTGTCCTGGCCACGCTCCCTCCCTGCTCCTCCTGCACCTCCTGGCTGGCACAAGGCACGGACAAGTCCTTGGCTTAGAGAAAGCACCACTGAGCAACAACTAAAACACCAGTGTGTTATCAGCAGTGCACTCACACTGAACCCAAAACACAGCCCTGCACCAGCTACCAGGAAGACAATTCACTCTATTCCAGACAAAACCAGAACACTCCCCACTGTGAAATGTAAATGCAACTTAATTTTCCATTTAAACAGACCATTTTAAAGGAAAGGAATGGTCTAAAATTAATTTACACACAGCACTATGGAATTTACCTTTAAAAGTTGCTTTATAAACAAACCTCTCCACTTAAATAGGTATGAGTTACTCCCTGGAAGACAATACAAATGTGAAAAGTTTACGTTTTGTTTAAAAACAGATTGCTCTTTTTGGTAAAATTTCTATGCTTCCACACAGCTGAATACAATCCTTTACACAACTATTGAGTTTTTCAAGTTTATATTGGTGAACAATTTCAGATTTTTCAATGTTTGCCTCAAGAATGTCCAAAAAGTTTAGAAGTCTTTGTCAACAAGGTCTCCATGATGTTTGTTTCAGTTTTTTTAATTCCTGAGGACAACATAAACAAGCTAAAATATTTGCCATGGGTTTTCTAATTAAATGATGCCATCACTTCTGGGAGCCACAAGGCCACATTAAGCCTCAGTCTACAAAAATTCCTCTCTATAGGTTACTGACGTCAATGCCCAAAGGAATTAAGAAGGAAAAAACATTTGTAGAAGATTGAGAATAATACAGAATTATTTAATGAAAATTCTAATACCTTTAACCACTTCCTGGTGCAAACCAGTAGATGAATGCATGCCAAACCTTAATGGACTTGACAGTTTTCCACAGGTCAGCAAAGGTATGCTTTTGCCATGAAGTAATCGTGTCAAATTACCTCATTCACACTCCCACTTGCCAACAAGGATTCTGGTGCCACATTTACAATCTGGGCACAAGACAGCAGAGCTACACAGAAGTCAAGAGTCCAAGAATGGAAAACAGGTCAGAGAAGACAGAATTATATTATTTAACTTATGGTGATTTTTTTTTTTTTAGTGGACTCAATAGAAGAGAGAGACATTTCAATTTACTATTTTATTTTGGAGACACCATCAAGAAACAAGACTTTTAATCAGAAAGCGAAAAACAAAATGAGAAAGTAGAGATTATAAAATAATTTTTACTTTGTGGTTTGTTTAATCAGTCTGCCACTTCCACTGTTCTTGGCTAGCAGGCTATAGGTGTAGTTCTGTCTAGAGACAAGTATCTGAAAAGCCAACACTCAATTTATGGCACACTCAGCTTCAGGATAACCATTCCTAACTTTATCCACCTTGCCAAGAGGAACTCAAGAGATTCTTGAATTTACTATCACAGAAGTACTATGAACAAACAGATCCTATCCTCACGCCTCTAGACACCACAAAAATAGACCATTATCCACTGCTTCAACAGCTGTTCTGCACTTAAAAAGGATTCCTCATTCAAAAAAAGGAAACAAACAAAAACAAAATACCAAAACAAAACAAAAAAAACCCAAACAAAACATGAAAAAAAAGCCCCTACAACACAAAAACACACCAAACAAACCCACCCCAAAACATTTAAGGAAAAAACGTGCACAGGCTCTACTTTCACAGCCTAACCAGATTTCAGTTGCTCCTTTAACACTGAAAATCATGTAATATCTATTAACTGCCACACTCTATCCCATCCAATATTCTGCCTTCAGTAGCACAACAGGAAGTGCTCCTCACAAAAAACTACAGAATGTGTCTAGTACTGGCATTTCTTATTAAAATGTGAAGATTATAACCAAATTTACTAAAACCTATGTATGATTCAGGTTTTAATGAACAAAAGAATGACTTAGAATTAACCCTGCCAGTAAGGGGATCAATTTTCATTAACATAAATGCCTTCAGAACTTCTTTTTTGGGAGAGACAAGTTACGAGAAATTTAAGGTAATAGTATAATTATAATCCTATCTCACCCAGCTGCACTTTGATGACCATTAAAGACAAGTTATGATTTAAACATCCTATGGAGTATGGAAAAAGTTGTTTCAGTAAATTAGAGAAAAACATTTTTTTACTTATTACTAGACTTTATTAAGCCAAAGAAAACTTTTTGCCAGCCATAAGTAGATAGATGTGAATGGACACATCTTCTTTGGTGTCTGGCTTACAGGTTCTCTTAGTGCAAGACTGATTTTAACTGCATACAAGAAAACATGTAGGAAACAGCTAGAACTATACAAATCTTACATTTGGCAAATAGATTTCAAACATTACATCTCAACTCTGTAGCAGAAATGTTTATTATTACCACCTGATGCAGTAATAATGTACTACCCAATTGCACAAAATAAAAAGTAAGGGGGAGGAAGAACTCACTCTACTTTTCTTATGAGAGTTTTTCACTTCTATCCTCATTTTCCAGAATGATCAGCAAAATTGATCATTCAGAGCTCTCGGTTTAGCAGAGCAAGTATTAAAAGTTACTAATTGCAGGAGTGGAATTGTATCCAGTTGTGCTAGCTGTAGAATAGAAATTGCACATCATCTTACTGAAAATGTGACACATTCCTGACCAACAGCATACAAATAGTCTTAAAGTTTGAATGACAGCCACCTTTAAACACAGAGTCACTAAAGTAACCCAACAGATTACTCTAAATCATAGTGTGAAGGTGAAAATTTTAAACTGTATGTGCAGTAGGAACTGAAATGACAGTCAAAAAATATAAACAGGTATAGGGAGAAGATATATATTTAATCTCATTGCCTGAAATCAGTGGGTGTCTGGCTACAGTCTCTTTGTCAGATCTGTTATATTCTGCAGACAAGCACCTAGAACTGTAAAGGCAAACAGGCTAAAAGGCATGGATGGAATCACTGAAAGAACAGATTCTACACCCCAAAGGAGGTCCATGGTCTACTGCTAATCCTGCAACTGTCCCCTAACTGATCACCTTCCTTTACATGTGCATCTGCACAGTCTGCAACTTCACAGGACTCCGTCAAACCTAACAGATGCAGAAGCCCCTACAATTTTATGTATTTACTTCAAAAAGTGATCTACAGTCAAACTACATTACAAATGTCTTCCACAGAAAGGAGTGATACAACCCCCTTCCAAGTAAAACATCTCAAGTAGATGATTTGTCTAATCCACTGATTTTAGTAGGACTGATTGCAGTATCAATTTGTCAGCAGCTATTTTAGAGAGATGATGGAATCTATAAAAAAAATTCTCACTTGATTCTCAAACATTCGTTTTTGTAATCCAAACCCTTCTACAAGGTTTTGCTACTGCCAGACTGCGTACAAATGAAGAAATTAGGTGTGCTAGAAAAAGATCTAAATGAGTTCTGGCCTGCAACACCAAACACAACAGATGAGAGTATTTAGCTACAACTTGCTTCTGTCAGATACACAGTGTTCATTTCCTCCCTTCATGGTTATACTGGCAACATGGGCAAAGAGCAGTAAGTAGCCACATACAAATTCTGAAAACATTAAACATCAGGAGAAAGCTATCTTTAAGTTTCTGGGGTAATATTTAGTTGCAGATTATGCAATTTGTAATCTATTGCTTCAAACACCTATAAAGGAGACATTTAGTGTTAAAAAGTATATGGAGTATTTTATTTTGACTTCAGAAAACACAAAAATGTTTAGGATGATTTGCTCAGACTTATGCAGCTTTTATTTAGCTTTTAGTTTATTCCTGTAAAAAAATACTAAGCCTCATGCTGACCAGTTAAATGTATTACTGTAGCAGAATAACATGTTGTATGGACAGTAAAGTAGCAACACATTTAAATTGACTTAAAACTGTTCCCATAATTTTCTGAAAATCATACAAAGAGATACTCTTAACTTTGTAACTTGTAAAATTGAATGAAAGCCTGTTTGAAAACCATTTTCCAAGAGAACTCAGATGTCCTCTATCAAATGGGAAGAACATGTACTTCCAGGTTCAAGAATTCACATCTTTCTTCACACTAGACAAGGTTGTAGAGAAGTGATTCCAAGATACAAAAAGATGAGGACAAAATTATAACTCAAGATAATTTTGACAAGTGGAAGGAGTGGTTTGAAAATAGGATGCAGTTATGTAAGCAGAGCTGCAAAGCAGGAACCTACAACAGTGCAATTACAAGATGGGAACAACTGAGTAGGCAGCAGTTCTGCAGAGAAAGATATAGAGCTACAGTGAATCACAGACTGCATGAGTCAACAGTTCTAGGCTGATGCAGAAATAGCAAACATCATATTTGAGTGAATAAATCAAAGTATTATAGGTTGGAAATATGAAGTAATTTTTCAAATTTACCTTGTACTAGCAATGGTTTAGCTGGACCAATAGATCTAGATTTACAGAGCTCATGTAAACCAACCACAGGAAAAAAATTACACAAAAACCAATCAAACAAAAAACCACCCAAACCATCCCCTAATAAATACAGAGAGCAAAAAAGTTTGGCCTACAAAAAAGAAAAAAACAAAACCAGTCAGCTTTGTTTAAACAATATAACAGACTTTGCTTTTATTATATGAAAGGTGTTACAAAAACTTAAGGTGAACACCATTCTCAAAACCACCAGGAAGAGGGTAAGTAATAGCTTAACAATGTAGCAAAAGAGATGAAGATTCTGTTCAAACATCTAAAAATAAATAAGGTCCAAACTGACTAGAAGACATACTGTGGAAAGTCTATAATTAGAGATTTTCAAAAAACAGGCTAAACAAACATCTGTCAGGAATGATGTATATTTAGCTCAGCCTGTGTTTAGGAGCATGGATGGATAACAAATTTTTCAGGCGCATTTTCTACTACTATAGCAGACTGAGAAGGTAAAAACATCACATTCCAAAATAGTGAAACCCACTTCTGTTGCTTTAGAAATAAAAAGAGCGCAGACCATCACAACATCAAGACATTTTTCAGCTTATTCCTATGAAGTAAGTCCCACTACACTTTTAAGTTGAAGACTATAGTGTCTGTACTGTTCATCCAGTACTTTGGGAAGAAATTCTTCTATACTGAAATGGTTAACTGCCAGCATTGAGAGACAAGGCTGAAATTAAGTATTTGAACATTTAATTTCTAAGGTCAAACATTCCCCCTTTTATACTTCACACTTGTTAACTTTCCCCCTTTCAGTTACTGCAAGTTGTGTCACTTAAACAATTTGGTTATTACAAAATATTTAATCTGACATGTCCTAACACTGATACATTGTCTTGCAGCAAAAAAACAAGGCACAAAATCCTACACACCCCCAACACTTAAACACGAATTCCTTCTTCAATTAGTATTTCTTAACAAACAATTCTTCAAATGAGATGCCTTCAACATGACTGTTAATACATTCTTACTCTGCTACGACACCTCACTAATAGGACTTCTTTTCACCTTCCTGTGTTGTGGGCCAAACTCCACACGTGCAGTTTTACCAAGGACAATAGCAATAGACAACCTGTCTCTCAGTTTTTGGACCCAGGTATCAATGAAACACCAAAAGTCATTATTAATGTCAGTGAACAGTACCTATTTCAAAGTATTTTTGCAACAGCAAATTAACAACATGTAGTCAAGCTGTATCTACAACACTGATTGTACTGAAATACAGTGTTAAGGCTGTGAAAGCCATCCACTGAAAGATGTACCCCTTTGATACATAAAGATTTTGATTTCTTTAATGGATGCATGATGGTAACAACCTCTGCTTTTCATTAATAGAAGTGAACTGCATTAGTTTATTTCATAGGCAGTGGGGAAAAAACCATTCACCTTCCCCTGCAGGCTTAGGGAACTTCAATAGTTCAAGCATAAAAAAAGAAAAAAAACTGTGGCACCCATAAACACACTAATCATCCTTTGTATTTCCTCTGTACAAATGTACATAGCAATAGTTAGAAGACATGACTGAGGCTGTGATCTATTCCCAAGAACTAAAATAATTTAGCAAACCCAAACTTCCTTCCTTCTTGGAAAAGGTGAAGGTCATTTCTTCTGTTTCACTCCAAGTATAAAGGCAGCATTTGTACTGCAGATACGTAAGTCCTGTATACTGCCTCTCCCTACTTCAACCAAAATCTTCTTTGAAGCTCCTAGTTACATTAACCTAGTGAAAGGACTGGGACCAGAAACACTACAAATGTGTGTGCTTACCTCTCTTCCTACTGCTAATTAGTGTAGTGTTTAAAGAACAGATGGAGCAATTATTCCCTCTAATCATGTTTCATTCGAGCACCCCAGAACAGCCCCAGTCATGAAAGAGTAAAGGAATTTGTTTTGGATCATACTTTTTATAGAAAGTAGCAGAAAAGTATCCTGCAAGTGGCTTTACACATCCAATAGAAACTCAACCAGTATAAACCAAGACATTTCAACCACAAGGTTGAGAGTCTGTCAAACTCCACTAGAAAAAAGTTTTCAGGTTAGAAGGCTGGGTTATATAACTGCACAAGCATTGCACACTCAGAATTCCATGAGAAGACCCTATGGAACCAAGCTGCCTAAGAATATGATGATCTCTGAAAATGTTGAATTCCAAGAATTCAAAGAATTTTCTCTATTTTACCTCTCATACCTGCATAGCTAATAAAGCCATATATCAAAATATTACTTGTCCAGATTCCACAAAGAAAACCAAGTAGAGTTTACTGACAAATCTTTATATGGAAACAATATTTTGATATTTTCTTTCTTTTTAAAGTGATGCCCAGCACATGGACTCACAGAAATTTCAGTAGATCCAAGCACTTCAGAAGTGGCTTTTTGGAAGCATCACATCAAATATTATGAGTTCCCAGAAGCATGTCCCATAAAGATATGCTAAATACAGGCTAACCCTGGCTAAATACGTAACAGCACCCTGGTCCTAAATGTAAAAGGTGCAACACTGCATAAGGAGGAAGTTTTTCCTGTTATTTTACAAAAAAACAGGAGCAAAAGTAATGCTCGTTAATATCTACCTCACCTTTCAAAAAAAAACCCCACTATTTTTAATCCACAGAAAATCAAATCGCTACAATACTACAGGTATACTAAAGCCAAAAAACAAAAACAATAAGCAAACAACCCTTCTTCCCTTCAAAAAAAAAACCCTAAAACAAAAAAAACAAAGAAAAATCCAAAACAACCAAAACCCAAACCAAAAACCCCAGCTTTGTAAATTTTCACAATGCTTCCCCCAGAAGACCTTTGCAAGTCTGGTATTCCTCAAGGCCCAGTAATATTTCAGGCACAGAATAATAGGTCTGGTATTCCTCAAGGTCCAAGGTTTTCAACGGCAGAGAAAAGATGCCTTTTTGGAGGCATTACAAATCGATTCCATTTACACTTACAGACAAGGAGAGCCTTCTGTATTGTGCAGGCCAAAACCTGGCATTAAATGCTCTTTCTCCTGAAACCCTTCTTATTGCTTAACCACTCAAATGGCTACAGGCTACTGTCACACATGTCAAAATCAAGAGCACACACCCATCCCCATTGCTAGCCCCCAATTCTGCTCCTAAGCAACAGCAAGAAAAATTTAAAGATGACAGACAAACGTGCATTGGTGGGTTTTTTTCGCACTGTAGAAGTGTGACCCGAGTAATAAATAAAACACCATTTACAGAGATCGATTCACTCAAAATAATATGAGCAACAATACACAAAATTTAGTTGCTGATGGAAACAGCGGGACTACGCCAAAAAGACTAAGTGCAATAAAGGAAAAACAAAATAAAAACAACCTAAAAATCCCCCACAGGGGGTGAGAGAGCTTAAGGATAAGGGAACAGACCAAAAGCATTTCCCACACATCTCCCCCCCCTTCTTAGCTCCTTAGGGAATGGCTCGCACGTCCTCAGAAGAGAAGCAACCAAGCAGGAACCAGCATCAAAGAAAGGGAAGAAGGAGACGCCACCTACCTGTCCCAAAGGCTTTGGCCACCAGCCAGGCCAGATTACAGGCGATTTTCGCTCGGGAGAAATCATAATGGTCAAAGGGTTTGATGGCAGGAACAATGAAAGTCTTCCTCATCTCCTTGGCGTCTGCGGCATCCCCCATCTTCTCACAGGACCCCCGGCAATTGGGAACTTACATGGTTGTTTCTCCGTCCTCCTCCTCCTCCCACGGCCCGGAGAGCCGGCTGTAAATACGCCGACAGCAGCTGAGAGCAGCGCCGGACCCAGCTGTCCGTAAAGGGCTAACACCGCCTCCCGCGTTTCCCTGCACAGGAATGTAGCCGAGTCCGAGTGTCCTCTTCTTCCTCCTCCTCCTCCTCCTCGCTCTTTGTCTCAATTCACTCCCGCCGCCGTCCCTCCGCCTCCGAAAAAATGCCCCCGGTGGCCCCGGCCCCGCGTTCCCTGGGGAGACCCTGCGGCCAGGGCTGCGCGCCCCGGGCGGCCGCCAGTGCCCCGGCCCGGGCCGGGAGCCGCCGGCAGGGCCCCCGCAGCCGCCGCAGGCCGGGACGCGGCCCTTGCCGGCGCCGGGATGTCAAAACGCCGGGCTCCGGCCCCGAAACGCCGCACGGCTCCGCACCTTCCCGGCGGCGGCCTTCGCGGGCCGGGAGCAGAGCCGGCTCCTCGCCGCTGCCCAGCGGCCCCGGCGCCCCCCCGGCCGGCGCCCCGCTCCCGCGCCGCTCGGCGATGCCGCTGCGGTTCTCCACCCGCGGCTGCCGCACTGGACGGGCGAAGGCGGCTGCGCATGTGCCGCCAGCGCCACCCCGCCCGGGCGGGGCGGGAGACCCGAGGGGCAGCGCCGGGGCGGGCCCGGGCCTCCCCCTCCCACGGGGGCTGCGGGCGCCGCGTCAGGCGGGGTCGCTCGAGGTGGGTCCGGCCTCGGGTGGGGCGGCCTCGGGAGCGCGGACCGACCAGGCCCGGCCCGGCCTTACCCTGGCGGCAGCGGGAGGGGGAGGCGGGAGTGTTTCCCGCGGTCAGGGGGCGCCGGCGGTCCTGGGAAAGGCTGGGAAAGAAAGGGCGGTGTCCCTCTGCCGCGGGTCCACCCGCCCCGGCGTCGCCGCTTTCCGCGGCGTGGCCGGACGGGCCGTCGGGAAGGTCGGGGTCAGCCCCGCGTGTCTCGCCCGTGAGGGGGGCTGAGGAGCCGCCCGTGGATTCAGGGGAGCCCGGCGGGCCGGGTCGCGGTGGCTGGAGCGCGGCGCGCTGCCCGGAAGGCGGGCTGAGCATCCCCCCCGTGCGTTCGTCCCTCCCGTTTAAATCGGCTCTACGTATAACTTTGAGAATACTCGGGTAGAAAAATGACAAAGCCTTCAAATGGTTCAGGGCCTGGTCACGTAATCACTGTAATAGCAGCAGGAGTAGCGTTTTGCCCTAGAGACCGTCTCCTGTCTTGCTCGCAAACACCTGGGCTGTTTTTGGCAGCTTACAGAATCACCGTAACGGTGGGCTGCGTGCAGGGAAGCATTGGTGACGGCAGGGAGCAGTAGGTGTGTGATTAAGGACTCAGACAGGACTGCGTGGGTTGGCTTCCGAGCGCGGGTCCGAGGGCGCGGCCGCGGTGCTGAGGGGAGGTGGGCGGGAGGCTCTGCCGCCCTCGGCACGGGCACGGTGGCACCGCCTGGCCCGGCCAGGAATCGACACGTTTTGGCAGCAAATCGCTGTGGTAGGTTATTGTGGATACATTGTTATTGTATGTATATATATATGTATACCTATATATATGTTTTGGGTAATGTCTTAAGTCTGCCCTTCTTTCCCTAAAGAATAATTAGAGAAAGTCTAATCATGACATTGTAAGATTTTAAATAATGTTCCGGCGGCTAGGCTCTTATTTCTTTGTGTTTTAAGTGGACTGTGAATTGATCTGCACGGAGATTTTTCCATTGCTCGGTGGCTGTGTGTGCTTCTAGCACTTCAGGTGCCCAGTGAGACAAACATCGTGATTATGAGGCAAGAGTACTTTACAGTTTTAGTGACATGTATCTGTATTGATTAGTAGTGAGTAAATTAAAGGGTTGTGGAGGTCAACATTTGAAGAAATTGTTGCTGAGTATTCCCCATACACTCTGTGGGATGGGATTCCCAAACTGTCATGCATGCCACTTATAAGTTGTGCATACCTAGCTACAAAACTAAGAGCTGCTGTGGGCAGTACTCAGCAGAATGAAGGGGAGGAGGAACTTGAGAAATCCTTGCTTTAACAGGCTAAGGACTGAAATTCCCAGATCCTCTGCAGCAGAAATAGTAATAATAATACCAAATTAACACATAGGTACGCTTGGAAAATGCTGTTAAGAAAGACTATATGCTTAGTTTTCAACAATTAATGTTTGCACATTTTCCTGATTTTTTTAATGCATACTTAGGAAATATCTTACATTAGACACTTCACATTATTTTAACTATTTTTACACTGCTGGTAGAATATTATTTTAATTCTTTCTGCATATTTAATAACAAGCATCTGAAATTCATAAGCTTTAAAACCTCAAATTATTAGAGCTAAGAAAAAAAAAAAAGAACTGTGTTCCAAATCCCAATCTATTTGTTTCTTGTATGAATGAGAAAGTACCTCAAAATTAGACCAGCCTATAGGAAAACATGTTTAGAAAAACTGTAGGGCCATTATTTAGCTATAATGGAGTTTTTTGTGGGTGAAGCATTGGTGCTGATGAAATCTGTTCAGAGTCACCAAACACAATCTAAGAAATCTGTCTTGTGGTAACTGCAATCAAAGTAGGGTTTCACTTGCTTAGTGCTTTTAAAAGTGAATGCATGAATATAAAATCTAATATAAGTAGTGCAAAAGAAGACATCACCACTGGTTGCTGGAGTTCCTGTGCCAGTTCTTCTACTTTTGCAAACATGCCAAACTGTCATCTTGCTTATTGCATTGTCAAAGATATCCGCAGCTAACATGGAAAATGATTAAAATCTGCTCTAATTGCTCAAAGTAAATAACAGGAAAACTGAATGAGGAGTCACCTCTTTCTGCTCTAATCCTGTTTATACATTGTGAAATATTTTAAATAGTGATAGTCTCTCCTGTATGCAGTCTTTCTGCTGCACAGTGTTTTATACTTTAGCATTAATTCCAAGCAGAAAGACAAAGTATTAAAACAAGCATCTCACAGATTTTTATTTTATTACCTTCTTTCTCCCTTCATTTCCTTTCCCTCTACCCCAAATTAGAATCCCATTACACTAGTTTTATCCTGTGATTACATCAGAAGCCTGACTGTTCACTGTCATGTGTCTGGCCATTTTCACAGTGGGTGTACCAAGCCTGTAGTGAGCATCAGGCAACAGGAACCAATATGACCATGAAGCTGTGAATAATGGTGTGGATTGCAGTTGTTGCTAATAGTTCTAACCTTGGGAGATAGTGGAAGGAGTCCTGACTAACAATTTAATACATTTTTTTCCACTTGTTTCAAGATTCACTTAGCTTCTGAAGAGGCTATGTGTAGAGTAGGAGCCTGTAGACTAATTTCAGGCTAGCACTAGATTACAGTGTTCAATCTGGAATAATATTTCATGCATAGTTTATTCCTTCACAACACTTGATGATAAAGGCAAAGTGAAATGTTTTAAATTAGAAATACCATGACTGTTTTTGCAGTGGCACTGTCTGTCGCCAGGCTGGGTGCTAGTGAACCTAGCTAGCTTATCAGGCTACCTATGGAGGATAGTAAAAACATTCCCACTTCAGACTAGCTGGTTGTATTAAAGCAAATCCACAAGCACAGCAGTTCACAGCAACTATTCTGCTGAGTAATACTTCATTTTTGAGGTTGGAAACAGACTTGGAATAACACCATTGGCATATAATCTTTAATGGCTGTTATCAAATTTGCCTAATTAAGATGATCCCATCTGTTTTCCTGAACTTGGAGGATATCAGTCATGATGGAAGTGGTTTGGCTGAGGGGAGGGGTGCACCCTGTGGCCTGTAACCTCTGCAGTGTGGCTGCATGCACAGCTTGATGTGGTGCTGTCAGACTGTCAATGTACAACCAAGAACCAGTCATGTCCCAGTGGGATCCCTGAGGAATGTGCTTGTTGACTTCAGCAGGTTTTGTGTTATATTCGTGAGGTTAAACAGGTAATCTATAAATCACTGTGTGAGGTTATTACAGCCTAAGAATGACATATGAAATGGAATTATTTATATCCCAGCTTCTTAAACCATGATATTTTATTAAATATATTTCTTTATGGGTAGTGGTAAAACTGTAAGAGTAAAGAAATGGTGTTTTTAAATAGCAATCCAGCTGGCTATAAGCAATCTAGGAGACTCCTGGAGTGTATAGAGACATTTTGCAGGTCCAGGCATTACATGAACCAACCAGAAGAAAGGATTATGGGAGCTGATGCTTTCCAAAGCAGATGAGCTCATTAGAGAGTTTAAGACTGGTGGCAGCCTGGACTGCAGTGACCACAACTTGGTGGAATTTGTGAGGATTGTGAGCCTGGCAAGGAGATAAATCAGGACCCTAAACTCAATAAACTTCCAGTTGTTTAGGAGTTGGTGAATGAAATTCCCTGGGAAACTGTCCCTAGGGACAAAGAAGCTGACCAGAGCTGGCAGCTTTTAAAAACACTTTTCTTAAAACTAGGTGATCTTTAAGGTCCCATCCAACCAGGCTATTCTATGATAATCAATTGAATGATTGTCTGAATGACTGAAGTTCTTTGCCATTATTACTAACATGCATATATGTAGTTTCTGCAAGCTAGGAGTTTTCTCAGAGCATGATTTTGGAAGGGAATGTGTTCTTCCTGTTTTGGGATGATACAAAAGTACAAGAACAGTTACATAATTTACTGTCTTTCAAATTCTTCTATTAATTTGTAATTAGAAAGTGCTGAGGGAAGAAAAGTTTACCAACTTTATACATTCCAGTAGTCATGAGCCTAAGGGAAAATAAAGGTTTGTATGACATTTTACTTGAATAATCTGTGATTTTTGATACAATTAAAACTAAAAAAAAGAAAAACTGGAGAAACAGCTACTTTAGCTCATTACTGCTACTGAAATGTACACAACCAAAAAGCTGCTCAATGAGAATCAAGTGTGGTGCCTAACAATTACTTTTCTTAATACTTGGACACTACTGCTTTTATTTCCTCAACCTGGTTTTGACCTAATGTAGCTCTGCAAAGGGGGAAAAAAAATATACATCTTTCCCCCCGCCAGGTCCACTGGGTGACCAACCAGGCAACAAATCTGTAACAAAACCTCTGTAATCTCCCTCAACACTCAGGACTGGTTGGTTTGCTTTGTCTTTTTCTCTGGTTACTTAGGTGTCTTCTTTTCTGAGTTTTTAAAATTTGCTTCTAGTTTTTAAAATTTGCTTTCCACACTGTCTTCTTTTGTGTTCTTCCCATCTGGTGGAATTGCTGTTGTTCTAGGGGGCTTTAGATGAGCTGTCTTCCCACATAGGCTGTGCAATACTCCCTAATTCCAGGGCTTTTTTTCTTCTTGACATTCCACCATTGCCAGGTTGTCTGTGAAGAAGAAAATACCTTGCTATAACTTGTAAATTTACTACAAACTTTAAAACATATGGAAAAGCTCCTACCCTCTTTCATTAAGTGAAAGACCTGCACTATTTCTTTATGATCACCTAGTGCCTGATGTGTTTTCTAAGGAAAATTCTAAGGGTGATTTTTAATGAATATAATCTTTAAATGGCTTAGCTGCACTGTAAAAGAGATGTATGGTGGGAAACATGCATTCAGAAAAATACTTTGTACAAAAACAAAGCACTGTGTTATTATTGTTGTTAGGTAATGCTTTATTTGCATCCCAGTTTCGAGGAAAATGGACGTCACTCCGGTTTTCAAACTGTATATTCAGGTAAAAGAAGTTTAAATCAGTTAGTAAGACTTTTTCACCAAGTCTGAAAGAGAGTGAATACAAAATTGTGCACTTCTTTGTGCTGTGACTGTTTTTTTTTTGTGCTTCTTCCACATGTGAAGAAAGATCTGAACATTCATAAAAGCTCATTTGTTTTGAGCATATACATCATTTACTAGAAGAGCATGAATAGACTTCAGTTTCCCATGTTTTGGCCCTGCTTCCAGTTTCCACTGAAGCTCATGTGTGTCTGAATGAAAACAGCAGTAAAGAGCAGAGAATGCTATATTTGAGCAGTAAATTTCTAGTATCATTTCATTGAAGTGATTTTTTTTTTTTTCAAACGGGTGGTAATGAAGATGAAATGAGGAAGGGGAAGCAAGGGAATAGCATAGAAGACTATCCAATGAAGGTTTTGGTGGTTGGTTTTTTTTTTTTTTAATGTCTTTGAAATATCATAATCCAAATTTTCACTGGTACATTTAGGAAGTTTCCATTTCCCTTAAATTACTGAGAATTGCATGCTATTTAGGAATTTTTTATTACTTTAGGGAGCAGGTGTACATAGCTGGTAACTTTAAAAATCAGCTGTGGAAAGTATATATCAAAGATTTTTATTGTAACCAGTTATGTGTGCATAGTAAGGTCATCAAAAGCTGAGTGTATAGAACTGTGTTACATTTAATTCTCTTTTGGCATAACTTGATTTGTTTGTAATACTTTCTGAGTAGCTTTACAGGGTGTTTGCCTTATGATTAATTTGAAAAGTTTCAAGATAGGAAAAATGCATGGGATGTTTAAGCCATGTACAGAACAATTTTATTTAAATACTCCCCCAATTTTAATATATATTAGAAACATGGAAAGAACAACAATTATTTTAATACTAGCCTTAAACCAAATGTGTGTGTGTGTATATATATATATATATATATATATATATATATAACAATAAAATCTTGGCTCCAACAAGATTTTTTTTTTTTTATGTTTAGGTTAATCCTGTGTGTTGCTCCCATTTAAAATCACTGGTGCTACAGACATGATTAAATATGAGTGTATATGTAATTGGTTTTCTGGATTAAAGGTGTCATGCAGTTTATTTGTACTTGAAAAAAAAAATAAAAAAAACAAACCCTGGGTGGTTTCTTTCTTGTAGAAAGTTTCAAAGGAGAAATGAAATACAAAAGTTTACACATCTCTCTGGTTATTCTGTCCTGTGGTATTCTTGCTGTATAATACACATGGTTCAGTTAAAGCCTGGAGTGTTATCTCTGCTCTCTCACCTGGGCAGGGAGCAGTCAGGGTTCCACTTGTTGGCACAAAGAAGGGAAACGTCCATCATGTTCATGGGTGTTGGAAACAGCTCTCTCTTTGATCACCAGTGTAGGTGAATAAGGATGAAGGAAGGAAGCCCTGACCTTGCTGCTCAGGGTGTGTGTGAGCCCCAGTTGTGGATGGCCACTGCCCTGGAAGCAGCCTGAGATAGACAGAGTACCCCTGGAACTCCCATTTCAGCACAGTCAGAAAGTCCCCCATAGTCCAGGGTTTGTTTTGACAGCCACAGTTCAGTTTTTATGGATGATAATTTATGAAAAGAGTGGAGAATCAGCCTGGGGGAGAAGAGGCTAGCAGGCACTGTGATGAATCAAGGGGATCATTCCATGAAACAACAAAAGTAACACCTGGAGATTTTTTACAAGGAGGGAAACTTAGGGTTTATACCCATTCCCTTTGATCTGGCAAGTCTCTCTTTGTGTCTAACTCTTTCCTTCTTTTTTTATTTGTTCTTAATAGAAATTAAGCAATTGCCAGATTGGAGAATGTAGGGCAACAGAACAGATTTCACAGCAATGTGCCAGTGTGTGATACAGATCCAGCTTGTTCAAATGAGTAAGTATTTTGCTATCCATTGGGTAACTGTTGAAACAGGATACTTGAACGTCTCTGTTGCAGCTGGTAGTCTGCACTTTCAGAAGTGGGAAAAGCAGTAAGTCATTGTCACCAAAAGTGTTGGGGAGGCAAAAACAATGTCATTAAGAAAGTGTGTTCAGGGTAGAGGGGCATGCAGCCATGCTTTAGTCTCTCTTAGCACCAAGTGGTATTGTGCTGGTGTAATTAGGAATACTGCTTGACTTTTTTGGGTAAAGAGATGAACTGGAGATGAAATAGCTCAGTAGTAACAGAAAAAGAGCTCAAACCACATGCTATTTCTGTTGTAGCATGTCATAGGTCTTCTAGTCAAAGACAAGGATACCACGGTGGAAATGCTGAACAAACTGATGAACCATTTTAGTTCAGAGTGAGAATAATACAAGTTTTAGACATTGTAAGACTAGGCAAAGGGTAACAAAAAAAAAAAAAAAGGCTTTGATTACTACATTGCTCTGATTTTGTTATTTAAGAGAGCCTAGTCCCACAGAAATATCCTCACTGCTGTTAGAGAACAGGTTCTTTGTGTATCAACAGAAGGTTAGGAGCCATCTGAATGGAGATGGTGTGTCTGTGCTTCTGCTGGCTCTCTAATCATTAAAGGATGACATGTCATGCTTCCCAGGGCCAACACCCTCTTGTAGCCACTGCCTCTCTTTGTGGCTCCTTGCAGAGCAGACAGTGTCAGTAAGACAGAAGCCTTTTGGCAACCTTGCCTTTTGCTCCAAGTTCCAGTTCATGCAAACTCTCCAAGAATGGTAATGTCTTTATACACCCAGCATGTTAGCTGAATTGCAAATAATCTCAGAGGACTGTGACTTCCATAGTTTTGATTTGTCTTGAACTGTAAGGTAGGTAGAGATATTTTGGGGGATGATGTGATCTAAGGGAGAAAACCCAAGTTAGTCAGGAAAATCAGCAGAAACTTTAAGAAACTCTGCCTCTTGTTTTTTTATGGCCCTGTTCCTTCTGGTGTTTCCTTTGACCTCACTGTATATATTAAGAAAAGTTTATAACTTAATGATATAGATGATAGTTATATGTTTTTATTGTCTCCTTCAGTTTTGAATTGTTGGGAAGTTTATTCCTCATAGGTGTAAGCCTAAGCCATCACTTCCACTCCACTACTCAGGCAACTATTGTAGCCTTCTTGTTTCTTGACACTTGCCTATTACCTGACAGAAACTTTAGCTTGGGCTGAAATCTGTTTTGTGCCTAAAATCTAATTTCTGTGTATCTTGCGAGTTGCCACAGAAAAGAATATTGCTTTGGCCAGGAATTCTACAAAATGACCTGGTTGTAATGGGTCAAGAGGCAAAAAAGAAATGGGTACACTGAAATTGGACTTTTGTATGGCTTATAGCTTTGAATCATTTGTTCAAAACAAAAACAACCTGACATAATTTCACATTGAAATTCTGTGCTAAATGTTAAATAGCCAGTTTTTTTCACAACCTGGCATTATACCCAAGTCAGCTGAGTTGTATTAAGAATTAACACAGATTTATTCCACTGAATTGTTTGGCAGATAGAAAAAGGAGTGTTTCATATGTATTTCTTACAGTCTTCCTTAAAAAGAAAATACATGTCAGTGAAATCTTGACCATACAGCACAACATCTCCTTTCACACTGTAGTACTTCAGACTTATTTAATATCCAAGAGTTAGAAAACATAAAATGATCTGGGGTGCAAACTTGATAACCACAAATTTTCTTTCAATAAAGCAACTAAAAAGTACATGAAGTGCTAAAGTGCTTACCTTATTTAGTGTAAATTTAATTTATTCCAAAACTCAAAAATATATTTTAAAACTTGTAATCTGAATTCTTTTGGACTGGGTATCATGCTGGAATATTTTTCCTGCCAAGTTACAGATTCCAGAAAAATAAGGTTTGCATGAAAAGTTCTTGGCAGATCTCTGTTGGAACAGCACAAACAACACTGCTTAACAAGGAAGCATTCATTATTTCTGTCTTGTTACCCTCTGCTGTTACGGTCACCAGCTGTAAGGTTACTGGTGTGTTTGAATCTTCCTAATAAAAAGCATGGGGAGCAGTCATTCAAGGATGATGGTGAGAAATATGTTGCATTTATCAGGTTTGCTTTTGTTTTTTAATAGCCATTGTGCTTTATCAAGCTGAGCTAATGCATTGTCTGCATGTTCTCACAGCAAACAGAGTTTAGGAAAGTAACAGTTTCAGAAGGACAGACCTGTTGGTCTCACTGATGCGGTCTGTGATCCTTGAGTGTGCAATTAAAAAAAAAGTGTTTTGCCTTTCAAAACTAATGCCATCTGGTATTTAACTTTTTTTGTTAAAAAAGCATCATGGATGAATGGCCATTTTACTGACCATACATTTCTGTTGCGTTATCATCCTTTTGGAAAAACTTTTAACCATGGTTGTATCTTTTTTTTTTTGGTAAATGAAGCCACAGGTCTTGTATTCTCTATTTTGCTTAGCAGTCACATACAATGCCTTTTTTAGCACCTGACAAACTCCTGTGTTAGTGAAATTATTGCCAGGTATACCACAGATCTGTAAAATTAATATCTGAGCCCTGCAGTATGAGTTCTTAGAAATAAATATACACAAGGTGTATTTTTAATTACACTATTAAGACTGTATTTAATTCTCTTTACACGAAGAGTGATGTTTGAGAACTTCAAAAATCTGTAGGCTAGAGGTCAACAGAAACAGTCACCTGGAGCAGTGGTAAAGGCTGACATGAAGGAAACTTTTGAGACTTGGATCCTGGAGCTGTGCAGCCACCAAGCCCAGTGCTGGTACAAAGTGCAGGAGCTGGAGGGATCCCGTGCTGGGGAGAGGCTGCCCGTGGCTTCCAAAGGCAGTGGTCACAGCTGGCAGGCACTCTGTAGCAGGGACACCCCGGGTTTGGCTCCTACTCTTGCAGCAGCAACTGGTTTTTTGACAGCATAGTTATAGCCTTTCTGTGCCCTTTAGTGATGTTCTGGTGAGGGATTCAATTTAATTGTTTATGCAGAGACAGAAGGAGCACCAAATGTAATGCAGGGAAGCATGAAGGCTAAACCCAGTCGTTAATACTAGCATCGATTTTAACAAGAGAACTGATAAAAAGTCTGCTTTATAGCAGCTCTCGTGCATGTATTCCAGGCCTTTCTTGCAGTGGTTTCTGCTGCCAAGACTAGCAGTGCTGGTAGGAGCTTTTGTGGTGGAAAAAGAAAATATTAGCCATTTACTCAAAAGGTTTATGCCATAAATCTTTCCTTCAGTTTGTCACAATATTGGATTTTAACTCTGTGTTTCCTTCACTCTCTACTAATGCAATGTACCTATTATATTTGTCATACTCGCTGATTAATTAGAAAGGTTCTTAAGTTACATGATGGAAAAAACAGATGGGCAGGTGGCAATACACATTGGGCACAGTCATTTGACAATCTAGAACTCGATGATTCCTGTTGTATCTTGTGGAATTTCATTTTTTCTCTCCCATCCTTTTGCATGAGACCCCAAAGGAGGGGAAAAAATGGGTTTACTTTCAGTAAGTGCATGTTGTGTGAATGTTGTCTTACTGTTAGGATAGATGCCAATCTCTTTAGCCTCCAAACAGACTTATTAATTGGAACACAAATATATCCTCTCAGAAAGAGAAAGAGATTAGCACAAAAGGAAACAATTTTTTGTTCTTAATTGTAATTACATTATATTTCAAAATTTATTTTTAATCCTGTTGATTTCCACCTGAATTCTCTAACAATCTGAGTTATAGTTTGCTGCCTATTGAAGTCCCTGGAATCTGGCAATTGTGTTTGCAATCTTTTGATCAAATCCTTGTTCTCTCAGTCTCAGGGACCTAACAGTAGTTTGTAAGTTTAAATTAGTTTAAATGATTCTCATACCCTAAAATAATTCCTTTTAATTGCAAGAAGCTAGACAGTCTTGTACACAAAAGTGGGTAATTGTACTCACTGTAATTTTTATAGCTGTGCTAACAGTATGGTGATACTGAATTAGGGAGTCCATCCGTTTTCAAAGTAAATATTAGATGCAGTATTTGAGCATATATCCACATACATTAATTATGTTAATAATTTTTTCATGAATCATCCTGAAGAGTTATTTCCCTATGGACTAGTGGCATTTAATGCTGAAGCTTCAGGGCAGGATTGCTGTTATTTGTGGGTTTTTTTCTTCTTCTTTTTTTTTTTAATATATACCTTCTCAGTAATATGCTTTAAGGATCCAGATTTAATTATATTATTTTTAAAATTCAAATTTTACCATGGATTTTTGCAGAGACTTAATATTGGCCAATGTTTCCTTAGAATGTGGCTCTTCAAACAGAGAGAGTGCTCAGGAAGCCTGAAAATATTAGTTCAAGTCTTTTTTTACTGATGATTTACTTTCAAAAACTGTAGGATTTGCCCATTTAGATTAAACAAAATTAGAAAAACTAGATCTCAGAATAAGTACACTGCATACAATACCTGTACAAAATCAGGACATTTTGTATGAATATGAATTGTCTAGATAATGGTTAGCCACCATTATTTGTTTTTAGATTATCTGGATTTTTCCTGAGTAGTTCTTTTAAAGCTGTAATTCAGAAAGCAGTGGAGTAATTGACTCACTGGTTCCTTCAATCAAAGAACTATTCAGTACATACACTTTGGGTTAGAGCTGCAGATTACCTACCTAAAAATCTGCTGAGTGGCTTCAAAATCCCCAAACATTAAGGAAACAGAACAACAGTTTTATGGCATCAGGTTGAGCAGACACAGGCACCCATTCCCAAGTAAACATACTGTGGCTTCCATGCCTCCTGAATAGAAAGACGTTCTCCCTCCTTTCCACCCAAGCAGTGGATATGTTTTAACTTGAAAAAAAAACCAAAAAACCCAGAGAATAATATTTTTATTCTTTAATTGACATCTTCATAAACTTGATGTTCTTCATTCATTATAATGTTATTGAACAACAACATCAAGGCTCTGGAATTCCCTACTTTAGAATAATGTAACATGGGATACATACTGAGATATTTAAAAGAATTAATAGCGTAAAGAAAACCCAAAGCAGTTCCTCTTGATGTAATTTTAGACACATTTTAGTTGTCAGATCTGTCTGGCACTTGCCACTTGAGGGAGTGATACACAAGGTGCTGATGGGACTCCAGTTTGAGTCCACTCTCAGCAGATCTGCACGTGCTGGGAGCTCACTCAAGTTGGAAAATTCAGACATTGTGTGGAGATATTTTGGCTACAAAGGAAACTTAAAATGCTGTGTATTAAAATGTTTTGGAGTTACCTTTTGGGATGGTTTTATCTGTTCCTCAAATCCCTGTATGGAACTTGAGAAGACCTTGCCTGCCAGAGGTGTGGACAGGTGCACAGAAGTTTGGTTCTGGGACAGTTTGGCTCAGGTGGGAATTAATGGGGTCACTCTGGGCAGTATCACTGTGGGGAGCTGAGGTGGATGCTACAGTCAGGCAGCTCCTTGCAATGCTTGTGATGGTGTCTCTTAATTAGTGCATGGAATGCCTGTTTCTTATGGATTTACTGTGCCTGGGAGTAGAGGAATTTCAGTCTCCTGCTTTAATCCAGTCTTGTTTTACTGAATTATTTATTATTTGCAAATGATGTGAAAGGTTGATTCATGCTTCAAAAGAAAGGCTGTGAGACATTATAGGGTAAATGCCTGTTTTTAAACTGAGGGTAGGAATCCTTTCTGTATAGTTGATATATAAACCTTGAGTGAATATGAAAAAAATCTTGATATAATTTAAAACAGACCGATAAGTGGGACACCTACTATTAATAATCTGTTTGTTATGGTTTTCATTATTTCTTTTGACTTTTAATCAATAGTTACTGTCTTTGTTACTCTAACAGAAATTTGCATAAAGTTGAAATAATCTGTTGCTGTACATTTGTGTAGTAAATCTGCCAGTATATATTTGTCCTTTTGTACACGTGGGGTTGTGTGTGTGTTGTTACATTTCTGTAGCTCCTACCATTTACTTTAGAAGTTACTCTGAAGAGACACTTTAATTATATAAAGACTGTATTTGTGCAGGGGTTTCAAATAACAATACATGATACCTTCCTCAGCAGCTATTGTACACGATGTAGGCAAGATGGGAATATTGTAAAGTCTTGGTGTTTTACCAACTCAAATAACAATGTAATCATACAAAACACAAATGCTACCCTACTGCCCTGGAAACCTTAACACTTTCCTTTATGACACCCCCAGATAAATTGTGCAGAATGAGCAAGAATTATTGTCCATAATTACTCATGGTTTTCTAGCAGGACTTAAATCCACCTTTATTCAGCCAGTACTTGAACTAACCGGTTTTTAAGAGGAAAAACATGAAGACAAACCCCTCTGTAGCATATCTGAGAGTATCTTGTCTGGGACATTTAATGTACTCTAAAGAATTAAAAAATCTTATTAAAATGCCATTCACCTCAGATCTGATTAGCAGCATCAAGAGCTGAGAGGATGGGAATTAAATTCACTGAGGAACCTCTTGCTTTTACATGTTCCATCATTCTGAAAGAGAACTTAGGGAAATGACTGAACTAGAATGTTTATGTTTTATTCCAAGAAAAAATATATATATTCAGTGAGCTCATAAAGTACAATATCTGTTTCAGAAGAGGTTTTGTTATATGTATAGTGATTAACTTCTCCATGTAAATAAATAACCTACTACATTCTGTGGGAACTTGCACTACTTTCCAGTGGTGAGCACTTTTTATAAAGCATGTTATGATTTTTGTTGAAAAAAAAAATGAACTATCAATAGTTGTCCAGCCTTTATGAGCCACTCAAGGTACAGTAGCTCTGTTGTTGCCTGTTATTAGTCATCTCTTTTTCAGACTGTTGAGTCTACATAGTTATTTCTTGCATGGAAGCCCTTTCATGCCTCTGAATATCCATAGAATCCTTTTCTAAAAATTTTTTTCAGTCTCTACTGTAGTCTTTCTCACTCAAGAGGAGAATTTCCTACCAAGTAAGCTTGGTTTTTCTTACTGCTGTTACACACTGAAAAAAAAAAACAGAAAAAGCTGATACATATAGGTTGTTTTTGGTGCATGGACTGTATAGGGTATGAAGCATCTCATATCATATTAAATATTGTTAAATACTGGTCTTTGTTTAGCAAATGATGTTTTGAATTCCAGGAAATGACCTTGTGAAAATGGAAGTAAGAAAAGGAAATTTGCTTCTGTTAGGGAGGGAAAATGAAGCAAAGAAAGTTAGTGCAAACAAAGGGGAATGACAGAGGCTGAATCAGAGAAAGGTGGGGATTTTCACAGGAATGTATGGAGTGTGGGTGGAAGGTGCCTGACAGTTTTTCAGCCGTGATGCCCACTTTCCAAATGTTAATAATCTTTTCAATTCTACCACTTAATTAAAAATCCCAGAGAGACCAAGCCCCCCGTTTGCACTTTATACTGCTAGTGCTGTAGCACACTACCACAGAGAAATCCAGGGTACTTTAAGATAGACCATGTTTCACGTGTGGCTGAACTTGAATGTTACAGAATGCTGTAGGCAGCTGCTTGAAAGCCCCCAGCTTTGTGTCTGTTTTTATCTTCCTATCACCGGCTCCTCTAACAGGTCCTCTGGACTGCCATTAAATTGTGCTTCCAAAGGGGCTCTTAAGATCTATGATTTTCTCTTCAACAAGAAATGGTGATGGTGGTAGTCACCAACAAAACCGATGAGGCAGAAATAGAATTCCCCATCAGTGTGGCTGCTTTAATGGGATTAATGCTGGAGTAGAGGGAGGAGGTAAGATTTAGGGCATCTGGAGTGCCTGGGAGTACATCAACCCAGAGAGCTCCCTACAGGATAACTTTGCCATGCACCAAATCATTTATGGTTGTAGGGTATACTTTTACTTTGGGAATTACTCTGGTCCTCCTGCATGTGCTCCAACCTGGGACAGGCTGACTGACCTCCTTCTGGTGACAGGAGTCCTTGGAAAGCGAGGGAGTGGCAGTAGGCACCCTGTTCACAACAGCCAAGCAGCTAAAACCATCGGCCTTCTCAGCAGACACGCATCCAGACCCAGGGCTCTTCCATGAACTTGGGTTTTCCTGGAGCAGCAGTCGCATCTGGGGCAGCAACCCCTGCAAAGCACAGATTGTCCGTAAGTCTGAAAGTGTTTTCTGCCCTGTAGTGAAATGCAATAATTCTGTGTTCTCATGCCTTGTATTGTAGTGTAAGTATGTTTATTTATTGTTGAAAGTAAAAACTTAATTTGAAATGCATGAACAGCTGTGTCACTGTGCCCATCATAGCAGGTTGGGGCATGTACTGAACCTTTCTCTTGTGTTCCTTATGGTTCTGCTGTGTGCTGCAGGAATGTTTTCCTCATGTACAAATGTGTGTGTCTGTAATATCTGCCTCTGTAGGATCAACTCGGGCTGTACCTGTGGGAATGCTGGAGAGACCCTATTGGAACCCTGGAGCCTGGGAGTTTTGAACTTTCTGTGCTGTCAGGCACTGACCCCCAAAAGAACACTGCTTTTGACTTGAGGCCTTGGAGAAGGCTTCCAAAATTGAATTATAGAACTAGAATCACTGGTGTGTAGTTAAAAGTGTGTAATATCACATGGTGAAGAATTTGGAATTTGGGGTTTTAGAATTCAGTAACAGGTATGGGACAAGATGGAGGTTTTAGGGTGTTGGTTTTTCTTCCTTCTTGTCCTTCTTCTTTGGGTATAGGTAGTATTTTTAAATTGGATAGAAAATGCTGCACTACAGGTCATGGGTGTTTGGTCATTGGGTCAAAAGTAGAAATAATCTAGGTGTTAGCTTTTAATTGGACTGTTTGGACTTAAAAGACTTTGTAGCAAGCAAGATACATCACCATTTATTCATCTTTAGCTTGTTAGCTAGAAGTGCCATGGCACTCACTGTACTGTAGATAAGAATTAATAAACAACTAAGTCCGAACACAAAACTTCATCTCTCGTGCATTAATCCTGACTCTGACTGAAGAGCAAAAAAAGAAGATAGAAACTAATAAGCCCCTCCACAGACCCAGTTTTGCAAAATGTATAATGTGCACAATTTTCACAAGAAAGATTGTTCTTTGTTTGATTTTTGTATACTTTCAAGCCTAATCAACAAGAAGGGAAATTTAATCCATGAAACAAAGCGCAGCTAACGAACTCTTAAGTGATGTCCAGGTGTTAGAAAAACAAATTACTTGTTGGTAGAATTACCTTGTCATGGTTTAGGGCTTGACACGTTCCACTGATCTCAGACCTATTAGGTAGCTGGCAAAGCCTGGGAAGAAGGATGTCCACTGATACTGGACACAAAGAATGCAGGATTTACAGGAATGCAGGATCCACCAGAATTCCCAAGATAAGGAAGGGACTGTTAATAAAGACAACTCGGCAACTGTGCTGAGTCAGTTCCGAGTGGGTAAAAGGTAACTGTGGCAGGGGGAGATCACAACCACCCACTCATCGCCCACCAAGCCGAAAGACTGAGCATGCAGACTAATTAGCACGAGAAGTGAGGGAATCGTTAACAACAGAAGATAGAATTCTGATAAATAAGAGAACCATGCAACTTGTAGCAAATGAATACTAATTTCTTTGCCGGCTTAAATGTATAAAATAGTAAAAAGCTCTGATAGTCGGTGTGCTTGATTTGTGGAATACCATCGCGCACCCAGGCTTGCGCAACTCTTGAGATAAACGATCAATGTCTCTCTCGAGTGCGTTATTACTGCCTTGCTGCACACTGGGTAACCAGTGCGATTTTAGGGGTAACAAGCGCGCCTGCGGGCCCCGACCGCCCGGCCCTTCCCTGCTCTGCCCGGCCCGCCGGGAGCTGTGGGCGGGAGCGGCCCCGTGCGGCCGCCGCCATTTTGTTTGGAGGCGGCGGGCGGCCCGGCGGCAGCGGAGCGTGAGACGGGGGGAGGCCGGGACCGGCTCCGCCCGGCGGGCGCGGGGGTCGGGCAGAAAAGGCGCCGCCTTGTTCTGCCGTGGGGTGGGCGGGTCTTGCCGGACAGCGGGGCTGGCGGAGTCCGTTGTGTTGCCCGGAGCCCCGCGGGCCCTTCCTGAGCAGCGCGTCCGTCAGCGCCGCGCTCTGCGTGAGCGCTGCCCTCGCCTGAGAGGCTGCTGAGCTCGCAGAGAGGTTGGTGGTGGGCGATCCTCGTTAGGCGGAAGAACGAACGGGTGATACTTGGTTTGTGGTCCGGGAGCGCGGCGGAGCTGCGGCCCCGGCACCTGCGGAGCTCTGCGGGCCGGCGCCGCTGCCTCCTCGGGACTGCCCCGCGTTCCACTGGCACAGCTTGGTGCAGGCTTAAAAAAACTCGGTAAGAAGTCCCTAGAGACTGGTAGGCACAGTACTATAGATTCAGAGTAAGACTGCCGTGTTTTGTGTACTTTTTTTTTTACCGATTGTATAATAGCAAGCGATTGGTGTGTTATCTGATGCTTTCGGAAACAAGTACTGAAAGTTTCAGAATGTAAAAGATTGTTGTTTTTGAACACTTAATATGCCTTGTATTACGGTGTGTATTTGGTAATTGGTCGTGTAAGTCTTTGCTTGTTTGGGGGTACCATGAACAAGCAGAGCTGGGCTCTAAACAAATCTCAAAACTTTGCAGCCTTATAATTTTGTAATTAATTTATAATTTTAATTTATAAGTGAACTTCAAAAAGAGCAACAAAAGGAGTGATCTTAGATGGATCCTATATTGACTTTGACACCCTTTCCAAAATTGATTGGTTTTATTTGGTTTAGGTTGGTTGGGTTTTTTCCTATAGCTTAGAAGCATGCTTGCATCTGTGGTTTCATCTTAGAAACAAGTGAACTCTCCAAGGATTTAAATACGGCTGACTTGCAAAACAGATAAATTTGCACACAGTGAAAAGCTTAAGTTTTTACTCAGTTGCGAAGGCCTAATACTGACAATGATCTGTGGACAGATCTCTGTATTGTTTCATGCTTCCACTGTTATTTTAAAACACTTCTTGATATTTGCATCAACATTGTTGCAGTCAAGATAATTTTTAAACAAGGCAGATTCTAGATCTTTTCAGGATTGAGAGTTGATTTGTGATGACAGTAAAATGTACCTTTTCCAATAGTAGTAGTTTCTAACAACTGTAACCATTTTCTTTCTAGTGTACTGAAGCATGTTTTTACCACGATCTCTTAAAGTCAAGAGGACTGCTGATCAGGACAAAAGTTGTACAGCTAAGAAAAATAAACTGTCTGCTGGAGAATCTTTGCTAGAGGAGACCACAGAGTTTCAGGACTGTAAGTCGGTTGGAGCAGAAACTTATGCTTCAACAGGCAATTCAAGTGAAATTGTACAAGAGCACCCAGAACCTGCAGCTGCAGACCTTGGTGTTGCTAATACACCGTTGGGAGAGGACAGCCAAAACACTGAGGATGATGGCTCCGTGGAAGAACCCATAAAATCCTTCAGCAAATCCCAGCGCTGGGCGGAGCCTGGAGAACCGGTGTGTGTTGTGTGTGGCCGCTACGGGGAGTATATCTGCGATGAAACAGATGAAGATGTTTGTAGTTTGGAATGTAAAGCCAAACACCTTCTACAAATTCAAGCAAAGGAAAAGCAGCTAACATCTGATCAACCCACAGACTCTCAAACAGAAGCTCACCTGCTTAATACACCTTATTTCTATAAAGATCATCCCTTTATTTTAGGTTTGCAAGATGAGCAGGTTAGGAACCTTAAACTCCAGCTGGGTATTGCTGTCCAGGGCCAGCAAGTTCCAAGACCTATTGTGGAGTTTGAACACTGTGATTTTCCGGAAATTTTAAACAATAATTTAAAGAATTCTGGCTATGAAGTTCCAACCCCCATCCAAATGCAAATGATCCCTGTTGGACTATTAGGGAGGGATATTCTGGCTAGTGCTGACACAGGCTCTGGAAAAACAGCAGCTTTCCTGCTTCCTGTTATTATGAAGGTTTTGAGAGAGGTAATGAAACTTCACGTAGTTAGAAAAAGCACTTGGCAGCTTCGTCTGTTGGATTCCCAATGTAATGGATAATGTGGTTGCAGTGTTTTTCATGAACATTCAGTGATGTATTTGACTTTTGATCGGTCAAGCATTTGGTTCTTGGAGGGAGGAGGTGGTGATTATTTTTAGTGAAATTAAATGTTTTTTTCACTTTGGTCAGGAGATGAAGCAACTGTGTCAATATTACCTATTACACAGTTCCTGCTTGTTGAGAAAGTTAATTAAATTCTGTGGTAAATTCCTAAGTGACTTAAAATAGAAAGTGAAAATAATTCCAGACCCTTTGTATGTTGTTCCTGTATCTTCATATATCAGATGGCTCAAAGAGATTTGTTGGAATTTGTGTAACTTCACAGATTAATTTCTCTTGGAATATATTTGGTTGACAAATAATTACAGGAATTTGGGGTAAAAATATTTCTGAAATCCTCTAGTTACACAATCTCCATTTTTATATTGTGGGAAAAAGAATTAAGAAAACTGCATTGTGAAGACATGAACGTAGAAGCAGCGGCAAATAGTATTCTGTACCTTGTGTGTGGTTCAGAACTGTTTTTTGCTTTATGGGTTTTATTCAAAAAGAGATGCATAAAATATATTAGAGGATTCTGGACATGATTCTAGTGATGCTTTGCACTGTTTAGATACCTTTATAAAATGTATATACGCAAAAATGCATGTAAATTTTTTCTAATGAATAATTGAAAGATTGTTTAAGTAACTTTTATCTTTAAAGTACTCTAGCAACTCCTAAACTCCAGTTTAAGAACAAAAGCATTATGTAGAAGTAGGTAAGAAAAAGTGTATACACTCCAGTAGTTCCTCTGTCTGATTATCATGAAAGTCTGCAATGTGCAGTAGTTGTTTATTGTAATGTGCAAAATTGGAGTCTCAATGAAAAATGCATCTCTACACAATCTTTTCCAGTCTTCATCTTCAGGGTACTGTACAAGTTAATGTATCTATCGAGAAGTAATTTTGTCTTGCTGCTTAATTCTCATTTTTAATGTAAAAGATTACTTTGGGAAATCTGAAAGCTTTTTGTCTAAACGATAAAGCAATTCCACATTAATGAGATTTTTCCTCTCCTTTCTAGACAGAAACTCCATCTGCTCTTATTTTGGCACCGACGAGGGAGCTGGCGATTCAGATGGAGAGGCAGGCGAAGGAGCTGATGGCTGGGTTGCCCAACATGAGGACAGTTCTGCTGGTGGGAGGTCTGCCCCTGCCCCCGCAGCTGCACCGGCTCAGGCAGAGTGTGAAGGTGAGCGCTAGCCACGTGTCATCACGTTCACAGAACAGAAAAGTGTTACTGGTGACACGTGAACACACAAAGATGGCTTCCTCCTGAGTTGAACTACTGAAACATTTGCTACCTCCTGGAAATTTTATCGTAACACAATTTTTAAAAAACTTTTTCACTTGTGGTTAAACATGTAGCAGCTTTTTGTTTGTTGGTTTTTAAAAAGTTTCATGTATGGTAGTGCTGCTTTCAAAGACTGAAATGTGCCAGTATTTTACATGAGGAGTTGTAATTGAGAGGAAAAAGTAGTTTGTTTTTCATGCAGATTTTATTGCTTGTAACTTCTCCATTAGAATTTTAAAAGATCCTTTTTGCTTAGGGCTTCATAATTTTCAAGTTTTCTAGAAGTTTTATGACTTGAATGTAAGTAATTTCACTTACTACTGCCATTGTTATGTATGTGATGGAATTTTATGGTTTTTCTAGCTTGGTCCTCTGTCCTTTCATGGAATAATTTTTTACTCCTGTGGGTTTTTTCCCTCCCTGTTTTTTTTTTTTTTTTTTCAGGTGATAATAGCAACACCTGGAAGACTTCTTGAGATTTTAAAGCGAAGTTCTGTTCAGCTGCATGGCATAAAAATTGTAGTGGTGGATGAAGTAAGTCTTTATTTATTAGAGCTCTGTTACCTTTGTAGAGGTCCTGGAAGAGCAATGTGAGTGGCTAGTCTCACTTATTAAACATGCAGAGTGTTTATTATAAAAATACAACATATTTCTTAGGAGACAATTTTGTTTTCTGACACAATTTGAAATGTGTTTAAGCAACACATGTTCTATTGCTGTAAAGATTTAGGTACCTGACAGGATAATACTGTTAGACCAGTGTGAACCATTTGTTAATTTTCTCAGTTAGCTTTTCTTCTGATTGTAAATACTCCTGCGTTTGAATTGTTACATGTTACCTTATGGTTCTTCTGTCAATTTAAGTTCAGGATCCTGCTATTCATGGAAAAAATGTGGTACGAATCTAATATTTTTCATTTAGGTGGATACCATGCTAAAAATGGGTTTCCAGCAGCAGGTGTTGGATATTTTGGAAGACATCTCTCATGATCATCAAACCATACTGGTGTCAGCCACAATTCCAGTGGGCATTGAGCACTTTGCAAATCAGCTTCTGCACAATTTTGTCAGAATAACAGTTGGAGAGAAGAATCTGCCGTGTTCCAATGTTCGGCAAATTATCTTGTGGGTAGAAGAGCCATCTAAAAAGAAAAAACTGTTTGAAATACTAAATGTAAGTTTAATACTTTTCTCATAAGAGCAATTTATAAAATGATTAATGTCTTTCTGCATCTCTGTCAGGTTCTCATCTCATGATCAGGAGAAATTGAATCCATGCTGATGATGACCAGCCAATGGTTGTAATCCCTCTTTAAATAAACTGTTAAATTTTACAGGATAAGAAGCTCTTCAAGCCTCCAGTGTTGGTGTTTGTGGACTGTAAACTAGGAGCAGATCTGTTGAGTGATGCTGTTCATAAGATTACAGGATTGCAGTGCACAGCTATGCATTCTGAAAAGTCTCAGGTGGAAAGAACAGACATATTACAGGTTTGTGCCTGCTCACATTAAGGGTGTTTTGGTAGATTTCAAATAACCGTTTTTTTAAAATGTGGCTTCAATTGAATGATTCAAGTAGTAATTGACTGTTTTTCTGCAGTAATACCTGAGGGTGTTGCTGGGGAAGATGAGAGACAGACAGGACTAAGTAAAACTGTAGATAATAATCCTGTTTTAAATGTAGATAAATACAGACACTGTTTCCCAGATTATTTGAAATGGGAATTTATATATGCATTTAACTGCAACTGCTAATTTTTGGAATTAAAATTGTGGGTTTGATCTCTCTTTGGTTCCCTCTCTGAATTATATTCCTGTTTAAATCAAATATACAGGGAGCCATTCTCTCTTCTGCAACGGAATAATCTCTCTTGGTATGTTCTTACACCAAATAACTAGCTGTTAGCCTATGCTTGGAGAGGTTCAAAATACAAATAAGGAAAAAATACTTAATTTTGGTTTGTTCCTTCCTTACCAGGGATTACTTCAGGAGAAGTATGAAGTTATAGTAAGTACTGGAGTCCTTGGTCGAGGGCTTGACCTTGTCAATGTCAAGCTGGTGGTGAATTTTGATATGCCTTCAAGTATGGATGAATATGTACACCAGGTGAATAAATTGATAATGCTTTATTTGAAAAGTGTATTGAAATATGACATCCCCCTGTGGAAATTTAAACATAAGCAGAAAGATCATTTTCCTCTTCAGAATATTTTTTATAGGAAAAGGAAAAATGGTGCTGAATTCTGTAGGTCTCTTGTGTAAATTACTCAAATCTAGAATACTGTTCCTATTATCTTCTATTTAAGTTGCTAAAACCTAGAAGAGTGTCTTTAAATCACTTACTTTTACAATGTTCTTCCTGTTTTGTATTCTCTTGTATTGTTTTGTGTCTGTAGAAAACAAAGCTTACCATTTCTTTATTGTGTGAAGAAATACCAAATGTCTTGCAGGTGTAGCTCATCCACAGTGTGGGATATGCATTAATAGTCACGAAAGCAGTCATCAACTTGATTTCTTCCCCTCTTTCTAGTCAAGCATCTCTTCTGATATTTTTTATTCTGTGGATATTTTTTATTCTGTGGATTTCCTGCTTCAGAAAAGATGATATGTGAGTTGGATGTGTGTGTACATTTATGTGCACAGTCCCCAGCCCTAGTTTAGCTGGCACATTAAGAGAACTCATTCTTGCCCTCTTTGTGGCGTAAGGAAGACACAATGCTACTGTGTGCAGTTCTGAGAACATCAGCTATGGGAAAAGGCAGCAAACTGGAGGGAGTCCAGGTGAAGTCAGGGGGCTGGTACGTGTGACACTTTCAAGACAGGCTGAGGCAACTGGGCTTGTTTGGGCTGCACTGGAGGTTTAATTACTCTCTTCCATTTGGGTGATTGCAGAGGAGATGGAGCCAGACTCTCTTTGAAGATGCCCAGCGATAGGGCAAGAGCCAGCAGTTGTAACTTTCTGGAAGGGAAATTGTGGCCTCATAGCAGGGAGAAAGGATTTTCCCAATGAGGGGAGTCAGGCAGTGATGGACCTTTGTCCTTCAGACACTTGAAACAAGTGAAGGAACTGATCCAACTTTGAAATAAACCTTGTTTTGAACAGATGAGGAGCAGCTCTGGAAGTATCTACTGTCATGAACTCCTCAAGTATCCTGTGCTATTGACTGCAGTATTCCCCTCTTGTTTTTAATTATCTTTCTGGTGAAGTTTCAAGCATGTATTAAGTAAATAAAAAGGGTCTTTCCTAGCATCAAAACTATACCAATATTAACATGTTAGCTGTTCCTAATTCAAGAGTCTTTGTAGATTATTTTCTAATTTGTTCAAGAATTTTAGATAATATTGGTAAATAACTTAAAGTTAGTAGGACATTGAAAGTAAAGGGCATTTTTGTGGCCACGCTGGGACATACTGTGCTTAATATGAAGTGTAAGTATTTGGTGTCTCTATAGTATTTTTAAAAACCTTTTGTTTGGATCAGATTTACTGTAGGCCTTTGCCCATAGTCTGTACCTCCTGTCTCAGTATCAATATTGTATTTCTGGTATGCCTCATAAACAAGTCATAATTTTAAATGCATTTCAGCTACAGCTTCAGATCTACATATCCTGAATTCAGGAAGTTTATTGTAAGTACCTTTGTGCTTACAGGATGAGAGAGATTTGGCCCTGTCACTTAGGTTTATTTGCTGTTTTGTAACAAAAAAATAAATTTCAAAGACTATTTGAAGGACTTCCATTTAATATTGCGAACTTAAAATTAATTTATGCTTTTTCAGGTTGGAAGAGCAGGGAGATTGGGTCACAGTGGAACTGCAATTACTTTTATCAATAACAACAGCAAGAAGCTCTTTTGGGATGTTGTGAAGAGAGTAAAACCCACAGGCACCATTCTTCCCCCACAGCTGCTTAATTCCCCATATCTGCATGACCAGAAGAGAAGGGAACAACAGAGACTTAAACAATTACAGACTAACCTTGTAACAGGAGATAATATTATGGACATTATTAAAAAACACAACAAAAATAATTCTCAGAGGTAATAAAGGCATATTTATAGTTATGTAATTACAATAAATGTATGATTAAAGTAAATATGAAATGTTGCCTTGTATATTGCATTTTTAAAAGAAATTTATACAGTTTTATAAGAAGTCTCCTCTTTATCTCATCTTTATTTTAAAATGTAGGCTCTTGTGTGCTTGAATTACTGTAGTACCTGTAGTACTATTACTTGTAGTAAAAGTAGTCATTTTCAAAACCAGTAGTCCTTGGTCTTGCTGGCAAGAAAAGAAAAATCATGGCAGATTAGCCTCTGAACATCTCTTCCTCTTAGCTTAAATAAAATCTTCCACTGGGAATGTTTCTCCATGTCCTCAGTATGCTCTCTTGTGTTTTCTTAAGAACATACATGCAAATCTTGTTTGCAAACAGTACTCATTTAGTTTCTCCATTAGTACCTGTGGACCAGCTGGCAGTTCTGCTGAAGGAATTTGCAATACCAGAAATAGGTTGTTATTAGTGGAACTTTATGGGAGAGAAATAAAATAAAACGTATGATTTTGTTTAATCAAAATGATATCTTCTCTAGCAATGGAATGAGTTGATTTTTCTGTCTCATATGAAATAATCCACTCCTGCCCATAAAATGTTTTTTGTGTAACTCTCCTACATCCCATTTTAGGCATTGGTATGTCTAGAAGCATGGGCATCCCTACAGTACCAGAATTCCACCCTGCTGTACCGGAATTCAATTCCAGAATTGAAATTGTGTTCTACAATCATGAAACCTAACAATAGTTCTACACCACCTTTGCCCCAGGAACTAAATGTGTAAAGGTAAAATTGTATCAGCAACCCGATTCAGTTATCTTGTAGCAAGCTTTCTCATCGTTACTGGGTTTAGATGGTTTTGTATAATAGTTTTATTGTCGGTGAGTCTCACGGGCGTATCTTACCGATTGATTCCAGCACCCTGGTGGCGTTGCGTGGAGAGCGCCGACATTGCCCAGGTGGCACAGCCATGCGTTTTATTTCCTTTCCCAGCCATTTTTCCCTTCCCTTGTCACTCGAGCTTTGTCGGCACAGGGAGTGCGGTGTAACTGCGGTACCCGTACGGGAGGGGTGGGATCTGGGTGGGACGGGGCTGGGACCGCAGCGCTCCCGGAGCGCCATGGCGGCGCTCGGTCACCGCCTCAGCCCCCGCAGCCGGCCTGCCGGGCGCCCCCTGGCGGCGCGGGCGCAGCCGCGGGGCCGGGCCTGGGCGGGGCCTGGCGGAGCCAATCGGGCGCGCCCGGCGCGTTCAAACGGGGCGGGGGCGGTGCCGTGACCCGCGCGGAGCGGAGCGGAGCGGAGCGGCGGTTGGGGAGGGCCGCGCTCCGGTGAGACTTCCCCTCACTTCCCCTCCGGTGAGGCTTCGGGTCTGAGGGCTGAGGGTCGTGTGGGTTGGCGGGGCTGCAGCTGCTGCCGCCTCTCCCTGAGGGCGGGCCCTTGGCCGTGCGGGGTCTGGGGAGGGGAGCTTTGCTGAGGGATGACACAGCTGCCTGCTGCTCCAGCTTTGAGCGCTTGTGATTCGTATCTAGTTAGGGGTTGTAATTCCTGAAAAACGAGGAATGAGCGTACTTCAGTTCTGAGTTCAGTTCTCTCGAACTGAACCTCATTCCTTATTTTAGAACAAAGGATCCTTTAATGGGGAGTTTCACTTTTCTCCAGAAAGTCTTTATGGTTGTTTATGAGGCATAGCTGTGGCAAGAGGAGGGGAGAACTTATAAAACATATGTTAAAGTTGCATGGAAAGGGTGGACTTCTCAGAAAACGCACCAGTCATAGCTTACATCCGTGTTTCTCTGTTTACTGTCTGCTAGAGGGAACCACGAAGTTTGTATTTTATTAGTCACATAACATAGTTTCGTCTCCCAAACTGGATTAAACAATAAATATACTGCTCTGAAATTTTGCTATTTTCCTCACAAGTTGAGAGCTATGAAAACTGTGCAGTCGTGACATGTAAGTGGATGTTATTGCATGAAGTCTGAAAGTACTCTGAAGGCTATTACTTAAAAGTGTAGCCTTAAAGGAAAGTTCTGCTGGAGCAGTGGCTAAATGATTTCTTCTACACCACTTGCTGTCATCTTGCTTTCCTTTTTTTCCCCTTGACCATGTTCTGCTTTTGTTAATGGTATGGCAGCTTTTGGAAGATCAAAGGCAGATGACTTCTTGCTGACTTGTAGTCATGAATTTATTGCAGCTGGCAAGTCTGCAGTGGGTGTTGATATGAAATCCCTTACAACCCAATAACTATGGTGCAGATGGAACAGGGAAAACATGCTTTCTTGTACAGATTATGTATATATATAGCTTTTGAAATATTTGCATGTAGAAAGGACAGAGAGTACATTTTACAGTTTTTTTTTTTGTCCCCTAGGCTAAGTATCTTTTGCTATATGTCTGTGTACCAGAGTGAAATAACATCCAACTATTAATAGTTGCCTTTATTAAGTGCCCTGTTCCAATACAGGGTTATAGATTGCATATCAAAATCCTGAAAAAAAAAATCCTTCCATGTTCACAGACTTCCTGTTCAAGGTTAACTTTGTTGTTCTGTTGGAGTCTGTTAGCTGTAAAACACAAAGAGTGTAAATAGATGTGAGTGAATGGAGTCATGATCTGGAATTTCCTTAGTTTGGAAATCATGGTAGATCATTTGGAAGTAATATCCATGGTCATCTTTGTTGCTACATAGTTCGATTGTTCTTTTTACCCACTGGTGCTTCTTTGTGGTGCTTGGCTTGCTTTCTGAAACAAATCGTAGAACGCAATAAATCAAGTAAAATAGCCTGTAGCTGGAAGCAGTCATTCAGATATAAAAGAATTATTTTTTTTAAATACCGAGGTGAAGCAGGATACTACTCTTTCTTAATGTTTGGGAATATGTACTGCAGTATATGTGAGGAGTTCCCCATGCAGCAAAACGTAACTCACACTGCACATAAGCATCGTAAAAAAATTTTTGTTTTGTCTCCTCAGATTCCTCATGAAGCAGCAACTAGAAATAATCCTTTAGGAAAGGTGCCGTACTCGTCAACATTTGGGTTTGAATTAGCTAGAAGACAAGATGCCTATTTACACAGTTCCTGCCAGGAGCCCCACTGGGACCCGATGCACAGCCACTTTCCAGAAGTCTTCCTCACACAATACCCTGGCCAACAGTAAAGCATCTGGGCAGCAGCTGAGGTCACAGGTTTTGGGAGAAAAGGATGGTCTGCCTTCATGTCCTCAGAATAAGGCTGAGGAAGTAAATAGGACCTATGTGATTTCAGCTTGTGAAAAAGTGAATGATGTGTCAACTTCTTTTAAACTGGAAGGCAGACTAACACTCCAGAGGAGAGCTGGAGCAAGCAGAAACTCAGAGTCTGGTAGTGACACAACACAGGGTACAGAAGAACTACAAACAGAGAAAAGACTTACTCTGCGGAGGCGTATGAGGACTGACTCCACAGAGAGGAGTACAATTAATCAGAATATTGTGCCTAGAAAAGGAAATGATAACCTTGGTGCAAGAGGAAATGACAAGATTACACTTTCACAGAATATTAAGGGTACAGATGGTGTTAAACCAGACTTGAAGTTAGCTGAGAGTCAGTCAAATACCAAGTTGCAGCATAACCTGAACAGCAAGGATTCCTTTGGTTTAGTTGGTGGTGTCTGTGCAAATGCTATCAACACGTGTTTAAAACGTAAGACAAGCACTGCTGACACAAAGTTTCAAAATGAAGTTCCTAAATCAGAACGGTTTGTTACCTCAAAATGTACTAATAGCCTGTCAGGAGAGCAACTGAATGAAAAAGGCAATATAAATAAACTAGCTGGAAAGCAAGGGGTACAGCACTTGATAAAACACAGCAGCTTGGAAAGACCAAGGACACCAGCAAAAGTTTTAACAGAAAGATTTACACTTACCCCAAAGAACAGCACTTCTCAAAATCAGCCTTGTCTCAAGCTGGCCTCAAATGAACAAACACCTCATCTGCAAATTCTAGCCAAGAAACTCCCCAGTGTCTCCAGCTCTCTTCCTGTGAGTACAAGTTCAGAAACAAAAGTGAACACAGAAACTTTAGCTGAGATCAGCTGTAATGGAGAAGATGTTTCGAAAGTGAAAAACAGCAAAGTGATTGTAGCTGTGCGGGTGCGGCCCTTTAGTAACAGGTTTGTATCCTGGACTTATTTCTGGTGCTAACAGTGTGTTGATTTCTACTTTGTACCTGTTCTTTCATCATTGATCCAATAAGGATATAATACATACTTGGAAATTAGCTGATACTTCATGCAACACCAAGGTAGATTTATTAAGAAACTGAATTGACTTTATTTGTGTCTGGGTCTGTTTTTTACATATTCATTAACAAAAGTGTTTTGAAACTTAATACTTTGTGTGTTCCTCAAGCAGGTATTTTTAGCAATGATCATTGAGTTTTTTATTTTTCATTAGGCAGTGAATTGCTAACTTTAAGCATGTAGCTTATATTTTTTTTTCTTTTCTTACCTTTTCCATTCAGGGAGAAAACTGAACACTCATTCCCTGTGATCTACATGAATGGTTCAGAGACAGTTGTACGAAATCCATCCACAAACCAGGTTTACAACTTCAATTATGACTTCTCCTTCTGGTCTTTTGACAAGGGTGATCCTAATTTTGCAAGCCAAGCAATGATTTATAAAACTTTGGCACTGCCACTCCTTGAAAGAGCTTTTGAGGGATACAATGCTTGTCTTTTTGCTTATGGGCAGACTGGCTCTGGAAAATCGTACACGTAAGTTGCTAATAATAATTGTTAAAGTTCTGCCAATTGTTATGCAGTATTAAGTCATGAAAAAGATTGAATGGAATAGGTGTTGGAGTCATTCAATTGTGCCAAAAGGTTATTGTGGATTTTAAAAATAATTAAGCCAGTATTTATAGCAATTAAGCAAACATTAACTTTGGAATATTTTTATGTACGTGACCCTGTCTTTTCTACTTTTAACGGAGGAAATAAATTCAGAGATTTTAGTGAAGGAAAACCTTTATGAATGCAGAGAGCTTGTCAAACTCTCCTAGTGTTGTTTTTCACTGTTTATTTTGTGCATGAAGTGGCATTGTAAAGTATAGAATGTTTTTTGGAGAAGACACTTAAGAGATCATTATCATTATGGTCCTTATGCTTCAGAACTTCAAATAAATCCAGATGTTTGTGGCACTGCTTATTTGAAATTAAATCTTTGCACAAAATAATCCCAGATAAGTACCATTTTTAGGGTTTACAGCCAATTGTGTATACCTTATTTATATTTTGAAATAGAATGCCTAGCGAGCTGTATGGTTTCCAAGCATACATCTATTAAAATTAGTTTGAGTTGTATAATTCCTATCAGGTGCTATAGACTTTGAATAAAGATAGTTGAGGACCAGAAATGTTTCTGTTCAATTCACAATAAATATAGAACTTACACAGAAATAAGCTCCCTTTTAAGTGAGTGAACTTCCATTTTAAGTTGATGAGCTCAGTTTTTACTTACACTGTTGTTTTTACCTTGGCCTAAAAGATGAACTCAGGATTGCAACTGTTACCCTGTTGGGTTTTTCTTTGGATTGTTTTTTTCGCTTTCATTTAAACAATAACTTACCTTCACCCCTTTGTGCTTTGAACAAGGCTGAAATTAGTATCAGGGTCCTTTGGTCAAGTTTACACAACAAATTTCTGCTGTGCAACCCTGTGTGTCTCTAGACTGCAGGTGGATTAGTCCACTGCACTGGTGTGCTGCTGTGACAGAACTCAACAGGAAAAAACTGCACCAGAGCTGGAGAAAAGCTTAGGTTGCACTGGAAGTGTGCAGAGCATATAAAATGCAGGCAATGTTAAGATATTGAGCATCTATAGATTTAGAGTCTTCAGCTGCTGTAGTCTTCATTTGACTTCATCTGTTTATCTGTGGATAATATATAAAATACCTCTGGATATCATCTTGACCAACTCCACACTTAGACAAGCACCAGCTTAAATCAGGTTAATTTCTGTTGCTTATTATTACATAACTTAGAAGTGTGTGGCATGGCAACTGTAGAATTGTACAGTTAACATTAAAACTATCTATGGAGAGCTACAAAACTAAAGCAGCACGATTTTTGTGACCACAGGATGATGGGATTTGATGAAGACCGGGGGATAATTCCAAGACTTTGTGAAGATCTTTTCAATCAAATAGCACAAATGGACAAGGAACAGGTGATATGCTTATGCCATTGACCTTATATTGGAATATAAGGAAAGTTATACTTTAGTGCTGATCCCTTTATTAGTGTTCATATTCTTTTGCTGATTCAAATATTGTTTGTATTCATGGGGTTCAACATTGTTTTGCTTCCTTAATGGCAGTAATGTGAGAAAGAAATCTGGACATGATATTTTTATTGCATCACCAGACTAGGATTCTTTTCTCTATATTGCATGTCTTACATTTTAAGATTTATGTAAGGAAAGGCAAAGCAAAATCCCTGTGGGCTCCATACCTTCAGTGGAGGCAGTAAAACAGACCTCAGAAATATGAATTTATTATTAAATATCACATATTAAAGCAAAAGCTGTGATAGTATCCCAATTCAAGTATTCCAGCTCAGTATTCTAGCTGAAACAAAAAATAATTACCCTCACTTTCTCTGTAATTTTTTCTCTGTGTTTGTGTCTCTGGTGACTGACTTGTGGCTCAGCAGACCTTAACATCCAGTTAATGTTACTCAGGCAAACTTTTCCTTCTTTAACTGTTCCAAATTTCTTTACTGCTTTTTATTTAAATTATAGATTTTGAATCCTAATACCTGTCAACATCTTATATTCCAATCCTCCAGCAGATTTCATAGACACTGAATAATTTAAGAAAGTTATTTATTGCTGAGTTTGGCAATAAAGTGAAATTTCTAAAAATTGCAGAGTGTTTTTTTATTCCTTTGTTTTATGCATTGTAAGTGATTCTGTTGCAGTGAATTGTCTTGAGTCTTGTCTTTCTGATTGCAGTGCTTTAGGGGCTTTGCTACAGTCTTCCTTGTCTCTTAAAGAAAATTCCATTCTTCTTTGAAATAGAAAAAAGATCCAGATGCCTTTGGAGGAAAAAGATGTTTTCATGAAAGTGTTGTTGTGGTGTTTTTGTTTTTTTTTACTTGCTGTAGGTAGAATCAAGGTTTCCCTTTCCATTGGATCATTCTGTTCCATGTCAGGATGTTGACAACATCCTTCCCTGTGACAAATACTGTGCTGCAGAAGCACAGTCCCTAAGGGAAAGAGATGTGTGCAGTTGCAAACAAAATTATATTTTCATGTACTAAAATTCCAACGCTGAAAATTCTGAAGTGGATATATGTACTTTATTTTAGTGTTTTATAGCTTTCATCTGGGAATGTCTGTGGATGGAATTCCACTGAACTTTATTTTTGGTCTTAGCAGAGGTGTTATAATAGACAACCTTTAAGGGTCCCTTTCAACCCAAACTGTTTTATGATATAATTTCTCTTGGAAAGTCCCTTCAGCACAAATATTTATAACACTGAAAATCAGGGTCTGGTAGTCTAAGTTAGTTTTTGAAACAAAGGATGATGAATATGTTTTTTGGACTATATAAAAAACTATTATTAATTTTATTAGGTTTTGTATCATCTTGAAATGAGCTTCTTTGAAGTATACAATGAGAAAATTCGTGATTTGCTTGTCTTTAAAGCTGAAAATGGACAGAAGAAACAAGTAAGTTGCTCACAGAATCAAGTATCTGCATAGCCTCTAAGTAGTAGCATTTATTCTGAAACAAAAATACACAAATGACAAGTGCTCATTTTTTTTTTTATCTAAGTACCTTGGTTGTGAACAATGGGATACAGGTAAAAAACAAAAAGATCAAAATATCACCACATGACTTAAAGCAAAATGCTTATCACTGGAGAAATGCTAAGCAATGCTGAAGTAGAAACAAAATGATTTATTAGAAACTATCAAAATAGTTAAAATCTCCCCTTATGTGCAGAATGAAGATGATCTTATCAGCCTTTACAAAAAGTCTCCTAGGATATATCTAAATCTCCAGCTTACAATAAGAATGTTCTGTACAGTATCACTTGAGTTACAGTCTTGTAATTTTGATGGAGTTTTCTATTTTTGTTGCCTGGTTGTCTCTTAAGGAGTTGGAGGAGGGGGAAAGAAACAAGATTGGCCTGATTACCTAGTTAAGGGTCACTAGTTAAACTAGTTTAGCTAGTGTTTAGTGGTTGTTTATTAGAATACGTAAAACCATCAATTAAGGAAGTTTGTCTTTAAGTATTTTATGTAAGGAAGGAATTTCTTATGTCTGATTTATCAAAAAAAGTACTTCCTGTGCTTTGGCATTGAACACTATCCTGTGTTTAAATTGAACATTAGTTTATGATAGATGCAAAATATGATATGCAACGTCCAACTTGATGTTGAAGTAAGTCCTTTAACCTAAACTTGAGACTTAGGTGGACTTGCTATAAAGAAAATAAGACTCTACTGTCTTGTCTAAAGCAGGAGTGCTTTCACTCTGATTTTTGCCAGTGATTTTGTGGTAAGCTACTTAGAGACATAGGAGATTTATGTTGTAGAATCTTTTTTTTAAGATACTCCTGAGTACTAGATCTAACTAATGCACTCCTAATAATTTTTATTTTGAAATTATTTTCATCAGCTTCGTGTAAGAGAACATCCAGTGTTAGGACCATATGTGGAAGGCCTGACAGTGTAAGTCTTAACTGTACTTATTTTAACAGATGTATGGTGTAAAGAGGGTATCTTGAGGCTCTATGAAAGTTTATGTACCCACCAGTAAATTAAGCAAGATCCCAGTGTTATGCAGTTTTAGAAAAATGCATACCCATGACTAGCTTGGTATATTTTCTTCATTGCCTTAATGAAATATAAGAGTGTGGAAGTTTCAAGACAACTTCAGCTTTCATTATGCATTTGTATTCTGCTTGTAACTGGGAAAATGTTTCAGAACTCAGGCAGCATATATATTCTATAGAAAGAAAACTGTCTGAACCCAAACTTTTCTTTTTTTCCCTTCACCTAGGAATGTTGTCCGTTCTTATGCGGATATTCAGGTAAGAGTTTTTGGTAACTAAAAGGGAGTACAAATATTTCTGCCTGCTCCTTTTCTGCTTACTGCTGAAAAATAAATTGCATGCATGGGAAGGAAATGTTTACCAGACTGTCCAGTAGTCTATGATATTTCAGTGGGTTTTGTAAAAGAGTGATGAGGACTAATCCTGTATAATGGAGCTGAGTAGATTTGTACTGTCAAGTGTTGCTGTTCTGATCATTATTTCTAAAGTTTAACTTTTAATTCCTCTCTTATAGTCATGATTTGTGTTAATAACTGTGTTTGCAATTATTTAAATCCTCAGTTAACCATCCAAAGTAGCATTTAGTTTAATGTCCTGACTTTTGTCTTTTACAGAGTTGGCTTGAACTAGGAAATAAGCAGAGAGCAACAGCTGCTACAGTAATGAATGACAAGAGCTCTAGATCTCATTCTGTCTTCACCCTTGTCATGACACAAACTAAGGTATTGCTGGGGTTTTTTTTTCTGTATGTTCAAATTTGGTAGTATAAAGTTCTTTTGTGTGCTGCCTAGAAAGTTGTGAGAATATACTTGAAGATCTTTGAGTGAAGCACAGGGCATTTTAACACTGGCCACAAAACTTGTTTTATTTTAACATGCTTTGAGTAGATTCTGATGTCTTTGTGCTAAGTATTTTTATAGCAGCAGTATAAATATGTCTAGGCTGACAGATCTAGGAGTAGTTCCAAGCTTCTCTGAGAGTTTTGAGATGTAACAGGAGTCCCAACTGAGGCCAGATTGAATTTCACACTGCTGCCAACACGTTTTAGCTTCTAGGAAGGTTAGGCTGTGTGAGGTGTGTGGCTGTGCTGACTTCCTGCAGGCAACAAAATGGGGCAACAAACTGGTAGGAGATGCAATTTCTGCTCAGTTTCAAGACACTTCACTGCATAAATGTTTTCTTGCTTCAGGATGCCTCTTCCCAAGTGTCTCCAAGATATAGGGATTACAACTTCTCATCTGATTTACATATGCTTAAAAGACAAAACCTGACTTAGTGACATGAGCCTGAAGACAGAAATGGAATAGGTAGAGCTCCTCAGGAGTCTACAGACTGTCAGTTTTCTCCACTGACAAATGACTTGTTGAGTTGGGGTTTTTTATTCTTGATTGGTTTAATTTTTGTCCCAGTTCCCTGGATTTTTTCCTTTCTTCTTCCCCTTGCCATTCTCACCACTAGATTACTAATTTTTCTCTGTCATAGCTCATTTTGAGCTTTGCCACTGACTCCTTAACTGATCTTCATTGGTCTATGTCAGTAACAGCTTACTGATTTGCATGTTTATTGGATAACTGAATTGGATTGACTGCAGTCATCAAACTTCAGACCCAAACCCCTAGTTTGGTCATCTGTTGGGTTTGCAGTCTTTGCTTGTGCAGTTATTCAGCCACAACCAACTGAGCTTAGTTTCCTTTAAGGGATGTACATGAGAGTACCCTGTCAAAAACTAAATGACACCATGAAGTTTTTGTGCATTTAATGTGAACAGCTTGTCCGATTTCTGCTTATCCTCAGGCTTTTTATTTGGTTTGAATTCCAGCATCTCCCTTTCTTTCCAGGTAGAATTTGTGAATGAAGAAAAGTGTGATCGTAGGCTCACCAGTCACATAAATCTAATTGATCTAGCTGGCAGTGAGTGCTGTACAAAGGCTCAGACCACTGGTGAAAGGCTGAAGGTAAAACAAGAGTGGAAATCTGTGGAAAAGGCTTGACTCCTAAGAACACCCTTAAACTCCAAAGCATGTTCACCTAGTAGGACTTTTGGGCAGGAACTGTAGCTATAGAAGGATGTATTTAGCCCTATGCTTGTCAGTATTTACATCACATTTTGCCGGTGAGGGTGGGTGGCCTGAAGAAGCTGTTTGGACTGTGTAAAGTGGCAGATCTTCCTTAGAATACCTCTCCCCATGTTATGTAGGTCTAATGGCAGGAGGAGTGAGGGGAAACTGTGTGGCTTTGGAAATCATGAGTCAAATATCACATGGAGTTGAGGCTTGCCCTTTTTGGGGCATCTAATTAAATAGATTTTTCTAACAAGATACTATATTTCAAGCTGCCTTCATAAATTTGATGGCTCTTAACACCACTTATTTTAAATGCAGGGTTTTTGTTCTTTCCAAATGAAGGTGCTCTTGTATCTTACTGGGTTTTTTTAATAACTGGTGACATTTAATATGTTACAGCTGTAGCATACATTGAATAACCATAATTAATCAACAGTGCAGTTGATAATATCACACAAGAAACTGCAGCTGTATTATAAATATTTTTTTTATTTTTGCTTTGTGTAGGAAGGTGTGAGTATCAACAAATCACTCTTGACCCTTGGAAGGGTTATTTCTGCACTGTCTAAACAATCTCAGAATGGAAAGAAAGCTTTCATTCCATACCGGGAATCTGTTCTTACTTGGTATGTACATTATATAGAGATGGAGGTTTTCTGAGACTTTGGTTTTCTGATCTGTTCATGAGGCACCTCTTCCCATCCTTTCTCTCCCTCTCTCTCAAATGACCTGTGGAGGGAAGAAATTAGCCTGTTGCATCAAATAAAGACAAAAATGGAGCTTATTTTGTGTTTTAAGTAGCTAACAGTTCCTCTCAAATAAGTAGCAAGACTCCCTGTATTTTATCTATTCCAACTGGGAAATTTTGAATTTTTCTGTCAGTGTGAGGACCAGAGATTGACTGGTATTCTCCTGTCCCATGCAGGCTGTTAAAGGAAAGTCTTGGTGGCAATTCTCAAACAACCATGCTTGCCACAGTGAGCCCAGCTGCCAGCAGCACCGAGGAGACGCTCAGCACCCTTCGCTATGCCAAACAGGCTTGTTCAATTATCAACATTGCTAAAGTGAATGAAGATGTAAATGTCAAACTAATCAGAGGTGAGATTGACACCTGCAGACTTTCAGGGTTGTCATTTGCATGTGTGTTTAGCTTAGTTCTTGTAAGAGTTGTTCCTAGGAATATTTTTTATGTTGACTGACCTCTTGTCAACTAGACTAATAGAGCTTGGGATGTCTTCCTTTTAATATTATTGTTCTTTGTGAGCTTTCTTATTTTCCAAAATGCAGGTGATATCTTAGGCTACACTTGAGAGCTGGAAATAGAGAAAGGTGTTTTCTTTTAAAATAAATAGCAGGATTAATTTCATACTATTGTACTGAAGTGTGTTTTGCCTTCATTTTTTACTGTATGTCTGTTTTGTCTAATGTAGAATTAAAAGCTGAAATTGAAAAACTGAAGGCAGCTCAGAAAAGTGCTCTGAACACAGATCGTGAAAAATACAGGCGTTATTTGCAGGAAATAACATCTCTGAGGGTAGAATTGCACCAGCAGGAGCGGAACATGGATGAAATGCAAAGGTCAGGCACTCATTCATGTCTTAATTTAAAATGAAAATGGTAAAATTTATGTGCTGTAATTTTTCTCCTCATATGTTCTTTTCTCTATATATTAAGGGCCTGGAAAGAAAAGCTTGAAGAAGCAGAAAAAAGGAAATTGGAAGATATAAAAGAATTGCAGGTAGATACTTTTTCTATAGGACATAGTACAGAAAATAGAACCTCAGGAAACCTTGCAGAAGAATGAGAGTAGCTGTAAGATTTGGTTTCCTTAATACTCATCTTTTAACAGATTTCTGTTACTTCTTAGAAAAATTTAATGTAGATATTTGAATGCATAAAATAAATAGATTTTAATGCAGAGCTGTCTTTTATCTAGAAAGCTGGAATTGCATTCAAAATGGACAATCACTTACCAAACCTTGTCAATCTCAATGAAGATCCTCAGCTTTCTGAGGTGCTGTTATACATGATCAAAGAAGGGGAAACTACAGTTGGAAGGTGTACACCAAATTCAAAACATGATATCCAGCTTTCTGGAGTGCTGATTGCTGATGACCATTGGTTTGTAGTGTTCTCTTTATATTTTAAGTTTCTTCTCACCCTTCCCTTTCTGGTGGAGTTTGTCTTCCTTCTGGCAGTAACAAAATGTAGTTTTTTAGCCAAGAAAAGACTATGTAGGGATATTTTTTGTACTGCTCAATGAGTAAGGCAGCTACCTTCTGCTCCCTTTAGAAATCTGTTAACTGAGGTAGTTTAGTTTCTTTGTTCATTTAATTCATGTAGCAGTTTTCTTATGCAGCTTCTTTTCTTTCTTATTTCACATAAATAAGATCTGATCAAATGATGCTGTTAAAAGATAAATGTTACATTAAGTTCAAAGGAAAAGTGAAATGCCTTGACAGTTCTTAATTTAATGAAAATAGACAGCAGCTTGGCTGTACTGCAGAAATACTGCTTAAAGTGCATTCCATGCAACTGGTCCCCAAAATAATTCTGTAGGAAATATAACTAATCAGTTGCTAAAAGCATGGAAGTCACATTATCAAAGAAATTCTCAGAGGGCAGGGTATTGCAGTGGATTCCTAGATATAAATATAGGTTCTCTACCAAAATATGGGTTGTCATTCATTAATTATGTATGCTTTACCTAAATAGTATGAAGACAATACAAAGCTAGGAAAACAATAACATCTAAAGCCTGCATTTTAGTCTATTAAGAAACATCACTTACAATTATCATGAGCTACTAAGACTGCAAATGTTTCTTGTTTTCAGTGTTATTAAAAATACTGTTGGCAAAGTAAGTATTATTCCACTTAGCGAAGCCAAGACATATGTAAATGGGAAATGCATTTTGGACCCAACAATTCTGCATCATGTAAGTAATTGATTTGGTAATAGCAATTTGTGCATGTGTGGGATTCTTTGCTTTGTTAACATCTCAGCTTCAGACTGCAGGTTTTCTGAGAATGCTCTGTAACCATAAATATTTGTCTCTTCCTCTTTGATTCCTAGCTTCATTTGCATGTTTTAAGCACTGAAAATTTGTTTATAAATCTGAAAGGTTCAGCAGAATCTTTTTTTTCCCCAATAGGGTGATCGAGTGATTCTGGGGGGAGACCATTATTTCAGGTTTAATCATCCAGCAGAGGTTCAGAAAGTTAAAATACCTTCTTGTGGGACTTCATGTTTGCATGATGGTCCAAAAGATTTTGAATTTGCAAAGAACGAGCTGCTTGTTGCGCAGAGAACGCAGTAAGTATTGATTCTTTTTGTTCTGAAAATAAGCTCAGTTGTTAATTCAACCATGCAATTAGTTTTAGAAATAACTGAAGATCATTATTGCACAATGGGGAAAGTTGGAAAATTGCAGCTCAGTATGTAATGGAAGTCACAGACTTTGCTGAAATGATGTACACCTCTAAGGTTCAATCACCACAAGCTAATCCAGGTACCAACAATGTAGACCACTTTTAGAGAAAAACACCTACCCTACAGTAGGTCTCAGAGTAGTGTGTCTCTTTAGTTATGTTTCTCTCCAAATGTATGATGAGTCTGAAATTAAAGAGATTTAAAGCCTGAAAAGTAAATGGTTTAGGAAAATGGGAAGAACCCAAAGCAATAACCTTATTCTTCTGTGAGGGTGGAGAATTTGAGGGACAGTAAAATGTTATTTGTACTTATTCATTATGGGGTGTTATTAAACCCCAAGACTCATTGATTTAAAATTTGATTTTGCATCTTAATGTGGCTTAGTAAGTTTCCATTGCAGCCTTTAAATTTGTGAAAATGATGTAATAAAGTAAAAGTAGAAATTGATTGGACTTTGAAATTCTGGAATGTCTTCCATATTTATATTGGAAGTGTCTACATTTTGTCTGTGAAATCAAAACTGTGTGAAGTAAGTTATTTTGTTAAAAGAACCCTTAAATCGTCATGACAGAAAAAAAGATGATAATCTTTATGCATCTTATAGGAGACAAACAGCAGCAATCTAAATGTTATGATGCTTGTAGGCTTGAATCAGAAATTGAAGAGGCACGACTCAAAGCCAAGGAAGAAATGATGCAAAGTGTCCAAATAGCAAAAGAGATGGTTACACAAGAACTGTCTGCACAGAAAGAAGCTTATGAGAACAAAATAAAATCCCTGGAAGCAGAGGTGGTAAGTTGCCATTGCATCATTACATGAAATATATCAATAAAGTGAACCAAAAAATGTAGTATGTGATCTCTATTTGTTAGGTGCTCGGTTGGGCTTGGTTTGTGTGCTTTTGGTTTTCTTTTTCTCTTGCATATTACAGCTGTATGTTAGAGAATGCAAAGCCACATTCTTAAAAACAAAATAAAAAAGTCAGCTGTAGAACTTGCGAAGAAACAGAAGAAATTGTACAGTAGTTATCCTCTTCAGAGTTATTCCAGGGGTTGTAACTTGTAAGCAAAGAAAAATGCATATGAAATCTACCTTATTGCATGAGGCTTTTAAATCACTATACTGGATTGATTAGTACAGTTATTTTGTTTTTTTTTTTTTCTTTCCAAGCTTGCATGCTACTTTGTTGTTGTTTTTTTCAGTACAGTTGCAACATGCATAAGTTGGCATAGAATCATCATGGTAAAACAATAATGATGTATCTCATATCTTACATATTCTGTAGAAGACCTAAAGTGATGCTTGTGAACTGGGATATAACCGTTGCTGACATTGGGCTGTGTAGGTCACAGAGGCTGCAAGTTTTAAATATATTGAATATCTGCCTGAAGGATGGCTCAGAAATGCTGTAGGAGGAGTATTCCTCCTCTCACTTTTCCTTTTTGATACTAGAGAGAAGAATCTCGTAAGAAGCAAATCCAAGAACTGAATAATCAAAAAGCCACAACTAAAATACAGGAGCTAGAGAAGGCAAAGAAAAGCCTTGAGCTAGAACTCCACTTCAATAAGAAGCGTTTAGAAATGGAGACACTAGCTACCAAGCAGGTAATTGTAAAAAAATCTTTTAAGGCAATAAACTCTGGTTTGTTTGGGAGGGGGCTTTTTTGTTTGTTTTTTAAAATCAGTTATTGTAAAGGAAATTATTTAAAATACTTCTATGTGATTTTATGCAGAAGAACTGATGTTTTGTTTGCAACCTGAGTATGGTGATGTATTAATGTTGGGAATTAACTAATGCTGACCTTATTTCTTTAATAATGTGGATGGTTTTCTTCCTGCACCAAAATTTAGCAACTGTTGCCTTTGGCAAAAGTTATTACCCCATGCATTAATGTAAGTAGTGACTGAGTCTTGGCTGGTGTTCATATATATCTGACTGCTGCAACAAATACAACATTTTAAAAAAACTGTTCCTTTTTAATTCTAGTAATTTCTTTAGCATTGCAATATGCAAGCAAACCCAGAGAACTGTCAGTTTGAAAATTAATTCTTTTATATTAGTATAGCAGATGTCCAGTATAAAATTAATTCTGCGAGTCTTTAAAATGGCAGAAACAAAAAAATTTAGCTTCAACAAGCAACATTAAGAGTTTTTGATTTTTTTTTTTTTAACCACTTCCTGTTTTCCCCCAGGCTCTGGAAGACCATACTATTCATCATGCTAAGATAGTGGAAGCTCTGGAAGCTGAGAAGCAGAAGATTGCTGAGGAAATACACACCCTTCAAAAGAATCATGCAAGTGGGAATAAACCAGTGATGAGTATGTATATGCATAAAGTTACAAAGGCAATGCTGGCTTCTCTTTTTCTCAGTGGGCATGGGTGATGGGTATTGATACAGGAACTTTTTTGTTCCACTCATACTTCTCTAGTGGTCATGAACAAGAGGAGTCTTCTGTTGTTACAATCCTTTCTATTCCTCAGCTGTACCTATTGGACTGCATTAAAAGCTCTGTTTAATGACACTCAGGATGGTTGGGTGGACATACCTGTAGTCTGTATTTATTCTAGTTACTTAAAAGTCCTTCCCTGTCTATCTCCACTGGTCAGGCATTAACTCATTGGAGAAACTGGAGTAAGAAAATTAATTTTCTTTGGTTTCCTATCCTGAATTAATAATAACAATATAGTGTCTGGTCCTGTGCCTCTGTTTCTGAAATACCCTTTACCCAACCATTTGAAAGGGGTTATCTTGCCTGGAAGGGTAATATTTGCCCAATGTTTTGGGAATTCTTGGAACTATTGTTGGCTAAATTTCTTTTTTGCTTTTGGGTTGTGGATTTTTTTCTGCCCTTTATTTTTTTCAACCCTTAAGTTGTTGTTGCATCACATCGTTTGGATTACTAAATCACTATGTTCTATATTCTTTATTAGTTCCACTGAACTGGAAGTCTCTAAGGCTGTCTGTGATGATTAAAGAGGCTAACACCATTAGCAATGCATTAGGGAAAAGCACTGTTTTCTGCAGGTCAGTGTCTGAGTTACTTAATTAGAATGTGTGTATGTAATGGATAAATAATACTCATGTATATATTTGGGGGTGGATTCAGGATGTGCAATGAGCTGTTGCTGTTTCTTTTAACAGTCTTGTGCAATTGAACATGATAAATTCTTTTTCTGGACTACTGTGAGTTAAGTGTGTAGCTGAGTCTTGTTATTTTGAAATGTGAATTTCTAATGAATTTTAGATCAGAACTTCAGAGGTATGCTATAGACAATTAATTTTGAATTTAGTGTGCTTTGAAGGTGAATCTTCTGATGCCCATGTCTGTCTTAGTTTGGTTCACATACTAAGTAGTCCTAAAGCACAGTACCTGTGAGATGCATGATATCTGAAGGAAGTTTTATTCGTGTCATGTTTTTAGTCCCTTCTATAATCCTACCTACAAGTCTCTTGTTTATTTTTGCAATATTAATGTGGGTTTTTTTGTCTTGATTTTTTGTCTTCTTTTTTTAACTTTCTCCAATTCTTAGGCATGACAAAATTGATGATAAAACAGGAACAGTGTCTTCTATTCAGGTGCAGGTTCGTAACATCAAACTGGGAATAACAACTTTCTGGAGCCTAGAGAAATTTGAATGTAAACTAGCAGCAATGAAAGAACTCTATGAGGTCAGTAGCAACTAAAGAACAGCCACTAGTAATCAGTAATATTTTGTCAAAGATAAGGTTTTGATAATGCATACAGGAGGAAAATCTTGGTGCCTTTTTGGGCTGTATATCTTAAACAGCAAGATGTGTGAGTACTTTTCACTGAAAACATGCAGATGCATTTGTCCATCAAACAAAAATAATGCAATAGAAACAAATGACTTTATTGAGGTCATTTTGTGTAGAGAGTAAGAAGCAGTAAAACCAGGACTGCTTTGTGATTCTTTTGGTTGTTCAATTGTTTTATGTTGTAAAAGAACTTGAATTTCTAAAGGTATCACTTGAGTTTTCATTATTATGTTCTATTTATCCATATGTTGACTACTTCACCATTTTTTTTCTGTTTAATTTTCCTCCTCCCTTGTGTTTCCTTTGTTTTTTCAGAGTAATGATAGAAACAAAGCTGTTGTTGATGTGTTTTATGATCCTGCTGATGAGTGGGAACCTGACCTTTCAGACAACTCTATTTCCTTGCTTTCCAGAAGAAGGTAAAAGTAATTAGTAGCTACTCTTCTACACTTAAAACAAAGCAAAAAAAAAAAAAAAAAGTGTAGTTGTCTAAATATGCTTTTGTTCCAGTCTCATACACTGTGTCATCTGGTGAGTCTTCTCTTGTACTCCCTCATTCTCTTGGATTTCCTCCATGGACAAAAAAAAGGAACAAAAGTTGTGTGTAGAGCTTTCCAAAGCATCAGTGCAGAGTGAAATGTGTGGTTTTTAATGTTTCCTTCCCACTTCTATACTATCAAAGCATTGCTCTTAAGGAGTAAATTGTACATGGTCTGGGACCTTGTATTTGAAGTTTTAGCCCTATAACAATATTTATAAGTGACTCACACATTTGTGGAAGCTGTAGCTCATCATGGAAATGCTTGACTAGGAGAAATGCTTTTCTTTTCAAGGTTTTTCATGTTCTTTTATCATCCTTTCTTAGAAGTAGAAGCTTCATGAAGAACAAGAGAATTTCTGGATGTTTGTCTGAGATAAAATTGCAATCTATTCAGAATAAACAGACTTCCTATATATCAGGTACTTGCTAAATGGCAGAACACCTTTCATTTCATACTGAGATTTTGAACCTACTACTTGCATGAAACGTAGGTGCTTCTGATAGTTGTGCTTCTGATAGTTGCTTAAAAACTGCGTTAGAAGGCAAATTTAAAAATATTCTGCTTATGATACCTTCAAATTTATAATGTCAAAGTGTTAACAGTAGGGGTTTCTGTATTTTTGATTATCCTTTCTGAGGGCAAAAACTTCCTCACCAGCACTTTAGGAGCTTAATTTAAGAAATGTATCTAAAACATTACTCTGCTTAACTATGTGGGTTAACTGGAGAAAGAAGCTGAATCCTGATACAGTAATATGGAGACTTGATTTGCTTGAGTTGTTGCTATTCATTCAATTACTGTGGTTTCCCCAAGCTTTTGGCTAGGTTTGAAATCTTTTTTCTTGAAATATGAGATGCTTTAGTCTTACAAATATTTGAATGCATTCTGTTATTTTAGATTGGTTGGATTTTGTTTTTTATTTCTCTGTAGATTTGATTGTTGAAACAAATATATTCATGTTAAATAATTTTGCTATGGAATTTGTACTAAGAGAACTTATAAACAATTTAGAACATTCTACACATTTTTTTCGGAATGACTGCTTTGAGTAGGTGTCTGTCTAGGTGAAAGTCATTAAAAATACACACTGGCTTCTCACTCCTATGAAGAGTATCATGCATGTATGTTTTGCTTTCACCTTTTACAGGTTCACTAAACAAGTCCAACATATGCTCAAGCACTTCTGAATTGTTTCTTCCCGGAATTTGCAAGGAATCTCTAGGTTCAGCTTTAGATTTGCTGGAACAGAGTCACGAAGGAGGAAAAAGCATAGCAGATAGTCTCCTGACTAATTTGTTTATAATTTTTTCTGGGGCATCTGCCATTTCGAAAGCCTATGAACAGCAAGACGAAGAATGTCAGGAAAACTGTAAGTCTCATTTTCATAGTGGTTTAAACACTTCTAATGACTTGTCTTTCAGATGCACAAGCATTCATGTGCTTGTCAGTCACAAGAATTGATGTTCCTATGTTCATTTGCAAAGGAGATGGATCTCTTTCTCTTGTAGTTTTCTCTCTTGATCGTGCTGCTCAGTCCTACAGCGTCAGAATTGTCTCTGCTTTTGACCAGATTGTGGTTGTAAGTAAACTCTGGCTTAATAAAGTCCAAAAGTGTCCTGGATCTAGAAAAGTTGATGAAGAAATGAAACGGGAAATAAAGAACTTGGGAGGTTATTTACAGTTGCTGTTGCAGGTAAACCATATTAAAGAATTCATCTGTGTATAGAAAACGTCTATGCATTAATGTAGTATTTATTACAGACTTGCTAAAAGCACTTAAATGTCCAGTGTGTGTAATGACAAACCAAGGCATCTAAGGAAGATAAATAGTCAAGGTTGCATTTTTTCTGGCAATGCTGGTTATACCATGTGCTAGTGGAGAGTCATGCAGACCTTCTTGTGTTCAGGCTCTGACAGAAGCATTGGTTCTTACTTGTAAAATGGTAAAAATAAACACACAATAAGAGCAAATGATAGTTTAGACTATTAAGTGCTGCTGTTTATAAACTCATGAACTAGTGGCCAGTGAATATTATTTCTTTGTGCACTACAGCCTTGTGATTTTTTTTTTCTTTTAAAATAATGTAGTAAATGGTATTGTTGCTCTGTGGTTGCAAGGCATGATTATTTAGCTGTGATAGAAGCCATTGGAAGTAGGCAGTTGTAAAGCTGAAAATGCCTGAGTATTGTGTGCTAGGAACTCTTTGTATAGAAAGTCTGTATTCTTTGACCAGAGGTGCTTTCTGGCATCAGTGAAAGATGTGCCTTTGTCTCCCAGGGGTGTTCTTCAGATATATCCTCGATGGTAGCAGAAGCATGGAGCAAAGTAAACCAAATAGTAAAACAAACAATGAAATACATAGGACACTTGGCACTAGTCACAACAGCTGATATTTCATTTCCTGAAGAGAACAGCATTCCTGCCTCTAGTCTACAGGTGAAGAAATGTTTCTTAGAAATACTGGTTATTAATAGTAATTCTGGTGTTGAGGTCACACCTATGATCAGTAACTGTACTCAGGAGCAAATTGTTCCATATGCCAATTTCATCAGCTGAATAAGTATATTTAAAGTTTATCTAGTGCTTAAAATTTAGGGTGAAAATTGAGGTATTAAAATACATATATATTGATATAATACCCTTGACTTTTTTTTTCCTTTAAAACCACATCCTTTAAATCTGTGTACGTTAAACTTATGAAGAGAAAGAAGTGTTAGGACTGTACCTGCACTGAGATTATACAAGTCTATCTGTTTCACTGAAATTCACTACTTATATTTTAGTAATCTGTGTCTAAGTACCACATTAAATTTACAGAAGTCTGACTTGTGCTCCTGTGGTCCAAGGAAGACATGTCTGAATAGACCTGTACTGAATAATTTGCTCAAAACAAAATTGTTTCTCATCTACTGTAGAAAATCTGTTTTAATGCAAGACCACATCAATTTTATTTAACCATTGCATTTTGAACCTTTATTTTTAAAGGAATTTGTACTTGCCATTTATGATGGAGTAGGCTCAGGGCTGGAGTGTCTCATTGATGCTGTACAGGAGAAAGCAAGAATAGTACAGAAAGAACTTGTGAAACAATGTCCTCAAAATGAGGTAAGATGAAATGAAGATTAAAAACTGCTTGGAAAGACTGACATCTTCTGTGTGATAAATTGTTCCTCTCAAGGAAAGCAAAAATTTCTTCATACTCTGGTTTTCGCTGTTGTCATTTTTAATCCTACAAATAGTAGTGAAACCATCCAAACTATTTTATTTCAATGTCTTTTACTTAACTCCCAAATATTTTGTGTTTTCAGCAAAAGGAACTGACCACTCTGCTTTCTAAATAATGCTGTTCACTTGCAGCAAGTTCTTAAGGATCCGAAGCATCTGTACATGCTTATCTGGTGCAACTATGGTGAAGATGGAAAGAAAACACCAGAGCTACCCCTGCCACTTAGAATGAGTGATACAAAGTTACAGGACAATCTTTCTTTAGTGAATATTTAAATATGTCCATTTGATCCTTCCATAGTAATTAGGGTTTAAAACCTTGCATATGTAATTAATGTTTTCTATCAGTTAATATTTTCTTTGAAAAATTGCATGTTTAGTTGCAGAAAATGGTATTTCTTTTGGATATTTATCTCTTTAGTATGTCAGTGTTTGTTCTTTTTTTTTAAATATACTTTGACTTGAATGAAGTGAATAATATAATTAGAAGTTTCTTTATAGATTCAAAATCGAGTAAAGGATAACATGGTGGCATTAGCCAGATTCATTGAAAACAACATGTCTTACTGCAGAAAGGTAAGAAATGTTTCACAAAATGTGTGCTTTGAGTGTGGTATTTAAATTTTAAGGATGCATTTATCTAAGAAGAGGAATGTATATATATACATACATGTATGCATAAACATACATACTGTATATTTACAATTGCATGATAACACTTCCTGTCACAGCAGCATTCCTGTGACTGGAATGCTCTTTCCTTGCTACTGCATTTCTGCTCAAAGCTCTTTAATTTTACTAAAGAATTTCTGGAGGTACTTGTGTCTTCCTTTTTGTGCTCATCTTGAACAGCCTAAGCACCTGTTACTTTTTTTTAAGTTGAAAGATCTTTGCTAATGTAATTGTTTTATAACTGCTGCCATAGTTCATGGTCATAGTAACTGGTATTTTTAATTAAAAGCCAAGACAGGTGATTCATCCTCTAAGAGCCAAGCATTTCCTGGATTTTTCATGTAATTTTCTTTTTTTCTTTTCCTAGCCCTGTCAACCATGTGCACTTCTTTTCAGTGCTGTCTTATATGACATCATATTGATTTGATTTTGTGTTTCAGCATTGGCTTGATCTATGTGACTGAAACCATAATAGGCATGTTTAGTAGTTAATATACTATGATGTATTTGATTCTCTTTAAATTGCTCTTTATTAATACAGAAAGAAACAGAATCTCAGTTGCCAGAAGAAGACTCTCTATATCGAGAAATAAAGAAGAGCACTAAGATTGCTGTGAAATATTTGGAATTGGAGCAGTGCCTGACTGAAGTCTGTCAAATTGTCTCTTCCATGTTACAAGGTATCTAGCTGAATTACCACCTGTAACCTACAGGCTACAGAGACTTGCCAAGCAAGGGAGAGGGCTCTTTGGTATCTGTAAAATGCTGCATTTGATTCTTGTTTCTGTTTCTTGTAGGGTTGTACAGAAACACCAGTCCTCTCAGGAGCTTTGCAGAAAATATTTCTGTCATTGCCGGATATTTTAACAACTATTTCAGTTTATTTACCTTGTCTTCTGCGAACAAACCTATCCAGAAAATGCTTGTGCCTTTTATGAACCTGGATGAGTTGGACTCTCTGGTTGATTCCCTTATTATGAATTTTGAACTTGAACAAGGACAACCATCACTGCAATCTCAAATTATTTGTAATGAAACTACTGAGATTCGAGGAGGACAGGTTGAAACAGGTCAGGTTGAATTTGCTTGGAAATCGAATGGGATTCCTGAATGCACACAGACTCCAGAGCTTTCACCTGGTAGGATAGAATGGGTATAAAATGTTAATATCAAGAAATTAAAGAAAACTCTTTCCTATTGCAGCATATCAGAAAAAGCTAAAATTTATTGCTAATATTATTAGTGAGTGAGTGGTGGGAAAGTAAAATGCCATGTTTGGGTACCCTATATTTCACCAAAGAAAAAAATGTGTTCCTTAAGAGACTATTTACTACCTAAGTTTATAAGAAATAATTTGATTTTTTAAAATTTTTGCTTCATGTCAGCTGCATTATGATCTAGTAATGCTACTGCAACTTGAAAGTGTTTTTTATGCTTTTTTTTAAACAGAGCAAAAACTTTGTATTTATTTATATAGAGGATAACAATGAGAGCTAGTAAAAGTACTTTGAAACCTTATTTGATGGATGTTTTGTAAAGTGGTTTTTAGTTAATTGAAGAATTTGGGCTTAAAGTATCAATGATGCTATTCAAAGTGATCTGAAGTAAGTTTATGTTGGGTTTGTTGCTAGCGAATTATCTTATGATTGCTGAAATCATTTTCTCTACTATTCATATTGGAATAGAGGCATATCTGTTCCTAAATAACATATAAATTATTCCAGGTTGTGGAGAGCTTCCAAATACACCACTTTCTTGTGTGTGCTATTATTGCTTAACATCTTATTTTTGATCCGCTGCCTGAAGTTAACAGGAAGGACGGAAATTAATTTGCATGGGTTTTAGGGGGCCTGGCAAGAGCACAACTTTAAACAGTGCTGAGAAATTCATAAGATAAAACCTAAGGTTTTTTCCCTATACCTCAACATGGCTATAGTGGTTTAAACCCAGCTGGCAACTAAGCACCATGCAGCCACTTCCTTGCTCCCCCACCAGTGGGGAGAATCAGAAGGGTAAAAGTGAGAAAATTCCTGGCTTGAAATACAGACAGTTAAATAGGGAAAGGAGAAAAGCTGCACACACAAGCTAAGCAAGTAAAGGAATTAACTGCTTCCCATGGTCTTCCCCATGGGCTGCAGGGGAATCTCTGGTCCCATGTCTGGAGCTCCAGCATGGGGTTGTTGGTCCTTCCCACAGACTGCAGTTCCTCATGAACTGCTCCAGTGTGGGTCTGTTCCACAGGGTGCAGTACTTCAGGAGCTGCCTTCTCCAGTTTGGAGCTACACGTCCTGCCAACAAACCTGTTCCAGCATAGTCTCCTTTCTCCACAAGTCCACAGGTCCCTGCTAGGAGCCTACTCCATCATTGGCTTGCCCTGGCTTTCCCTCCATCAGGCCCACCAGTGCCAGTGTGGGCTCCTCCATGGGGCTACACGTGGATCTCTGCTTCCACATGGACCCATCACAGGTCCCATCTCTCTGACTTGTGTTCACACTGGAGTTCCAGCATGTCCAGTACAGCAGCACAGAAAAAGCAGTGATTCCCTGACCATCTGCCAGTCCCTGTGCATCACCACTGCTGTCCTCAAAATGGCCCCAGCACGGCAGAGTGAAGGGATCAGCAGCACAACAGCAGGAAAAACAAAAAGCAGCCCCAGATGAGCACTACACTAATGTACTGTAAGGCATCATGCCCAGGGCAAGCACAGGAGTCTGCCCAAAGCAGCCAAACAGCAATAATAGCTCTAAAATCCATCTAGCACATTCCAATCAAAGCTGTTATCTTGAACCTTCTGAGCTCCATGTTGGGCATCAAAAGGAACTGTTGTGGCTTAATCCAAGCTGCCAGCACAGCCCACACAGCTGCATGCTCACTGCCTCCCAGTGGGACTGGGGAGAGAATTCAAAGGGGTAAAAGTGAGAATAATCAGGGGTTGAGATAAAGACAGTTTAATAGTGAAAACGAAAAATTGTGCATGCGAGCCGAACAAAACAAATCAATTCACTTCTTCCCCTGGGCAGGCAGGTGTTCATCCATCCCTAGGAAAACAGGGCACCATCACCTGTAATGGTTACTTGGGAACAAAAATGCCATCACTCCAAATGTTCCACCGTTCCTTCTTCTTCCTCTCTGTATGCTGAACACGATGTCATGTGATCTGGAATGTCCCCGTGTGTCCTCCCTACTTCCCAAGCACCGCAAGAGCCTCTTCATCAGCCAGGCAGTACAAGAAGCAGAAAAGGCCTTGGCTTTTGTAACTTCTCCTCAGCAATTAAAAAAAAACCCCAAACATCATTGTGTTCAGCACAAATCTAAACCGTTGTCCTATACAAACTACCTTGAAAAAAATTAACCCTACCTAAGCACAGCTTCCAAGGTTGGATATTCATGGCTGTAATCTCTCCTTCTGAGGGAAGATGTTCAACATCTTGAGAATTTCAGTCTTTGAGGACGTGTTGGGCTCTTGGAACTCTTTTATGTGAAAAGACTGCAGTAGAATCAATGATAATTTTCTCTTGAAAATTTTATTTATATTTGATGCTGCTATTCAGTGATTTTGTGCTTTTCTGTTGCAGAGGATATTGGGAAAGTAATTATGCTGATCCAGTAATCCACATGTGTATTTCCTAAAGATTAGTACATTGTAGTGCTTTCCCAAAAAATGTCTAGCAGTGCAGTCCTGCCACCAAAAATACTCATCACTTTTTCTTCTTATTGCTCAGCTAATAATTTTCTTCTCACATGAGGTATGATGCTTAATTGCTTTCTTACTGTAAGGCCTTTGCAAGTTTGCTCAAGGATTAAGAAAGTATATTTTGTTCAGATTTTTATGCTTTAAATATGAAAAGAAGCCTGATGTATTTTTACTTGTTACACTTTTTAAGTGTGTTATTTTGTATTTGGCTGAAGTTTTGAAAATGTAACTGGTTCTTCTGTGTTGTGTATCTAAGCATGGGAGATGTGAAGAGTTAAAATACATCATGTACTTTACTGATTTTTTACAACTTGTAAATTCCTTGTGTAAATCAAGTGTAAATTCCTTGTTGATTTTATTCTGTTGATTTTGAGACCTTCCTTTGTCACTGAGAATATTGCTTTCTTGCTCAAAATATTGTAGTGTCATAATATCAAATTTTAGTTAGAGGTGTTTTCTGTAGTTTGCAAGAGAAACAAACAAAAAATTTCTTTACCTACCTAAAATTTCTTTTCTCTGCCAAGACACATTAAGTTCCTTTAACTAACAGCACACATATGTATAGACTGAGTGCTCATGAAGTAGCCTATGCCTGTTAATGTCAGAACAGTCAATTCCTTTCAATATCTGCTAGTCAAGATTATGGGGTTATGTCAAGTGTTCATTGCAAAATTACATTTGGGTGTTAGTGATGTTCCACCTGCTCACATGATTAATCATGTTAGCTTTTGCTCTTGTATTTAATGAGAAGCTTTGCTTAGAAAACACATTGAGATTTGCAGCTGTGTATTGTTTTGAGGGGCTTTTTTTTCCCTTTCTATAACTGAGAACCAAGTTTTTTCCAAACTTAAAGCTCAAAATGACTTTGAGTGTTTAGCATTTTGGAAACTCAGGAAATGACCATACAAACGAATGGCTTTTTGATGGACTTTTAAGGTGTATGAGGTATTGGAAAGGCCATCTTAATAACAAAATTTAGCTTTTGCAGGACAAGTGAAAATGTGCTAATAACTTCCTTCTGCTCATTTGGGGTTTGTTGTTTTAGGGGGTTTTTTGCTGGCTTTTGGTTTGCTTTTTCTTCTCTGTGCTAACCAACTATGTCTATTCAATCCTTCTCTTACTCCCATTGTTACTGCACTCTTTGAGAGTAAGATGTTGACAAAACCTACTTCTGCTAGTGTTTTCTTCAGCTTGGTGCCCTTGTTGCAGTTATACATCATTGAACTGCTTCATTCTCACAATCCATACAGTGCCCATACATCAGCAGTGGGCCAGAGCTCTCACACCATGCTGCATGAACACATCAACATGCTTAGCTGAGACCCCAGCCATCTCTAGATGTCATGCACCACAATGTAAGGTGTATTTTTAACTATAGGCCAGTGTATCTAGAAACTATCAATGCCAAGGAACGGGCATCACAACCAATATTTAATAAATTACCTTTCATTAACTATTATTAACAGAATTAACATATTTCCTCCCAGCAGGTAACTGTTCATACTGTACTTTCACTTACTCCTTCACACTTCACTTGCACCAACTCATAAAAATCATTCATGGCTACAAGGCTGGAGTAACAACTATGAGCTTCTGACTCTGAGTGGAGGCTCAGATTGGCTTTGATGAGACTTTGATGTGCCAGGCACCTCCGCTACCTCTTTTTTGGTTACTGTTTTCTAGCTTCTGTTTCTTCATCCACAGCCACAGGTTTATGTTGAACCATTCACACACACTTATCCAGGCAGAATTTATATGGTTTGGACTGAAACTTACTCAGTAGTTGAAGTCATGCTTCTGCTAAAAGCACTAAATTTGGTCTTGAAAGGCTTTGGAATTCTCAAATCTACAGCCTTCAGCTCCATGACACTGAAAGAAACTGTGAGGGAAGAGTCAGGAACATGTGGGATGGGTGGGAAGTGCTATGAAGAAATGTTTAGACACCTGAGATGTATTGTTGTTTTCTGTTTTCTGCAGTCATGATGCATTTACTTGGTTGTATGTATTGGTGTAATCTGGGTTTGTGGGTTGTTGTGGGGGATTTGTTCGGGTTGCCTTTTTTTTTAATGTTGATTTTCTTTTTCTGTCAGGAAATTATTCATCAGTCAGTTTTCAGGTAAAAAGTAATTGGAGCTATAGGTACTTGACCCATGGGTTTTAATGACTGACATAAAAGGAGGGGGGAGGTTTGTTTTATTTTAACTGTAAAGTGGGGAGACAGGTACTCAGACTGCTGTACCCTAGCTTAATTTGAAAACTTAAAACTATGAAAAATCTAATGAATGAAATACATGCTCCTTACAATAGAAGTCAAGAAATGAGTAATAGTTGTTTCTTCAGTTCCCTACTTAATTTTAAAAATAGTATTAATTAATAAAAAGGCATAATGATTCTGGGAGTACCCAATGTTGACCTATCTTTATTGAGACACATGGTGTGTAAATGAGCTTTTAGCAGAAAGTGCAGTCTAGCTATGCTTTTAAAAGAATTTGTATTAGTCTTAGAAATTGGGGATAAATAAACTCTTCTAGTATTTGCTTGGAAATTCTAGATGAAGGAAAATAGCAAGCTGCAGTTTAGATTTAATTTGATCCAGTAATGGCATCTCCAGGCAGGAGACTACATCTGATTCACCTCTGCAAATAAAACCTGTTATTTTTGGACAGGAAATTTTTTTCCTCTTTCTTCATTTATGTGAAAATACTGTGATTTGGTGAGTCACTTTTGTATGTTTTGCAGCTTTTATGATTTCTGATTTCAAGGTAGGTTTTTGCTTTTGGTTTTGATCTATTTTTATATTATTGTTTTAGGTGAGTATTTTAATTACTTTTTAATTCCTAGCTTTTAGTAGGATCTGAGAGGGTTTATGCCTTTTCCCCAGAACTGTGCTTTTTTTCTTTTTTTGAGTTTTGATTTTTAACTTTTTTTTATATTAACCCCAGCAATTGCCAACTTTTCTTTTTTTTTAATGCTCTTTTTGGTACATGTAACAAGATTTGGTTGTTCTTGAATTTTTTTCCTGCCCCATTTTTGTTTGTTTGCTCTTGTTGTCTTAGTATGATTATGTTCATGAGTAGCTTTGGCTTCTAGGACAGGAGACAGTTTATATAATCTAATCAATATTCATGTGATTTGATTATTGCAGTGAAAACGGGACAAAACAGATCTTCTGAGCTAAATGCTTCATCAGCAGCAAGCACCACAAACGACATTAAAAAATATTCCTTCAGATATCTTTGAATGTGAGCTGGAGTGGCTCACCTCTGTCCTGGTGGGAGTCTGTTCTAGGGCACCCAGCCAGGATGAAGATGCCAATGAAATACTCCCATAACAAGTGGTGAAAGTCTCACTGCCAGGGCTGATTGTGTAACTCTCTGTCCCCATCCATTTCCCGTTTGTTAACACTTTATAATTCTCTTAGCAGTTTTCATTCTGCCCCTTGCCAGCCCTCTCAGAAAAACATGGACGGCAGCGGCAACTTTTGCGTGCAACTTTTATCGTTGTGGATCTTTTCCTCTTAGTTTACACAAGTTCCGCTGGCTATAGCACGTGTGTTTCCTGAAAAAGGTGCTATTTGCTGCGGTGTTTCTCCCTTCCCCGGGGTGGGGAGCCGGAGGAGCTGCGTGGGATGAAGCCGTGCGCCAGGGATGCGCTGCCAGGGCTGTGGTGTTCCCGCAGAACCGCTGGATGGCGGTGCTGCCCAAGGCGAGGGCGCTGTCCTGCGGTCCAGAGAGCAACTTTCCTTCTCTATGGCCCCTTAATTAACTATGTGACAGCTTAAAGCAAAGCTGTAACGTATGTACAAAAATATCTATTATCTCACACTTATTTTTCACATTGTTAGTTTAGAATTTTCTTTTTTTTTTCTTTTTTTTTGCTACTAAGGGAAAAAAAGCATCTAATTTTGCTTGTGCATAATATAGTACAATAATATTTTTTAATCAAAATCATGAGTAAATTTCGAAAATAGCATGTTGAACTCTATAAGCAGTCTCAAGGAATGGCTTTCCCTCTCATGTTCACATGAATAGCACAGAAAAAGAAAAGCTCAGGTTTAATACTGGGATATGAAAAGCTAGGAGAGATGATGGCTAGGAAAGCAAATTTTATGGTGGTCAAACTTAATTCTGAAACCACTTCTAATTACCAAAATGCCTGTAAATAAACTAGTGTTTTGCTGGACAAGGGCTTGGGTGATTCCTTTATTCTCCCTTGTGTCTTCCACAAGTCACATAATGGGTCAAGAATGAAATTGAAAAGGGAACTCGGAAATTCTGACTTGGAATTTCCTGTTATAACTAATGGGTAAGAAATAACTTAAGATGTTTTGGGCTTTAACAGGTGAACTTGGTAAATAGAATTGTTGTAAATGTGTTCAAATTGTGAAACGAAGGTTTCTTAGGGTTTATGTTTGCATTGAGTATGAGATGTATTATTGTGAAAACCTCTTAAGGTCTGCAGAGAAACTCAATACTTAAGGATTATTTATTTAGTAACTCTTTTGTCCCCGGTTTAAAATAATCCCTAGTGCTTGTTACCATGTCTTATATTATAATTTCAAACTGTATCCAAAGGTCTAAGAAGATCTAAGATAAACTATACTTGTCTTTCCTCCAGCCTTGACTATGTTTCTTGTGAGAGTGAAGTTGTAAATCAGATGGAAGGGGGGATTTTTTTTTTTTTTTTTTTTTTTTTTTTTTTTTTTTTTTGGAGAAAGAGGGTCTTTGTTTAATGAGCAATCCACATTTACGTGCGGTCTTTTCAATAAAAAAACATAAAAATTGGTATGGGGCAATCCAACCTGGAAATTATTGTGCTTACAAAACTTAGAACACGTGTTTAGTAACTACTTTATTAACTGTGTCTTATTAGCACAGCATTCTTCCAGAATTGTTTTGTCTGCATTTTAGTGGAATTGCAATGGAATAAAGGAGTTAACCTGTTCCGTAAGTACATGTGAAATTAAAGCAATAGTTTTAATCCTGTGTCATCTCTCAAAAGATACCCAAAGCAACCAACATAAAACCCAATTTGTTTTTACAAATAATGAGCATTATTAAATATTATAATGTTTTGCAGACAGAGCAGTAAGACCAACGTTGGATACATTTTCTGATGTATATATCAAACGAAAGTTGTGGGGGGGATTTTTTGTTTTTATTTTTTGCAGGTTTTTTTGTTTGGTTTCTGTCTTTCAGAATGCCAGAAGTAGGTACTTTTCTTGATAGATATATTTTAAAGAGGGGATTTCTCTTAGCAGAGTATTAATATACTTGGACCGTAATAGATACAGCTTGACCTCTCCACTTCTGATGCTGTTGAGTCATGCAAAAACTGTCTCCTGTTCTGCAGCTGGAACTGCATGAAAATCTACAGTGTTCCTCATCTAGTAGGTCTCAAAGTGCTTTGGAAAGGTGAGAAGCTCTTTGTCATTCAACAGATGGAAGAGAAAGTATTCAGATAGGTTAGGTTGTTTCTGTTGCTCACTTGCAGAACAAATAAGTGATCTGCTTATGAAGCTTATTGAAGAAATAGATTCTAAACTTTGGGGGATCTGCTTAGCTGAGGTAGTATTTTTTAACCTCTAGGAAATAGACTATGTATAAGTTGTTTTAAGAATTCAACTATTAATATAGTGCACCCTTGGCATAGATACCATTATAGCTCTGTAAAGGAACTTTATGAAGTACAGCCTGGGTAGAGACAGGCATCCTGCTATAAAGTAACAGGAAAAGTAGGCTTTACCCCTTGAAATTGGGAGTGCTACCTTAGGGTCAGCCCTGCAGTTTTGCCTGCCCATGCTTTTTAATATTGATGTTAGATGAACACGTGTGACTGACCTTACACTACTTAGACCTCTTGTGGGACCTGATTTTTAATCTGACATTTAATGGCTCCTTTTCTGTGTGCTTGAGACTAGACTTCCATGCTATTAGTTTACAGCTGTGGTCCAGGAAAGATGAGGCTTCACTAAGATATACAATACATAAAACACATTTCTGACACATTGCACTGGCAGCCCTGTATTGTCCAGGGAATAAAGATCTTTCTCTGCTCTGTGCTTCAAGGCAGTGCTGCTGTCCTGAGAGGGCACTTACAACATTCTCTGCTCAGAGAAGTGAAGACATCAGTGACGTGTTCTTCACAAACATTGTGTGTTAGCCAGCAGCATAGCTGGCTTTTCTTCTCAACTTTCAGATAATTGGGGCTTTCAGAGGAAAATAGGATTTCTAAATATGGAAGAAGAAATACTTGAGAGGATTTGTTGTTCACAGTATCTAGAAAACTGTTTTGTAAACAGTATTGAAATTCATCACAATATTTTGGCAACATCAAACCTTGAATACAGCCAGATAAACCTAGAAATAGGTTCTTGTTAAATTGCAAAGTTTCTTTGAGGCTAAGGTGTAACGTGACGGAAATTTTTCTCTGCCTTGTCTAGATGTTAGAATGTGAGAGCCATGTATTTTAGCTGATATCTTTTACAGTTACTCAGTGTTAGGGTGATTACTGCTTAGCAGAAATTCCCCTGTTGTGAAATGTCTTAATTTCCTAAGTCTTTTGTAAGGAAGGAGTCATCTGCCAGGGATTTTCAACAGGAAATTAATAATTCATAGGCAGTGCAGTGTACCAGGTCCATTTCCCATTTCTTTCTGGGCTGTATAGTCACAATAGGATGTACTTTTGTCACTGTGGAATTGAAAATATAACTCTGAATGTACGAAGTTGGCTTTTGTGTTGGACAAGATAATTTTATTTTGGCAGTTACTGATTTTAACATTTGAGTGTTTGTTTGCATAAATTGGGAGTCAGTACATTTATTTTGCCAGTTTCAGTGTTCCTTTTATGATCAAAAGAAGTCAATAAAAGTCATATTCATGTAGAGTAATGGTTTAGGATCAAGATGTTAGCTTCCTGTTCAGTTTTTCTAAGCATGGCCTGTGATGGATTTCTGTGCTAGTATGTTTTAATAAATAAAGAGTAATCACATCTTTATGGGTGTGCACATATTTGTTTTCTATTATTTCTGTACTCTTAAATTTCACTATATCCAGAGCACACCAGAATATTCCATCTTCATGGGATCTTAATTCTAAGTTGATGGTGCCTGTGCTTTCTTAACCTGTACTTTGCCCACTGGAAGCTGATTTTTAGCCCTTGATTTTCTTATTAATTTTTACATGAAAAATGTATTGACTTTTCTATTGTAATGGAAATGCAAAATCAGATTGTAAGAATAGTTTGAAAAGGGTGAAGCTTTTTTAGTTCACTAATGTGGAGGCTGCATCAGGAATTTTGCATCAGGTAAAGGTGTTTGTTATTATTTAGGTTTTATAAATGCTCATTATTTAGTAGGCATTTTCCATTTTTTTGAGGAATTTTATGTCCCAGGGACTTTAGAACAGAAAACATATGGGAGAAGAAGAGTGGTTGAATTTGAAAACTATTTCAAGGCCTGAGTATTAAAATTATTTTATTTTATAGAGATACTATTTTAAAAGGATGCTATTGTTCCTAGAAATGCCATCTAGAAGGAGGAGTTGAATCTGTTTTGAAAGGAGGGGGAAAAAATCCTTAAATCTCCAATACAATGAATATGACAAAAGGTAGGAAGGTAATGCATATTAAAATAAATAGCAATTTAAATTGTACTTACAATGTTTTTCATAGGGTTAGAAAAACAGTTAAAAGTATCACAACTTATATGATTTGATTTTAAATTCAGAATTTCCACAGCATGTTTACTGTGTCCATTCTGTAATGCAAATACAGCATAGTCATCTCTTTGCCAACAACAACAACAAAAAGAGCATAAAAATAGATCTTGTGATACTACATGATAACATGCATCACATGAACAGCATACAGGAACTCTCAGGATTCTGGTAATAAAGGAGATTTAAAATGGGCATGAAAGACTTTCCTTGACATTACATAGTTGACGCTATCCTATTAAATAAAGGGTAGAAGTCAAAGTTAAGCAAGTTCCATGCCAGTGGTAATTGTGGACTACTGCTCCCTTAAATGAGTAGTAGAAATTGTGCTGTTTGATGTTCTGTTTTGTAGTACAGTAATTATGCTGAGCACTTTCTTTTGCTTGTGGATCAACTTGAGAACTGTTGATGCTGTGTAAATAATAGCAACTCTGGGCTTTTTGAAGCTCTATAAATCACATGCATTTCTAATGTAATCTTGGAAATAGCAGTGCTGTTCTGTGGAAGTTAGAAAATTCTACATGTGTCACAACAGGCATCTAGTTCTTGTAAACCCATACCACTATTAAAATACACAGCTCTTTAGAAAAGGGCTGAATACAATTCTTCAGTGGTGTGACAGCTGCATAAATATGAAAGCTGCTGAAGTGGTGCATCATAATGGGAGGGTTTGCAAAACCTGCCATGTTCTGTGGGTGCACAAGCACCATCAGATAGTAAAGGGACTCTGGCTTCTAAACCTATGTGGTTATTCTGAAAGCCTCCTTGCAAGGTTGAAACTGACACTGCAGAGATACACAAAGTGCACTTAATCCTTCCAAGTGGTAGTTTGAAGCAGGCAGGCTCCTGCTGAAGTGTTCTTTGATGCGGAGCTGAGTTTAACCCTTGCAGCCTGCCACCAGCCACTGAGGCTGGGTGGCACAGACAGAGCTGCCGCCCCTCCTTCAGCAGCTCCCACTCAGCACCCTCAAAGGTACATTTCCAACATCTCTGCAAACGTGTTCCTTTGTTGTCCTTGAACATCGTGGTGAACTTGCAATTTTTCTTGTTAATTCACTGATGTTACGGCTTCTGAAACTGCAGCTTTTTTGGTGTGAACGGGTCTAAGGCTGACAGAATCATGAACGAAACGCAGCAAGGACTAGAAAATGGGTGAACAAGGAAATTGCAGAACTGCCTGCTCACTTGTTCTAGTGAACAAATATTACTGCAACTTGTGTACTGAACAAATCAGACTGCTTTCTACTCCATCAAAACTTGGCAGAATTTGCACATCAGGTGAGCTGGAGATATATACAAACAGTGGGCAGTAGGGTCCCCTCAGCCCTGAGCTTAGAATAAAACTCAAATTCGTGGTAGCAATAATGTCAATGGGAAGTAAACTTGTTAAAGCAAATTGTAAAAATAATAGATTTCATGAATCAAAACATAGCTACTTATATTTCAGTTAGTGAAATTTGGTACATTCTATGTATTTATGTATTCTGCATTTTTAATGTAATTTTATTTTTTTTTTTCATGAAGAACTATATATACGAAGAGATTATTTTTAAAAGGTAGGGTAAATACTATTTATGTTCTAGGTTGTTTTCAGGATATAGTACTGTAGGTCTGCTGTTGATCTCAAGTTTACTGAAATTCACATCTATGGTAAAACTTAGGAAAAGCAGAAGGGAAAATAATTTAAAATTGCACACCAAAACAATCAAAGTAAAATTTTGAACGGTTTTGATAAACAAGGCTTGTAAGTATTTTGACTGTTGCTTGATTTTTTTAAAAAATGTAAATATAATAGGTTTTTGAAAATAAAATAAATAATACAGTGCTCCTCTGACATTTTTTCAGATGAACAATTTTTCAGGAAGATTACAAGGCTGAGTAGTCAGTTTTTGAGAGGTGGAGTATAGTTTAGTTGGTGGGCCTGCTGTGATTGGAATTGATTAATGGGTGTTGTGATAAGCATAGAAACAGATCAGTGGCAGCTTATCCTGCTTTCAGCTGTCACAGCTGTGCCTCTTCACTCTTCTTCTGGCCCTATCACACTCGCTGGCAGCCTTTAAAGTACCTCCTTCCCAGTGGAATTTCTGCAAATCATCTACTCAAATGCCAAGATACCCTAGAAGCAGCTGTGTCTGAGAAAATTTGTTCAGGCTCACATATTTGTTGTGATGAAGAATATTACGTTAGAGAATCCTTTCCTCCTGCAGGAGGAAGCACGCTGTGCCATAGCCTGAAGAGAGAGTTAAATGATGATTCTGATGGGCAGGTGGGCTCCTTAGTCAAGAACTTTCGATGCTGGCTGGAACAGGAATACAGTTTGCAAACCTGCTGGCTAAGAGATATCATGGCTGCTGCTTGACAGTTGCAATGAATAACCACTGAATGTTAATTTTATTGGTAAAGGCTTGAGAGAAGCAATGATGATAAATGTTTGAAATCCTCGTAGCTGTCTTTTTGTTGTTGTTGTTGTTGTTGTAATGTTTCAAAGACTTTCAAATGCAGGTTTTAGAAGTCCTGAATTTGTTTTGAGAGTATATCCCTGGTTTCCTTATTGGGAACTACAGTCTCCAGTGTGATCACTGATGAAGGTAGTTTGATAGGAATCATGCAGTTTTAACAGAAAATTATAGGTATGTGGATTTTATATAAAATAAAGGTGAGACTCTGAGGTCCCTCCTAAGCTGGCATTCAATGAGCCAAACTTTTTATGTAACTTCATGGATTTGAGGAGGATAGCCTAGGAATTATGTGCTTTTCAGAATGTAAAGACTTAATGCTCTGTAGGATTTCTCCAATTAGTTACAAAAATATTTTGTTCATTTTACTGGAAAATGAATAAGCCTAGAACATGAAATAAATGCTACTTTTTCTAGACATTTTGCAGATGATAATACTTAGGTGGTAAATAGTCTTTTTATGAAGTCTCTAGATGCAGTAAATCATAGTTGACTTCTCTGTATGCTTTAAATGCCTGAGGCAGCTATTGCAGCATTATCAATAAATATTTAAAAATGTTTTTATCAAACTCTGGCATATTAAATCTCAATTTAAAAGCAAATGATGCACATAGAAGATCTCATCTCTGGCTAAATCTCTAGGATGTCTAACTGATTCACCAAGGTTGTGTACAGTTTATCCACTGTGGCAGTCTATGAACAAGAACAAGTTTAGACTATCTGGGAAAATAAATACTCACAACTAAAAAAGATGATTTGCTAAGTTTCTGTTTGTAAGTGCATGTACAGTTCCTTCCTGTGTTGTATATAGAGTCAACTATGTCACATTAGTAGGAAACTACTTCTCAATGAGACTTAAGAAAAACCCCATATTTCAAATTTTAATTATATTTTATAGAGGAGTAAATCTAAGGCTGTGTTTTTAAATGTCATTTGTTTATTTATTCTATGATTATATCGTATGTCAGCTATATCTTGTAATGTCCTCTGGCACAGGAAAGCAAACAAAGCCATGTTACATTAATGACTTGTCTGAGACCGCTTGCCTACAATTCCATGCTCCTTTGCTATAGAAAAAACATGACTCTGAATCTTAAACAGCTTTTGAATAAAAACACTTACAATAATGATATGACAAAAAAGTCCATAGATTTATGACTTAGTGCTTTTGGTTTTCTTCATTTACCAAGTTTTGCTTCAGTTTAGATTTGCATGCTCTGGAATTAAAAAAAAAAAAAAAGTTATTTTAATTCAGTACCACTTAAAAATTCCCTGCTTCTATATTACCTAGTGTTGCCAAAATTGAGTGTTTTAAATGAGAATTGATTAAAAGGAAAGAAAAAATGTGATTTTATGTTGTTCTCATGTACTGTAATTGTTAAGTTTTGCACATCTTAATCTGCTACAGGGGGTCTTGTTCTTTGGGAATTCAGCCTGCACTTTTGTCCTTCCTGTGATTTCTTATTTCAGGCTTGATAGAGAAAGCATCCACTGTTGTATCATTTCCTTAGTGCTAACAGCTTTTATTCTCTTCAACAAGTGTTTACAGAAAAGTGTTGATGCTTATTAATCTGTTTCTTGTCTTACAAATGTGCTTATGCATGATTTGTGGTAAAATTGGCATTTCTGACAGCTCTCAGTGTAATCTGCATAGCACAACAAGATTGTTACACTGAACAGATGTGGCTTGGAGTTGTTATTCTTCGTAATTACCATCATTAAGTGAAAGCATGTGTCAATCAACTTTGTACTTTAAACACACCACTCATTTGTGAGACACATGCATCTGCATTTCAGATACAGATCTAAAGTACTTGGGCTTGAAATTTATTTCTGTTGTTTCTATTTAATACAATACTCCATGAAACACATAATGCCCAAAGATGTCAAAGCAACGGATCATCAAGTTAAGAAAGGCTTTACTGGGGGTTTGTGTAGATGTAATTTTTGGAGGGAGAAGAGAGGAGGGGGATAATCCATTCATCCTCCTTTTGTGGTGTGAAGGAAAGACATTTAAGTTTAATGTGATAAACTTCCAAAGTCACTCTTCTATTTTGATGCTTATGGCTTTCTTATTTGAGGGAAGAAAGTTCTGTTTAGTTTCATTATTTGGGAGCAAAAATGAATCTGTATCAGTAAACAGACATAATGCCTTTTAAGAATTAATGTTTGGGTCATTAATGTTTCCAGGATACCTTTTAGGGTCACAAATGTTCATACTGGTAATAAATGGGATTAGATCAGGAAATTATATTTTGAGTAGAGTTGAAAACAAAGGGGTCTTAGCCTGATTGCCCAACAAATAACAATAGAATCTGACTGAAGCATACAAAAGCAAGGACATTTGGAGATGATATTTGCTTTCTCCTTGTTTCCTTCCATGTAGACTTCAGTTCTTCGTGTCAGGGACAGTAGAGATGATGGCACATATGTACTGGGGCTTTGTGGGTTTTTACCCTGTCCCGTGACACTTCCTCAGTGCCAAATATGATGGACTTGTATAGAAGCCACAAAGTGACAATCATCGTGTTGAGGTGGAGTTACCTGCAATTTTTGAGGGTGTTTTACTCTCTTTACAATGAAAACAGTTGTTCTGTGATATTTTTTTAATCCTCCCAAATTAATGAAAGAGAAAAAAAAACAATACATTTTTATCCTTCGATTTTTCTTTTAGGTCTTTGCCTGCTGCAATACAGATGATTCTGGTATCCTGGATGTGGTGTGTGATTGATATCTACTTTCTGACAAAAGAAACATTGTATAAGTATTCTTTGGAATGTTTTATGAAAATCTGTTGTTTAGATCCTGCCACAGGCACATAAGATTTCATATGAATGCTTATTATATTTCAGACCCTAATCATCTTGTCCTTACTGAATCTTCTAGAAGTACTGAAATAGAAATTTAAAAGAGTCTATTTGAAAATTAGAAGCAAGATGAGCTACAGCTGAAGAATAAATAATAAAAAACTAGGAAATAACTCTTCACTGTGAAGAAAAAATGTATTTGCAGTCGCAGTCTAGTGCCTAATATAGAACCAGAAAAACCATGGACATTTATATGGGGAGCAGAACAGTACAGTCTGACAGATAGTGAAATCAAGTGTCTGTTCTAGTCTCAGCCTCTTCAGTTAAAGAAGAAACTTTCTGACAATCACTTGCAAGCTATCTGGTAGCTGTGTAAAACCAGTCACTGGGAGTCAAGAAAACCAGGGCCATGCATTGATTAGTACCTCAGTGGTCCCAGCCAATTTTGCATGTTTGGTAATTTTCTTTGCCATTACTTTCCCCACCTGTGGATGTGGATGATATGTGGCTATTGGAGTTTATAACCACGGTGATAAAGCAGTTTAGCAGTGTTGGAAGTCCACAATATTGCAATTTGGGGGCAGAGGAAACCCTTGCTGCTTCTGTGACTCTGGATAATTGTCCATTATACATGCAGCTCCAGCTGCCTTATGTGGAAGTAACTGGACTTCTATTGGAGCACAGTGCTGGAAAGAACATTCTCTCACACGCTTTAAATTCAATATATTTTTTTTCAGAATAAGGAATTGAATGTACCAGAAACTGCCTTATGTAGACTCAACTGTAAGCAAGATATGTGAGATGCCAAGGCAGCTTGCAATGGTGGTGTGCTTACCAACTCTCTCACCTGTTGTTCATGAGGAAGGTTGTAGAAGCTACAATGTCTTAATTCTTTTTTTACCCTTGTCCTGATCTCTTGGGCTAGTGAAATTCAGGGTAGATATTCAGATATTTCTTGAAAGAGTGCATTGTCTTTCAGCTTTTTCAAGTATAAGATATGAATAATGAAAACTTCCCATTTTCTTCGGTGCAGAGAATTGTACATTAAGTGCTATATAAATACCAGATATCTGTGATTACATTTTCACATATCCTGGTTAAAAAAAAAAAATATTTCAAGGAGTAGGGATCCATTTCTAATGTTTTTACCTAATCAGTGGTTTTCTTGCTCTTAGAAGTCCTCATAGCCCATCATTGCTGAAGACAGTGTTTTGCCTGCTTTAATATTTTATTGTATACTGTATTTTAATTTTTTAGAAGATCTGTGTGTTCTTCAGTAAAGAAATGTAGGACTGGACAGTGCCCCACACAGTATACAGCAGACATAGTCTGCTTCTGTAGTGAAACCCCAGCATCTCTCGATTTTCTTCAGGTACACCTATTCTTTCTTGTGTATTGTTATTTTAATGGTTGAACTTTCCAGGAAACTTGGCATGTTTGCTGTCAGATACCAACTTTATTTTAGTTATTCTGCAGTGTTATGCTTTCAGTTACTTAAAGTGTAAGGAAATATTGCATGAAGGTAATAAAAATAATTAAAAAGAGATACATTTTTTTCATATATTTGATTTTATTTTGGTAGTTTACTTGGATTTCAAAGGTTAGTGTATTTTTTATATTAATTACTCTGTTTTAGAACATAATGCTTTATTTCTTGATGTTTTGGTCCTATTTATTTACATGTATAAAATGGACAATTGTTTAAATGCTATCTTTGCTCACTAAGATAACATTTTCCTGGTGTGATGGCAGAAATAAGAGAAGAATCTGAATTGCACACTACATGCAAGTGGAGCAGATATTTTATTCAGCCCAGGCTTTAACACTTTTTTAAAAAAAATCTGTTGTGTTTTAGGGAAGTTGTACTATTTTTCTGCTGGGAGAAGTGGGTGAAAAAAAATATTTAAGTATTTATGAAGAGAGAGGTAGATTCCTGGCCTTCTGACCATTGAGTTCCTTTGAAATAGAAGCTACATTATGAAAGAAGTCCTTCTTGAGGTGTTCTTAAGATTAGTGTTATTTTAAATAACCTGAAGGCATGTTTTTAAGAAGTTTTGCTTTGAGTTCACAAGAAACGATGTGCTATTAGGCTATATTTAACAAAAATTTCTGTGTCTGTATGTCAAACCTTAGTACTTGTTTTTCAGAAAAACAACAATCATTAACATCCATTTTTTGAGAATTTAGAATGCTGAAGAAGCTTTAAATTTTATGTACTACCCTTCCTTTCCCCCTTATCCCCATGATATTATTTAAATGGAGAAAGGCAGCTGAAAAAATCCTTGGTTTTGTTTTTTGGTTAAATATCAGAGTAATAAATTACTTTATTTATTATATTTATTATACTCTAATTAAAAGCAATGAATAGACTCAATTTTAAAGGTCTTTCCAAGAGTAAAAGATTCTGTGGTTCCATGAAAAAAAAATCCAACTTTTGTCAGGGACTTCTTATTTTATTATTAACTTGGAAATGAGTAAGGTTATTTTCTTTGGAAATGGCAGCAAAAGAGAACATAAATTTATATCACTTTAACTTATTTTCAATGCAGAAAATTAAGAGGTTGAAAGAGTAGCTTAAGTTACTCTTGTCCCCTAAAGCTATATAAGCTTGGAAATTAAGAAAGGCATAGAAAAAAAAGTTGTTTGTAAAGATATTTCACTGTTCCATGTGTGCTCAGAGATAGACTTTGGTAGACATTCAGTGGTATTCATTTCTGTTATGAATGCTTTATTTATTTTACTTCTTAATGTAGAACTATAAACAAATTCAGCAGTAACTATTTAGGGATGTTGTATGTCCCTAAAATGGGATGTGTTTGAAATCTGGAACAGGCATATGTTGTGTTGAAAATAGTAAATTTCTTGTAAAAATCCACCTATTAGGGCATTTTCTCCTCTTGAGGGGCATATATAATTTTCCTGAATGTTAATGAGATTTATAGAATAGCAAAGTGAAATGTGCACCAGAGTATAGGTTGTATATATGATGCTAACATCCCACGGGGCTTTTGTATTCTCCTTCATGTGCTATGGAACCCAGAGATGCACAAAAGACCAGCTTAAGTCTGACATTTTGTTTGTTGTATTTGGCAAAATTGCCTTTGAGTGTAATTACCTCCTGACAAACCTGTTCTGTCCCATTTTGGCAGTGGTCTGGATATTTATTGATACACATACATGTGATCAAATGTAGTTGCCTAAATCTGAATTGACAGCTGAAAGAAAGCTTTGGCTTTCCCAGTGGTTTGTGCTGGGTTACATGGGGATTAGTAATTGTTTTAACCATTGAAATTTCACATTTTGTATTCCCATGACTTTAGCCTTGTTTTGCTTAAAATTATCTTCAGAATATTAATCCAGTGCCTTTAATCCTTCATTCAGTAGCCACAACTCAAACAATTCTGCTTCAATTTAAGATCTATTCCAAAATGTGAAGGAAGCATTTTACCTGTGGATAATAAGATCTGACAGTACCTGAGCTGCAGGAGATGAAATCACTGTCTATAGAAAATAATATTTTTTCTACATATTCAGGTTAAATGTGTGCACATCCTGGTAGCTGAAACATCTGTTTCTAGCTTGTTGTTCCTCATGGCTGCTTCTCAATTGGATTTCCTCAAGCAGGTCCAAAGCTTGTCACCTTAGCCAGGGTCTGTTAACTATCACCACTGGCCCCACATTAAGTAGGAGGTTCAGGGCTAAGCTAATAACTCTCCTGCCTTTCTGACTGATCACAGTGATTCTCCCTGTGGCTACTTATCATGCTGTGCTCCTATGGGAGGGTTATCTTCTTTGTCTCTTCTTCAGCTGGGAATTATTTTTTTCTTGATTCCCAAGTTTTCAGGTGCTAATTCTGAAAGCCTTGTCACTTTCTGAAGCAGCTGTTTGATTTCCATCCATTATTTCTTCCTTATCAGTTTCATGCTCTCTCACCTGTCTAAATTTTGCTGCTTTCCTTTTATCTGGCTGTAATTTTGCTAATTTTCAAAGCAGAAGTTGTAACTAGAGATGAGGCAGAATGGATGTGCTAGAAATATGAACCTAATGCTAGTTTGTGTGAACCTTGAATCAATTTCCATGTTGTCACAGGTGAAGTGATTTTCATGATTTTTGCTTTAGTGTACAGTGCTGCTTAACATTTTAAAGTGTCCTATGTAGCTTATTGGGCTGTACCTACCATGAGCTTTTTAAGAGAGCTCAGGAGAGTTGAGTCAGAGAGAAGAATCCACAAAACTGCTGATTTATGGTCATTGGCTGCCTCAGTGCTTCACGTAAAGTGTTACCAAAGTCTATGAAATTGTTTTGGTTGGCTTTAATGGGCATTGAGTAAGGCCCAGAATGAATATTAGGTTATTCCGCGGAGGCTTTTTGCTTGTTAAGAATTTTAGGAAAGATGATGGTAGTGCAGGCAAATCATGGGTCTTCCCTGGAAATCCTTCTGTGGAGTTACAGAGTTTGTTGTCCTATGACTGGGAAAAAAAATAAAAAGAAAAGCAAAAAAGAAAGAACTTTAATCAGATGTGAAAAGTGTATCAGACTTGATAAAAGTTGCTGACACTTTGAGAATATATACAGCTAAAACTAAATTTATTTAATTCTCACATCGGGGTCTGATGTGCTGTTTTGGCTTTTAAATTCTCCCTGTTTGGGGTATGATGCTTTATGTCACCTGTATTAACTGTTCACTTGATAAATGGAAATGACACTGGTGTAAAGTGTCTGCCAGAGTTTGTGTTTCAGGGAAAACTCAAAATGTGTGGGGAAAAGATGTGGCAAAGAGAAACAATATAGTTATCTCTCCTGTATTTTGGTCTGGAAAAAAGCTTCCTGGGTGATGAATAATACTGTGGAGAAGAGGAATGTTCTTTTACTGAGCAAAACTACTCTGTCATCCAGTTCAGCTTTGGTTTTTGTCTGTGTGTGAAGAGATCAACACAAGGATAACCCTGTGTCTTGTGAGTGGTAGCTTTTCCAACTGAAAACGAGGGTAAACATTGCATAATTCTCACACACTTTTGTTTCTCACCTTTTATTTTACAGTACTATGTATGGCTTGGGATTACTCAGATCACAAAACTTGGTATAAGCAGGGACATAAAAATATAGCCCCTCAGTGAACAGCTAGTTTTTCATCCTAACAGGATCTGCTTGCTTTCACTTTATCATGCCACTAATTGTGAAGGCTGAACTGAGTTATTAGGCACTCTTGAAAAATTTTAATGATTTAAAATAAGATTTCTCCAAATCTATTAAGCAGCAACTGTATTTTCAGTCCATGATGTAGGACTGCAAACCCTTAGATCTCTTTTAAAGGTAATGATATGATTGAAAATTGGTGATGGCAGCAGATGAGAAATGGAATCTGAACTGAGATGCAGCCTAAATAGGAGTGATCCCCAAATTGTTCATGAGATAAGTCTTACAAGGTTGCATAGCATATGTCAGAAATAGCTGTAAGTGAACACAAGAGAACAGCAGTGACAAACTGACAAAGAACATTGGAGACTGAAATGTGAAGAAAATAACGGCAAAATTAATAAGGAGAGATGACTGGGAGAAGATTACAGGAAGAGGTAGGGGTGTCTGGGAAACATGACAAAATAGATAAAAAATCAGAAAGCAACTGAGCACCCAAACCCCTGTGTGATTGTGCATTCCAGACAGCCATGTCAGACAGCAGGATAAGAGAATAAGGATTGCCATTATAAAAGTTCTCTTGCCAATTAATAAACTCTCTTAAAATTTCTTCCTTTAATTTCTTGCTTACCTCTGGGTAGTCATTCCATTGTTTTTTACTGTCCTTTAGTCACAGTGTCCTTCTGAAGCCCATCCTTTTGGACCCATCCTGCTCTTTCCATTCTTAATTTATTGTTCTTTTTTTTTTTTAAATACCTGAAGCTCTCTGCTTTAAAAACTGTATTTGGGTCACAAGAGGTGTGGAAATATTGCACTGAAAGGGCTACTAGAAAAAAATTCTTGTCAGATTTTTTCAATTTTTGTTCATTGATGTTTAAATATTTAGAATTTTATGTAAATTTAAAACATTACTAGCCAAGCTCTGACTCTAACATACTCTGTCTCATTCCTAGCTGATGTAATTAGGACAGTGATCTACATGGTCAGCTCAGCTGAGCAGTGCCAGACAGGAGATTTATTATTTTAATCTCTAAAACTTGCTGGGGAGTTTAGTGAAACTCCCACCCAATGTAATGGCCATGTTTTGGATTAAGTTGTATGTGGTTTATTCTCTACAGAACATATGAACTAGGCCACAAAATTATGAATCTGAGAAGCCTGTATTACTTGCATTTTTTTAATCTGCAACATCAAAACAAATTTAGTAGGGATAGGGCATTACTAATGAAAAGTAAACAAAAATAATATTTGTCTTTCTGCGATAGTAGTCCATATAGTCACTTAAGCACCCAGAATCCTAAAAAAGTTTTGCTTAGAATAAAATAAAACATTGGTTTTAGAAGCATTTTAGTTAATTCTGCAAATATGAAAAATATTACTCTGACTGTGTAGAGGAAAGCAAAGAAGGGAATAAAGAGAGAGAAAAGACGACAGAAAACTTATTAATAGATCTGTAATGATCGGAAGTTTATTCTAGGGTTGAGGTAAAACTTAATGGTTCATAAATAGCAAATTCATTATGTTTTTAATACTCAGGTTATATTAACACTATATAACATCTTTATGGTACCATTAGTACCACTTAATCCTAAACTAAGTTTGGAAATAAACATTTCCAGATCTTTTTCATGGAACAATTGGCCAAATAAATTATTTTTACAATAAATATTACCTGATTAGTGCATGGCTCCTTCAATCATAAAAATAATTATAAATTTTTTATGCCAACTCTTGCACAGAGTTCTTAAATGTTAACAAATTAATTTACTTTAAAGGCCGTATCAAGGTGAAAACACCAGGGCCTTAGGCAGCAGGACAATACATCACAGAGCCATTTCTCATTCAGTCACAGTAATGGCAAAGGATATGTTAAGACATAAAATGCGATATGGTTTGTTAAATATTCATTTATAATTTGCATTCATTATTAAATCATGTGTTAGAACTAATCTTTAATCTCAAAAATACATAATGTGTCAGGAAGTCTATTTGAAAGCATAACAATAAATATTTTATGCTTTTTATGTTGCTTTTTAAAGGTTGACTAGAATACACCAAAATGCTTGTCATTAATGTAATTTAATTATTCCAAGGAGATTTGGTCTACCCTGATGCTGATTTCAATAATTTATTTCAACCTTTAGGTCAATATAAAATAAATACCTGTTTGGGAGATGGGCTGGTCTATGATTAATGACAACTGAGCTCCCCCAGCCTGCCACACAACACTGTAGTTCATTGTCTGAAACCGTGCAGTGCAATGCGGTAGCTCCAAGGGGTTGATTTTCCCGAGGTCCCGAGCAGTTTGCTTGGTGATTACAGTGCAGCTGCTTCACTGCTTGTGACGGCTGGAGATCTCCTTTATAAGATACAAGAGCTTAAACATTTGTACTGCACTGCCTACAATGTCATTTGAATATCCATGGAACTGCTATTCCCTTTCCAGTTCGCACCCTGAGCAGAAAAGCCTGGATGAGAGGGACGAGGGTGACGGAGACCTGATTTGTATTATAGGAGACTAGGAGCTACTCAACGAACCATGTAAAAACAGTTCATTTAAATGTTGATGTGCTTGGCTGGTTAATGCAAAGAGAGCTTTATTGCTGTCTTATAAAACCTTGGTAACTTCAGGTTGGAGTCAGATCAGTGCATCCAAATACCCAGTTTAGGTTAAGAACCACCAGAAAAATTGGCAAGAAACAATAATCTTACTTCCAAACTAAAACCCACTTGACTATTTACTACAGAACATCCATACTTAAGTAGAAGATTTTTGGACAGAGCTACCATGTGTCAAGATTTCCCTGGATCTTTTCAACCCTTACGTGTCTGTTAGGTGGAATCTGAGGTGTTTGGGCATTTGCTAATTCTGCAGCGCCTGTGCCAAGGCTCTGGAAATACTTGGAATGCTCATAAGGTACGTACTGTGTCCTGTGTGTGCCCTTTACACCTCACCTTTTATACAGCCCTGGAAGAATTCTGGTTATCCTATTTTGTAGACCACTGCAAAGAAGAAAGAAGTTAAGCCTCTAAATGATACTTTCTGTTTAACTGTTGACTTGACGTATGAGTAAGCGCTTATTTGAAAATAACTACATCAGTGAAATGGCCTTGTTTGTTAGTTTGTCCTGTACAAAGTGTGTGATTGCCCTGATTAGATGCTATGGGATTAATGTAAGCAAAAGTAAATCCACAATAAAATGAAGTTTCCTGGTTCCTGTCAGGGGCAGTGGCAGAGAAAACTACAGTTGTTCACACCAGCTTAGCAGGCAGCTAGCAAAGGCACTCTGCAAGGAGAATGAGACATCCTGGAGATTGTCCAGAAGCAAAGAAGCTGGCCTGCATAAGAAGCCACAGGAGAGTGGGCAGAGCTGTTTCAGAAGCTGTGCTGGGCTGCCTAAGGTCTTGGGATGAGCAGGGTGGTGATTAGTAAAGTAATGAAGCAAACTTCCCTCCCTGAAAAGCAATGGTCCTCGTTGAACAGTAGGGAATCTTCTCTTATTACCAATATTCTTCTGAAAATGCAAAAAGAGGAAAGGGTTCTCTTTAAAAGATGCATAGTCAGGGCAAACCCCTGATTCTTAATCAGCCACATCCTCTCCCTATCCTTCTGGAGAATATGGACCATCAATTTCCTCATAAGATGAAGGGGAGGCAAAGCAATAGTTTAGCATCCTATGCATTATCTCTCTTTTTATGATTACAAATAGAGCACTTACGTTCACTGACCCATATCTCATACCAGACATCAGTAGCCAGGTCCAGATTTAGGTTATTGTTCCAGCATGGGATTAGGCCATGCGATCAGAATCAAATTTATCTAATATGATCACTTGATTGTGACATTTCTTACTGAGGCTGTATGTATGCACAGCTGAAACTTGAAGACATAAAGCAAATGCTCTTAAGGCCCAAAAGAGTAGTTGTCAGTGCTCTCACAAAGAGCTCCAGAAAGGTTGAGGGGACACTCTGTTGGGTCAATTAAGCTGTCCTTTTGCTTGCAAGGTTAAAAGGGAAAAGTGAGTTTGTTCCCCGTGTGGCTTTCCCAAACTCTTTCAGCTGTATCTCTAAGCTTAAATGATCCTCAGTCCTGCAGCATATCAACTTGATGTATATAATTGATTGCTAAACATTTTTTACAGCTTGTTAAATGGTAAGGCTAAGAAAAAAAGTAACATGGGAATGTTGATTAAAGTGCTTTTGTAGAGAGGGGTCAGAGATATTAGCAAGTTAAAAAGAAAGTGTGAGCTCTGCTGTGGTATGGTACTTCTAACCTGTATGCTTTATTTCACATAATTGATCCCACATGTTTACTCTAAGGACATTTTTGTCAGGTTTCGAACTGCAAATACTAGAATGCATTTAGAGGAGGGTGTGCTTCAGTAAGGACACTATGCAGAATGCTTAGCAATGTAGATTGCTGATATTATAATGGCAATGATTATAAAAGGAATAATTACAGTAGCTTGGAATTGTGTGGTAAGAGGAAAAAATATCACGGTGTAAAACCTCAGAGTAAATCTGAAATGAATGAAGACATTCAAATTATAATTCTCAGCAATTTTGTTTTCATTATAATTTGTGGGGTTCTTTTAATAACTGACATAAAACACAATGTGTTTTTCAGGGGTTTAGCTGATAGCTAAACATGATAGCTAGGCAAAAAATAGAATGTGTCTCACAGTCTTTGTGGCTCCTTTTATTGTGAAAGGTACGATGCTGTTACACAAACAGACTGAAAAACATTCTGACTGTACCTCCAGGAGGTTTTGCAATGACTGGGTATCTGCAACAGAACAAATGGCTTATAAATTTCTTAAAAAGCAAAGAATAAATACCTTGTCCTTGTCTGGGAAACAGTGCCTCAAAAATTTAAAAAGCACAATTTTTAACACTGATATGATTTTCTATATTTTTTTCTTTAAATTATTAGCACTGTTAAAGAAAAAGTGGAACCTGCTAGAGGTGCCCAGCCAAGTTAATTATCAATGAAATTCACAGAATTAGAAGAAAAGTTTGGTGACTGCTATTTCTCTCTAGCTATGCCAGTTAATGCTAATCACAAAAACCCATTCACTACGAGGTGTACACAGATACATCTGACAGGGAATATAAACTCAGAGCTTTGTGTGTATACTGCTGAGTAACTAATGCATAAAAGCAAGTTCTAGTTTGCACAAATCCAAGCAGGATTTGAAGCAGTCTTTTAGGGGTGCAAAGTTCAGTGTTGTACAGAACTTCTGAACTGGCCCCTTTCCTTGCCATAACTTGGTTTGTCCCTTTTTCCTAAAAAAAGTCTAAATGTAGAAGCTTTATTGTATTGAATACTTTAAAAATAGACTGAAACATAATTTATTCTCTGGAACGTGGTAGTTCAACAGTTATTTTTCAAAGGAACGTTCTATATTTGTATCTATGCTGTTGGAAATTGGACAGAATATTTATCTGGATGGTAAAGTGTAGCAGGCGTTTGATATTATTAAGTCAACATTATTTTAATAGGTAATAGCATCTGCAAATGATATGTATCACTTATAGGAATGTGACTCAACTGAAGTGGTTTATTTTAAAAATTGCTCAAGAAGATATATTTCACTTATGAGATTTTAGATTAATTTATTTTTCATGTAGTCTATAAATGTTAGTAAGGTGACCCTAATGTTATTTAGCTCCCCCATTTACCCATAAATAGGAACAATGTGTTGTAAGTTTTGTTTTGTTGTGTTTAAAGATAAGATAAAATGGGTTTAATTAAAAAAACCCCAGTCATTATTAGGGTTCTACTTCTGAAAGGTTTTGAGTCTGTCACAACTTTTTAGCTGCATAGGACAGTATGAGTTTGCTAAAATAAACTTAGAACCAAAACCAGACAAAAACTACACACAATAAATTCTATTGTAGAGGTAAAATGATTGGGAAAGTGACAAGAGGAAACAAGAAAGGAATATCTCTCTTAACATGGTCTGGTTTTTTTTTTTTTTTTTTTATAATTTTGCAGAAGATTATCAGTAAGACTTTTTTTTTTTTTTTAACTGCACAGTGTCTTCTTGTTTATACATAATTTTCTATGTGCCTGACATTAACTAGAAAGCTTTGCAACTCAGACAAAATATTTCTGGAATAAGTTTCGTTTAAGACAGCAGAACAACAGTGAAGTTAGAAACATGTTTGTGTCTTTTTTTTTTTTCATGACTAGCCCATGTCTATTCTCTATGAAATTGATGTCAAAAAAGTATTATATATTTTCAGTGGGAAATAGAAGGCTGCCCTCTACTATCCTTGTCAGGACGTCGTATCCCTTTAATCATACTTTTCATTTCAGTACATTGAAATTTCCGTTACCAAGGACAACATCATAAATAAAAGTGTTTGTGAAATTTTTACCTGCAGCTTCCTAACTTTGTGCATTAAGCATGAGACTAGCAGAGAGGTGGTCAAATGTGAAAATTTATAATCATTTATTACATACGGCTGAAGCGAGAAGGGAATAAAAGCGTGAAGGCATACATCTATAAACTGGAGCAGAAAAGCTTAAATGAAAAGTAAAGTGAATTTCTGTGTCTTGTCATAAAGTAATGAGAAGCTAGAGCTTTATTCATAGCAACCCAAGATGCATTTACTCTCAATCTAGCTTTAGCAGTAAATGCTTCCCTGATGTATTGCTTCAGACTTACAAAGAAATATTTGTGCTCTACATAATAGTATAGTTAGGAGAATTACTGCATGGCTGAGGAGATTCTATAAAGGTTTATAGCTGGTGCTGTTACTGTAATTTAATCACAATGTAGCTAATGTAGTACTTTAATATCACACGTTACTTTTTTATTTACCATTTATTAGTAGCTGACAGTCAATCATCACCACATCATAAACAAATCACGCAGGATTCTGTAGGAACGTGAAGTTCCAGAACAGATGCACTGTAGCTCTTACATGTGCTCCATAACGAACTAGACATCAAATTATTTTTTAATGGAGTAATCATGTAAGTCCGGGTTCTTGTTTTCATTCAGTTCATCAGCCTAAGAAAATGTTTTAAGCCATGAATACAAATAGTGTTGCACACTGTGCATACATGTTTGAGTTAGCACACCAACCCTCTACAAGGAATACAGGAGAATGCCTTCAAAAACATGAAGATTTGGGTAAAAGACACCATGTGCATACTGATGAATGCATTTATGCAGACTAACAATTGTGCTCTCTCACTTTAAGCCACCATTTTGTTAGGTTTGGTCTGATTTGTAAATGGAGAAAGTAAATGCAATAGAGTCCACCAAGTGCTCTTGAAGCACTGAAATCACAAAAAAATATGTCAAGATAAGAAGGATTTTTTTATCTTAAGACTGATAATTTTATTGCCCTTTTTAGATGTACTGTAGGATCAATTTATCTCAGATTTGATTTCATGATCAGGTTTTAGTACAGAATCACACTATTTCTCTGAAGTCACTTGTGTTAGCAAAATTAAATGCTGATTGGAACTCTGAAAGTACTGCCTCTTTGGACTGAAACCTGTGCTTCTCTCAACACCCTGAAGATCTTTTAATTGCAAACAAAATCTTTGTTTTCCAGTCCTCTCCAGCTGTGGGGGAATGACTAGTAACCAACATCAGACTGCCACACTAATTAATATGTAGCAGTAATAAGCCCCTCAGAGATGTGTGTTTGAGGGCTATTGGTGCATGTCCTGGGTAAGCTGCAAAGAACAGCCTGAACACCAAGGGCCTTCAATCACTTGAAAGGCTTGCCAAAAGGTCTAGTAATGCACACCCTGGCATGGCTTATTGCTATTAGAATATGTCTCTTTAATACAAATTTCATGAAATTTACCCTTTGATGGTGAAAAATTATTCCTAGAAGAAAAATGTAAAATATTTGGAGAAGTTATATGGGAAATCCCCCTGCTTTCCCATTAAATAAATTAGAATATTAAGTCTTCTCTTTTATTCAGCATTGCATTGCTTATGCCCACAGGTTCTCCAGACCAGCTTGACATTTTCAAGTATAAAATGTGTTGTCAAATCAACAGCAATCCCTTTACTTTTCTTAAGTGACTTTCAAGGACCAAAACAACTCTCCCCACTCAGCTATTAGGAGAAGCCTGTGAACACTCTTTTCCCTAAAATTACTGGACAAATATTTTAGGTCCTAGCAAACCCTTGAGTTTGTTTATGTATTTATTGACTGTGATATATTTTTAAAAGGAATCTGAATTACTCTGTATTCCCTTGTACTTGGCTCAGGGAAATTGATATTTGTGCCAAGTACAGCTAAATGAAAATGGCTACTGAATGTTTAAACATAGAATTATTGATAATATTTTTTTTTTACATATTGTGAAAGGAAGGCACTAATAAGAAACCATCCTTACTTCTGTCTCTAGCTTCCTTTTTCTTTTGAATAGCTCTCTGTGTAACAGTCACTTTCCATACTTTCTTGAGTGGTCACCAAAGATCCAATTTAAATCACACTGCAGAGAGATCCATTATTTTTTAGATATTATGTGCTATTCTGACTTGTAACTTCTAAGGGCACTTTCTGGTCAAATTGAGAATATATTGAATTTGAGACACTAACATCTATTTTTAAAAGGAGGATTTAATACCAGATGCATTCAATTAATGCCGTTGTGTCCATATCTATTCAAAACCTATCACCATCCTTGAAAGCTGTAGAATGATTGTTTCTTTACAGAGTTATTTTTAAACAATTATTCTGCTCCCTACATTTGGGACAAAATTTCTGTCCTGTTCTAATCTAAATTTAGTCCTTCTATTCTAATCTAATTTTATTGTACCTGCCAGAGTAGCTTGATGGAGTCTCCTAATTGATACTTTTCTTGTTTGGCTCTTTCCTTGTCTTGTGTTACCTTTCCTCACAGGTCATGTTTGCCCCCGTGTTACTCTGAGTCTTAGCTGGAGTGGCTGCCCTCCCTTCCTAGCTAATCACACATGTCATGTCAAGAAGGGTGCCACTATGTGAGGAGTGGGAAGGTTGGCAGGAAAATGTTCCATGGCAGTTACGGATGGTCCCTGGGATCTGAAAGAGGTGCTGCAATGCAAAGTGAGATGATTCTTTAGAATATTAAACTTAAATGTCTGCTTTCCCTAAAATATATTGTCCGAGCACTCTGTCTCATTTACAAGCTAATGTGGAAATTAGACCTATTTCTTTCCTTACCCCCTTAAATTTGCTTAATTGAATTATGAATTATTTAATGCTGGGCAGAAATTAAAACTCTTCAACAGAAATGTTGTATGAACTTGCATTGAATTCTCAGACTGTTTTTCTCAGAATGTACATTGAAAATGTGGGTTGTTTTAAGGTGTAAATAATTTGGTTTAATTTGGATTTATCCATCTTTTAAAAATATACTTCTGTGAGGTCTTTAAAAACTGCCAAATGAAGCCAAATGAAACTTAAAAGTTTTTGGGGTGCTTTTTACTGGTTGGTGGTGGTTGTAGTTTTTTTTTTCCTTTAAAACCCTCCCCTCATCAGTTAAAATGTTTTTATTTATTTTGATGTGAGAACAGAGAACATAGGCATTTTGGGTCAATCCTGAAGTATCAATTAATTTCAGCACCTATTTTGAGACAGGGATTTAAAATCAATTATTTATACAGCCATACAGCTCAATGATTTTTTTTTTTTTTGCTAAGGTAAAGTGCTGCAACTTTTTTTTAATTAATTATACCAGAGATACTGGTTTGAATTTAGTGTTTTCAAACCTTTTTCTAAAGATTAACTATCATCCTCAAGTGAGCAGCTTAAGGATTCATTGCATACTACATGAAAATTATGAAGAGTCCTTCAAAGCATGGGGCAGGGTGGATTTTACTGCCACAGCACACGACTGAAAGCAGAATTTCAAAGGCATGTTTGGAACCCAACACACAATAGAAATGTAAATGGATGAGATAGGCTGATCTTGCATAAGGAATCAGAACCCATCATGGCTTTCACAGTCACGTGGCAGGGCTGGCTCTTTGAAGAGCTCAAATTGTAAACTGCACATATTTGCTAGGCAGCAAAGTGAACAGTAAGCATGACCCTTGGAAAGTATTTCCACATGAACATTTTTAGACTTAGAAGAAATTTCTAAGTTTCTCTTCAAAACAATCTACTGTATGTTTGACATGTGGATCTTTGGAAGCATCTGACTTTTTTCTTTTTCATCAGAATTATCATCCTTTTGAAAACATAAAAATACTAGTATTTGTAACTTTTCTCATATTATCATGAAAACCAGGCCACATCTTGCAAGCAAGGATTAAAAGACAGAAAAATAAGCAATGATAAAAACCCCCAAACTTGCAAGTCTGTTTCTGGGCAGTTGCTCATTTGGGTAAGTTTCAGATCCACACCAAGACATCAATAATTTAATACATCGTTTTGAAAATACCAGTGTAGTATTATGGGACCATCAACTGTTTCCCAGATCTGCAACAGCAGTTAGATTCCAACTCATTGAGAAATTAGTTTTGAAATCAGCACAACTGGGATGTCTGAAGACCTTTGCAAATCTGGACCTAAGTGACTATTCTCTCTCCCAGAAATTCAGAAATAGAAATGTGTTATCTCTGTTAAGAAATGGCATTCATATTATTTCCAAGGACAGCATTTTTTATGAACGTGTTTTGAAGTTTTAAGGCAGTTATTGCATCAACAACAGGACAACAGCAATGCCTGAAAATCACCAGATACAGAGATCTCACCCTACAACAACAGGTAAGGGTTATTCAAGAGAAGGATTCACTGTCCTTGCACTGGAGGAGCTACAGCCAGCACACAGAGTTGTCTTTATGCATTATTTTTTTTTTTTTTAAGAATTCAAGAAGGAGTTTGTACTAATAACTGTCCTGTTGTGTGCCAAGAGCCTTCCTGTGCTCAGGCACAGCTCCTGTTTGAAAGCCCAAAGGGCCTTCTGCTCACAGAAGATAGCAGCACCAGGAACCTAAACTAGTAGGAAAAGATGTATTTGGAATGAGGCTTCAAATTCTGTTTCTTTTACAGTGCATCTCCACATCTAATCCACACAGAACTGATCTACTGTGAAAAATGGGGGAAAGGATGTGTCAAAACTGTTCAGTCACATAATAAGATTAGGTCTACGAGAAATGGTGTCCATCATGAATTCATCTCCCTAAAGAGAATTTAGATAGAAGAGTTTTATGAGAGCTTTTTTTAGGCTCATAATGAAGTCTAGGATGGATAACATTCCATCTAGAATGCATGAAACTGTATGTGTTTTTTTCATCATAGAGCAATATTTTAAGCTACACAGATTCTGTCTAGAAATATAGTTTAAAAAAATTCCAACACATTCAATCATTAATCTAAAATCATTATTATTGTACATTTTTTCTTACAGTGAAATAATGTTTAAGATGGAGTCTGAGTAATTGTTCTGAATTCTTTACATGTGTGGAAAAGAACTGAATGGGCAACACTGGAGTGTTTTTTAGCTATTCTCTATAGTTTTATAGGGCTCTGCCTCTTATTTCTAAGGAACTAAAGAAAATTAGAAAAGCAGATACTGCATTCAGTATAGTTCACTTAAGTTTTTCTGATGTCTACAGCTTCCTGTTTGTGTATATAAGATGGAGAAATTCTTGAAAATACGAACCTGTAAATTTCAATAGTAATGAGATTAAATTTTGTGTCCTAGCTTTCCTATAGATATTTTACAATGATTATTACAGTATAATCTGCACCACTGTAATTCTAAACATTTCCCTTCCTAAGAGTTTTTTTTTCTCACCTCTAACAATATTGCAATGCTCTGAGTGATCTAGCCTAAACTCATTAACCACCTTGTAAGATGTTATTACAGAATTTAGCTCAATGTGGTATGAAACAACATTTTTTTTGCACCACACACATATTGCAAATAGGTTTGTGCTTATTTGTGAGTGTTGACTTATTTTGGGTAGAGCAGACCAAAAGCATGGATTAATTTTTTGGGTGAAATATAATACACTTCCCTGTATTTTACCCTAGTTCAGCAAGGTACTTGGAGGAAGTTTAATTAAATGAGAAATTCGGGGTTAGTGACAAGAGAAAGTAATCTCTGAGCTGATGACAAGTACAACGAATAGATGCAGTTGGGAGAAGTTGCAGGCCTGTAAAAGTAGGTAGAATGAAACTTGCAGTTGTTTCCCTGCAGCTGGTATTCTAAGTACGAAAATGTATAGAAAAACACATTTTGTACAGCAGTGGAATCATGCAAAGCCATAGCAAGACCAAGGTTTGGGTACACTGGTTGTTTTCAGATCACTCTGTGTGTGTGTGTGTATGTGAATAACAGACTACTGAAAAAAAACCAAACCTGAAGCATGAATCTCCTCTCTCTGTGACTGGTGCTGTTTAGGTTTTTGATGTATATGGTGACAGTATGACTATGGTAATTAATTTTCTCAGAAAAAAAAAAAAACAACTGGCCTCATGTCTCAGCTTTTTCATGCTCTGAAAGTGCAAATTGATTTGTAAAGTATAACTGGGAAAAGAAGAAACAGAAGTAGGAAACCTTTTCATAGCATTTTAAATTTCCTTTTAAACCCCTGAATCCTGTAGCCCTGACTGTAATGCTTTTAGACTTATTGCAAAGGTCAAGAGTTCTTCTTTAAGGACAGGCAGAAAATGGATCCTGGTCACCTCAAAAAGTAGATTAACACAGGCTTGTCTAGGTACTCCAACAGGATCTTGGTAAGGGTGAAAGGTAAAAAATCTGTTATGACACATTTACATCAGAAATTTGTTATACCTGGCATATGAAAGCTTATCTCCTGACACTTAAATATCCTATCTTTGCTTATGCAGAGAGGTGGACACCTGACATCTCTAAGTCCTTTCCAACTTTTTTTTTTTTTAACATGGATATTTCCTATCATCCTAAACATACCTTTATGCAGAGATGTTATTGTTGGCTGTATCTAAAATGAACTTTAGGGCATGCTTACATTTGGCAACATGGAATGCTAATTTACTAAGGCTTTGGAGAATGAGCTCCATTGTCTTTGGAGAATGAGGATATCTTTTGATATCCCAGATCCCAGTTATTCTACTGACACTTATACATAATTTCATCTAATGTTTTCTGTGTGGCTCCTTAAAAACTGTAAAATCTGTTTTTGTACTTCAGTCCTTGCAGAGATTCTCAGTGTGGAATCCAGAGTTACACTCAACCTGTCCATTTCCACTTCACCCAATATTAACAGAAATATCTTTTTAATATGGCTCAGAACTGAGGATGAACCATTTGGTTCTCGAAGCAACCGAGGCAAAGCGTGATTTATCTCCAAGGCCAATGCAAAGACTCTGGTCCAGGGTAAGTTACTCTTTTGCTTCAGGACCTTTGCTATGACAGTTTATTATTACTAAATTTCTGTGGATCTGTTAATTACCCTAAAAACAAAATTTCCCTTGGTTTTGTTTTTTTTTTTTTTTCCTTTTTAGTTCTAGTTTTAATAGGCAGAAAATTCAAATCAGTCACCTAGTTTGCTCCTGTTTGCAAAGCCTGCAAGTACCAATTGAGTGATAAAGAGAGCTGAAATAGCTGCTTGTGGGACAGTTTCTTTGAAATTTCACAACAGTGCTGTTTCAAATGTCAGACTTCTTAAATGCTGAAGTAAAGTTTTCAAACTTCTTCAACTACGGTAGAAAAATCCCATAATTTTGGAATTTGATATTCTTTGAATTAAAACTGAGTTTGTATGACAAAAGGCTTACAGTTGCTAGCACTGATCTAGATTGAAAACAAACAGTAAATCCCCAATCTCTCCTTGCTAAAACAATTTTTATTATTTTAGGATTACAGAGAGACTTGATTGTGTGAGTAACATGAATTGTATTTGCAGGCTGCAGTTTCCATTGCAGCAATACTGTTATTTCTTAATTTATGAAAAAACCCCAGTATTAGTCCAGTATACCTGCATATGATCTATCTTTATCTCTTCCATAAATCAGAACATTTCTTGTAATCCAAACATTTTCAGTGCTGGAAATTTTTAATGCTTTAAAATAATGAATATTTTTATTAGATATTGGTTTAAAATGTATTTCATTGATTTTTATTCTTCTACAGTTCTTCTATCTAGTGTTTGCATGCATATTTTGCTAATACAGTTTTATTTAATTGATCTTTTGAGGTATTACAATAAGGATTTTAGTAGCTGTGAATTCTTAAAAGTAATTTTCAGCTGTCAAAAAAATCAGAGGCCAAATGCTTAAACAGGGGAAGGATGAAGTAATTCCACATTCTCGAGAATGTGCGTATTGAAAAAATGCTGAAATTGAAAATATCAAAATTATCAGTGTAACAGTCTCAGCACACCAAAAAATTATTGCAATTTACTGTCTAATCTTGAATGAAATACGATGTCCATAAGAAGGAAATATCAAATAGTAATAGAAGGAGAGACAAACCTTCAAATCATGGAAAGAGACTTCTGATAAAAACTACTGCCATGCAAATTTCTGTTGCCCTAAAGCAGAATGAACTTGTGATAAGAGTGTCAACTTTCAGTGCTCCCAGCCAAACTGGGACACATTCTGACAAACTTGCTGGAGATTAGGATTGTCCATAGACTGATTTATTCAAGATAGGAAGGACAATTGGGCAAGACTTGCCAAATTTCAAAGCTGAGCAGTCTGTTCACACCCTGCCCAGAGTGGCAGTCAGAGCTGTAATTAAGCAGTGCTTTCCTCGGGTTCCAGAAGGCAGGATTCAAGCTCAGCCGAAGGTTTTGGACTTCTCCTTAGTCTGCCAAGAACACATCCTACTTTGGCTTGAGACCTGAAAAAATGACAGGTGTGCTTGCATGTTCTCTTTTCTCCAACATGGCCAGATTTTCTGTCTGGAAACCTTTACCTTTTCAAGGCATGGATGGCTCATTCTGGATGTATATGGATTTGTTACTGAGCACAATGGGCTACAGTTCCTCTGCAGGTTCACATGTGCTATCGAACACAAAAATACAAATGTGTCCTCTATGCTTCTTCCTGAAGGAATTTTACTATATTGATCCCAACAGGTAAAATAAACAGTTCTGGATAAAATTACTGGTTTGATCACAACACTGTTTAATTCCCAGAAGTCAAAGAACATCCGACCAGCCTGAGCAACTGAGGCAGCTGCTCACAGAACCACATTGCTGCTGATGCCAGGTGCCACTGAAAAAATAGAGAAGCTCTTTCTGCAATTTATGAGCTACAGAAACTGAACTATCAATTATTTAAGACCACATTATTAACATTTCAAACCACCTGAGGCTCTGCACCTCTTTATTTTCACCACAGATGGACCACACACTATCCTGCACAGGTAATTGCTGATGACAGCGTTGTGTGGAAAAATGACCCCTCATTAACAGCTGTGGGTGCCTAACTCATTGCAGGCAATAAGTAAAATCCTTGTTGGGCTGATTCCATTAGAATAATTTGATGTTAGAGGACACCCCCACTCTGAGATAAGACAAGACAAAAAGCTCCCAGTAGTCTACAAGAATTAAGAATTAAGATAAGAAAGTCCACAGCACTTCATATTTCTAACAGTTAAATATTCAAGGAGCTGTTATCAAGCTCAAGAAAAGCAAAAACTTGGCATGCCAATTTAAGATCTGGGATCTTTAATAATTTGTTTCAAAGTTTCTGTAAGATTAGTGAGTATCCAAACTTAAGTAGTTAACTGGTTTATTTTTCTGGGATGATACCAGATTCACAGATTTCAGAAGAGACTCAGAAGCAATTAAAAACATTATTTTTGCATACCTAGGTTAAAAAGAACATTCTAATCTTGAAATTCTTGAATACATATTTTAAAACATTTCTTTTACTCTTTATAAAATCAGAACAACCAGTATTGTTTGGAACTGAGTTTTGGCAAGAATTTTAACTCATGAAAGTACCTGAATAACAAGAAGCATGTGGTTTTACTCTCTCTTCTGGGATCAGCCTGAGAAAGATTTTTTTTTTCTTTTTTTTTTTTTCTTTCATCCTAACAGCTGATTATTCATTGCTTCTCTCTCTATGGCAGCTACCCATAGCAATATCTTGCCTGGGATGGAAATTCCTAAAATCCTGACAACTTGAAATGCAAGTAGGAGGAAATAAGAGGTGTAGACTTTGTACCCCCTCCTTTTTTAAATGTAGATTTCAGATGTCTCTGAGTCAGGAGACTCAGAATGGTCCACTAACTCTAATATTTAGAGAGGTAACTGGGATTTTATTCCACAAATAGTTTGCCTGTGAGTAAGTCACTTATGTGAGGTGCCAAGCCTCAGGATTGTGGCAGTTCTGTTTCCAAATGAGCATCACAATATAATTGTGATATATATTGTGGGTAAGCACACTCAAAACCAGGTGGCTCGTTTTTGAATCTATTCTTACTTATTGTTGAGTTCATGGATGTAACCTGAAAATAACTGAAAGGAAGTGTTGGATTTTAACTTCTTTGAAAAACTAAACAAAAGAAATTAAGCAGAAGTTCTCTCTCCCAAGGGTTTTATGCTGCCATTGGGTAATCCATGGAACTATGACATATGAATGGTACTTCTTATTCCTCCCTGCTTAGTAAGATAGTGTTTTTGCTGATGAGCAAATCCAGAATTAATCCAAATGTCTTAAAATATTTTGCATGTTGGATTTAAAAGTTGCAATTTGTGTGCTATTCAAATGAAGTTCCTTATCAGAAAATATTTTTGGTTTGAAAATCAAGAGGTTTTTTCCCTGACATATTAAAATGGCCGGATTTAAGTATTAATTACACGGTAGGGTAATTGCACAAATCAATTTAAAAACAGATTATAAACCCAGAGTGAATCTAAGTTACAGAAGCCTTTTCATAGCAAACTATATATATTTTTTGCATTTATTTACATTTTTTATTCTATTCTTCCTAGTAATTTGAGTGTGTTTTTCAGGACTCTCCCTACAGATTGCAAGAATCAGTACCAAGCTGCACTATTAACTCAGATCCTGGACAAACACCCTTCAATAAGGCAAATATGTTCAGAGAAACTCATTGAAGTGAGTATTTTGTTTGGTTTTAGTTTAATATAATAAGAGGCCAATGTGAAGCAAGCCCATAAAAGAACCTTCGTGATTCATGTATGCTATCTGCTTGGGTTATTTTCTTTTCTGTCCTCATACATTTCTTATTTTCTCCCTATTTAAATGTCTAAAACAATTAAGTGTATGCATTTGTCAATACATATGTGGAAGTAGATTTTTAGTGCAGCATTTGGAAGTATATGTTTTCTTACTTCTAGTTTTGCAAAAAGAAATATCAGAAGAAGAGGCTGTTCACTCCTCAGTTTGACTTAACATCTTAGTATTTTCACTTTTTGAAGTTAATTTATTTTTTTGGTCAAAAGACCATTCAAATATAAAATTAAATTTTCTAATTAATGTTATGGACCCCTTGGTGCTAAGATTTTCATTTTCAAACAGTTGAACATCACAATATAGTTGATGCACTTCCACGTTATCAAATAAATGCTCAAGGTACAGCTTAAAATGTTGAAAAATAGAAAAATAAATTGACCTTGATGAAGTGTGTCTTCTTTTGTCTGTTCCCAGGAAAGTTTATTTCAGGTATTTCTACTGCTGAAATGATTAGAGTTAACAGCTTTTTCCCTCCATTTTATTTTACAGGGTCTCTTCATCTTCCTGATATATGGGGTGTACAACACAGAGGTAAGTCTGCTTGGAGTATCTCAAGGCTGACAGAGTGAATGAGAGAAATGACAGGTTTCTTATCTTGATAACTGAGGGACAAAGTTGGCTTTCCATACGAGTGTCCTACTGCCCTTCATGCTTGGACTGGCTTATATGCATCCCAGCTTACCATTAAACACAGACACCCTGAATAAAGGGACAGACTCATTTCTCATAGGCATTGACTAATATTTTACTGCTGCTTTGAGTTTTTTGAATTCCTGATCTGCCTTTTAACACTTAGCTAAACCTGACATTCCTAAACTGTCGTAATGTGATTTACATTTTGAAATTAACTTTTAGTTTACATGCCGTAAAATATTTAAATTATAAAAGGAACTAGTTTACTTTCTCAACAAAATTTTGAAGTACAAAAATGGCATAAAATTGCACTTCTTTTCATCAATTAGATATGCTTAAGATTCTAAGATCTGACTTGAGCCTTTGTACCAGAGTTATGAAAAGTACTTTTTATAGGCTCATCTCTCATAAAGGAAAGCATCTGTGACACATAAATCTTATGAATAGTAAGGAATCTATCCACCTTGTTCCATTACTTCCATTACATTAATAATAAAAATTAGTGTTAATATGTTTAATTCCAAGTTTTTAAGCTCAGGTACCTCCAATGCTTGCATTTTAAAACCTAACAGAAATACAAAATCTTTTGAAGTAAATACTCAAACTAAGCAGAATTCTATTTTTATTATCCTCCAAGGCGGGCACGGAAAAATAGTGGAAAAGGTCTCCTGAATAACCGAAATAAGGCACTATTATTTCAAAACAACAATTTAATCTCATTTCTGGTATAAGGACGAATTAACTCCGTACACGCAGCTCAAGCCGTGAGCATCATTAGTTCGGGTTTTGCTGTAGCAGTGGGCCAGAGGATCTCGGCCGCGGCCCCGGGGAGCTGAGCCGCCGGTGAGGCTCAGCGGTGCCGGCGCTCCCAGGTGGCAGCTGACGAGGCTGGGAGCGCGGTCCTGCTGCCCGGTGTGCAGGTGTCAGGGAGCGGGGGAGCGGCGTGCGCCCGAGGCTGCATCCGAGCCAACACCGGCACCGGCTCGGGGAGCGCAGCGCCCTCCCTATCCCCGCCTGCGCCTCGGGTCACCGCTTTGGGATCAAACGGCATCACCCTCGAGCCTTTGTTAAACACCTCCGTTCCAGCCTTTCTGCGTCTGCCGCTTCTTCGCGCGGGTGACGAGCGCTGCTGAGCCCGCAGCCGCTGCCCGCCTTCGGAGCCCCGCACAGCCCGGGACCGGCCCCGCCGCGCCTTCCGGAGCGGCACCTGCGCTCCGGTCCCGGGCGAGCGGCGGTGCCCGGTCCCGTTATCCGGGCTGTGCCGGCGGCGCCCGGCTCCCCCCGCAGAGATCCCGCGGCTCCCGGAGCGCTCCCGGCGGTGCCGCCCGGCCCGGCCCGGCCCGGCCCGGCCCGGCCCCGCGGCGGGCAGCGCCCACCCCGCGCCCCCCGCGCTGCGCCTGCGCGCCCGCGGCCCGTGCGGCCGAGGCTCCCAGCGTGCCGCGCGGCGCGCATGTGCGGCGGGGCGGGCGCTGCTAATTCCATTGTGGAGCGGACGCGGCGATATTTGTAACTGGCGGCGGCGGCGGGAGCCGTAAGTGCAGCCGGGCCGGGGCCGCCGCGGGCGCGGGCGAGAGGCGGCGATGCGCCCGGGCGGCGGCTGCCGGGCCGCCGAGGGAGCCGCCCGCTGAGCCGGCGCGGTCCGGCGGGCGGGCGGGCGGCGGGTCCCGCAGCCCCTCTGGGCCGCGCCTCCTCTCCGGCCCGCCTTCCCGGGGGATGAAACTCGGCAGCGGCTTCCTCGGCGGCGGCAAGAGGGCGGCGGCCATGGAGCCAGCGTTCCCCCCCGGCATGGTGATGTTCAACCACCGCCTGCCCCCGGTCACCAGCTTCGCCCGGGCGGCCGCGCCCCCCTCGGCGGCCCAGCACCCCCCGCAGTGCGTGTTACCTCCGGCCGCCGCCGCCGCTTCCTCCACGGCGGCGGGCGAGCCCCCGGCGCCTCCGCCCCCGCAGGACGTGACTTTCAAGAAGGAGCCGGCGGGGGCTTTCCCCTCCGCGCCCTCCTCGCAGAGGAGCCCCTGGGGCTTTCTGCAGTCCCTGGTGAGCATCAAGCAAGAGAAGCCCAGCGAACAGGAGGAGGAGCAGCAGCACCATCACCACTACGGGGGGCTTTTCGGGGGAGCGGCGGAGGAGAGACCTCCCGGCCTGGGCAGCGGCGAAGGAACCGGCCAGAGCGTGATCCAGGACCTCAGCCTTCTTCACCACCTGCACCAGCATCCCCACCGAGACCTGCTGCTGACTGGCAGAGGCGAGGGCGCTCCAGGGAGCACGGGTGAGCCAAAGCACGACGCCCAGGTCAAGAAGGCAAAGAGGCCAAAGCCAGAAACTCAGGGAATCAAAGCCAAGCGGAAGCCAAGCGCTTCATCCAAACCCCCCCTGGTGGGAGATGGGGAAGGCGCCGTCGCGTCCCCCAGCCAGAAACCTCACGTCTGCGAGCACTGCAGTGCTGCCTTCAGGAGCTCCTATCACTTGCGCAGGCACGTGCTCATCCATACCGGGGAGAGGCCTTTCCAGTGCAGCCAGTGCAGCATGGGCTTCATCCAGAAGTACCTGCTGCAGAGACACGAGAAGATCCACAGTAGGGAGAAGCCTTTTGGGTGTGACCAGTGTAGTATGAAGTTCATCCAGAAGTACCACATGGAGAGACACAAGAGGACGCATAGTGGAGAAAAGCCATACAAATGTGACACTTGTCAGCAGTATTTTTCAAGGACTGATAGACTGTTAAAGCACAGAAGAACGTGTGGTGAAGCCATAGGTAAAGCAGGGGCTGGAATGGAGCCCGGATCGTCAAATAGCATGGGTAGCTTGGCTGCATTGTCTCAGGGAAATACAAGTTCCTCAAGGAGAAAAAGTAAAACAAAAAATACATCCACTGAAAACAAAGGAAACAAGTGTAGCAGCAAACTAGTTGAATCTCAAGTTACAAGTAATGTGACCATGCCGAGTTATGCAGTTGATATTCCTATTGTGTCTTCCAGTGGTGGTCTAGTTGGCACAGGCATAGAAGAACTTCAAAAAAAGGTGCCAAAATTGGTCTTGAAAAAAACAAGCAGAAAACAAGCAGACAAAAATTACCTTAATTTTGTGTCACCACTGCCAGATATTTTGGGGCAAAAACCACTGTCTGGGAAACCAAGTGGCTCTCTAGGCCTAGTAGCCAATACCGGTGTAGAAACTATTGGCCTTCTCCAAAGTACAGGTGGTAAACCGGGTCAAATAAGTAGCAATTATGATGATGCCATGCAGTTTTCAAAGAAAAGAAGATACTTACAAACTGCAAGCAGTAACAGTGCCTTTTCACTTAATGTCGGACACATGACTTCGCAGCAGTCCGTCATCCAGTCTCCGGGTGTTAGCGTTATGGATAACGAAGCTCCTTTATCTCTCATCGATTCAGCATCTTTGAACAGTGAAATAAAGTCTTGCCACGACAAGTCTGGTATTCCTGATGAAGTCTTACAGAGCCTTTTGGACCAGTATTCTCACAAATCGGAAGGCCAGAAAGAAGATCCGTTCAGTATAACTGAACAGCGTGTGGACTTGCACACCTCAGGAGAACATTCAGACATGGTTCAGGAAGAAAACTTGAGCCCTAACTCTCAAACAGTTTCAAATGATAAGGCAAGCATGTTGCAAGAATACTCAAAATACCTCCAACAAGCCTTTGAAAGAACAACCAACAGCACTGGTTTTGCTTTTGGACCCAGTTTCCAGTTTGTTAGCTTGTCTTCAACTCTCCATAACCACACTCTGTTTCCAGACAAACAGATATACACTACATCTCCACTTGAGTGTGGCTTCAGCCAATCCGTTACCTCAGTATTGCCAACTGCGTTGCCAAAGCCTCCCTTTGGGATGTTGCTTGGCTCTCAGCCAGGCTTTTATTTGTCTGCTTTGGAGGCTTCGCATCAACAGTTGACTCCTTCTCAAGAGCTGGATGATCTCATCGATCCACAGAAAAACTTAGAGACTTCATCGAACTACCAGTCAACATCTCAGAAACTGACTGGCCAGAAGGAACAGAAAAACTTAGAATCCTCAACGAGCTTTCAGATCCCATCTCAGGACTTAACCAGCCAGATAGATCCTCAGAAGGACATAGAGCCTAGAGCAACCTACCAGATCGAGAACTTTGCACAAGCGTTTGGTTCTCAGTTCAAGTCGGGCAGCAGGGTGCCAATGACTTTTATCACTAACTCTAATGGAGAAGTGGACCATAGAGTAAGGACTTCAGTGTCAGATTTCTCAGGGTATACAAATATGATGTCTGATGTAAGTGAGCCATGTAGTACACGAGTGAAAACCCCAACCAGCCAGAGTTACAGGTAAGGTCCTGACTGTGACCAGGCTGTGGGGTCTTCTTATTGTAATTTTACTTTAACAACACTGCCATTGGAATGTTTCTACACGGTCCTATTAAGAATAATGTAACATGCCCTTTCAATGCAACTTTTCATATTTAGTTTATTTTATTAGTGTGATTTTTTTAGCTCTGTTTATTATGGTTTTTAATCAAAAATCAATAGTTTTAAAATAGCGTTTTTGTTCAAGTGACAATGTTTAGCAATCAAATTTACATTATGTAGATTGTCAGGGAATAGCCCAAGAGTTTAAAATGCAAAAAATTAACTTTGTTCCTAGGAAGTTTGTTCTAATTGCTTTACTCTCAGGAAAGTGTAATGAAGCATGGGAATTCTATGCACCGCTAGTGTATTGGAACTTCCAATTTACAGATGATGACAAATATATCTCAGCTTTTTGAGGAAGGGATCTTTGACATTTCAAATTGCTGTCTCTTACGTCAGCTGATCTGAAATAATTTTGTTACCTAAATCTTGTGGTTTTTAAAGTACTCCTGTTCTTCCAGGTGACGCTCATTCCAGGCAGGAGCAAATATTCTCGGGTCTGCACGATGAGCCCAGCACGGTAGCTTTAATCTGAACAGTAATGTCCCCAGAAGTTCTGTGTAAGACTGTAATTCCGTAAAGAGATTCTGTTGACACAAACCGTGAGAGCAAAATGTGTGCAGCTGGTTCATGTCATTAGAACCCCAACTTGAAACTACAGTCCTAATCCAGATAGGGTTTTGGGATACATTATTTGTTACACACGGTTCAAGAAAGTCTTATCTCCTGCTCTTCCCCTTTTCACATTCTTTTAGTGTAGAGGGTTCCCTCTATTTTATTGTGTTCCTGGTTCCTCTGGACTTGATCTTGGTTGTCTACCTGCCTCCCCCCCGCCCTTCCCCATCCCCTTTTATCTCCCTTTTCCCCTACTCACTCTCTCACCCTGACATAATAGCTAGCATTTAAAAAGATTTACATTCCAGAAAGTGCACATCTTATGATGTGCTTTCTGATGTCTTATGACATCAGAAAAAACTGATGAACAAAGAACACCCACCTGTTTTAGAAGTCTGTCGAGGTTTCCATGTACAATAAGAAATAATCTACTCCCAATTGTACATAGTGAGGCCCCTGTCCTGCATCAGGATCAGCTACCACAGACCCCTGTGCCCAGCAGTGTCCCAGTGGTGTCACTGGAGCTCTTTATGGAGAGAGGGGCTTGCAGCAGTTCATCATGGCAGGCTTTTAGGGCCTAAGGCTGCAATTCCATCAAAGGATTCTGGTGATGGCATCAACTACAAAAGTAGAACTTGAGTGGCTTGTTAATATCAACAGAACTTTTCTTTGGAATTATTGCCTTACTTTATGTATATTTTGTGGTACATTATTTATTATATGTGAATCCTGATTAATGCCTGTGGAGCCATGGAAACCTGCTCGAAATACTGGTGGCCATTCAAAGCTGCTGACACGCAGTGGCACTGCTCTAAACCACTTTTTGCAAATGAATTTTTTGATTAGTTTTTTAATGTAATTTTGGTGATGTTTATGATGATGGTTTTTTATGTACTCTTGGTGATGTTTCAGTCTTATGTACTTTTCTGTTGTCAGGAAGGTACCAGTGGTTGTTTGCAGTCTTATTGTGTAATCAGCCTATTACAGGCTTCCATGTATAATAAAGTTATTAACATTGTGCAAGTGTAAAACACTTCTGTTACGAAAGTGGTGTATTATTAAAGGAATTGTTACAAAAATCCTGGGTAATTTCTCCTGTTGTCCCTCACCACTCTGAATAGAAACCTGAGCCTGTTCGTGATCTCTTTTGCTAGTAAACGTTTTTTTTTTTCCCCCCTCACTAACCTAGAGTTTGTTCTCATAGAATCTGTGTAACGCCATTAACTTTTTTATTTATACTTGATTCTGTATTTCATGCCATTTCAGTTTAATAATCAAACAACAACTGTTCTCTAAACACAGAACCCAGCCTGTTATCAGGGATGGAATAGCCCGTAACCACTGTGTTGACTTTTTTAGTACCTTTTCTTTTGTTTTACAGAGGTTATAATTTACATTCTTTATATTGTGTGTAGTAGAAGTTGCATATGTATTGTTCTGGCTGTTTGCTTTAACTTAATAAAACCCATTATTCACAAAATCATAAAGCTATTACTTCTATTATCTAGTCATGCTTTTGAGAACTTAGTAAGGATATATTAGGAGATTAAATTTTGAGAAGGAATAATATAACTTACTGGAAGGTTTTAATTTTCCTTTTGAGTCAAATAATCAAAATCTGCTATTTTACAAACCAGGGGTCTAATTCATACCTGTAACTTAGCAAAATTTAATATAATTTCCTGAAGTTGAAATGTTCATGCAGCCTCATCTTTTCAAATCTGTGGTTTATCTAAATTGTGTTATTGTTAACTGCAAAGACTTCTCATAATTGCTGGAAGTTCAGAATGACAAATACATAATTAGTAATTTAATTCAAGGTAAAGTCTGTAGAAAATTCTCTATCTGCTTTTTGGGGGTCTTATTTGGTTGCCATTTCCCCCTCACCCTCCTGTTAATTCCTGCATTATAAGGGAAGTCCTGTAAAAGTAGTACTATAGCAAAATACTTTAAAAGTGTTTTAGGTAATCTGAAGACAGGTTGTGGATTTACTTAGTCTGTATTTTTCTTCAACTTTGCATGTGAATTTGAATCAAAACAATTGACATGGATGAGAAAAATCCTTGGCATGTTGAAAAACAAGCACAAAAACCTTACAAAAAGTAAATACTGAATACGCTCTGTCTAATATTCAGAACATTGCTAGGAATCATTTAAAAGTATGTTGGGATTTTGTAAGTTCTTTGCACAGCTTAGTCATTCAAACATGTTTCTAAATAGAACAGAGCTAAACATTTTGCTCCTTTAATATGGGGTTTTTATTTTAATGAAGGTATGTTAAAATTGCATGGAAATCAGGCTATGGCTTTATCTGGTACATATTAAAAAACTTCATTGTAAGTAGCAGCTAACCCACATGAACTTTATTTAGGGATGTGCTAGAGAAAAAGGAAAGGGAAAGCAAAATGTCTCTTGAATTGTTTTCCCTTTTCTCTCAAGGTTTAGTTTGTTGTTTTTAAAGGAGTTATGGGAAGGGAATGATAACCTGGTTCCTACCTCTAACAGGACTGTAAAGAAGAATTCATAGATGTAATGATAGAAAATGGTGCATAAACTTACACTTCCTCTTAGAGTAGTTCACACAACATTATTGCCTTGGAACCTAGTGCAGTATAATACCTTGAACTGTGTTTGCACCTCTGTGTCCCAAGCCACTGAAAGTGAATGTCTGATCTAGAAGAGCTAACTGAAATTTGTTGTAGTTCCTGAATTACTTCAAATGGACACAGACCTGTGGGAGAAATATTAGAGTAAGAAACTGAAATTAAAGGAGAATGAAAAAAAAAAGTGAAAACAGAATGGTTTTCAGAAGGAGATGCAATTTCAGGTTTATGGACTACTGATGAAGAAAAGCAGCTTGCTGCCTCATGGAGACCTTGAGAAGCTACTGGAATAATTAGATGTATTCTATTAGTGGGTTTTTTGTTGTTGCAATTGTTTGGTCTTCCCCTCACCCCCAGCATTATATGCTTGATAACAGTGTATTTGTCTGAATGATGCTTCTGTTGTTTTTTTTCACAGTCTTGTTCATGTGAGGTTGCTGTTGTGGCTGTGGAAATGTTTGTAACACCTGGGAAGATACATGTGAGAATGTGTGAGTTACCAGCTCCAGGTGCTAGTGGTTGAAGAGAATCAGGTCACTTTAAAATCAGAGATCCTGTTTACAGCCCCTGCTGACTACCAGCTTTAAACATTTGAACTGTAATTTTCCAGTCTGTCTGTCTCATGCTCTATGCACTATCTTTCTCTGGGAAACTTCTGCAAAAATTGCCCACGTATTTCCTAAAATTAGATTAAGGAAGAAAACTTTCTTGTTCCACTGGTGTTTTCATCCCATGCTTCTTCACAACCAAATCAGAATCATCCTCCCCAGCTAGGACTTTAGACTGCGTTGATGGATGTCCCTTGTTGAATCACTGTTTTTGAAACCTGATACATTTTTGAAAAATTCTTGCGTGTTCAGGAATGTGAAAGCTTGGTAGCTGTATCTTCAAAGATGATCCCTCCAGGACAATGCATCAGGCTGTTTCAATCATTAGGTATGTTAGCCCATGTGGCAATCTTTTTTGTAATGTGTTGTATATTGTCAGACTGCAATCTTTTCATGCTGCTTATATAAATGGTGGGGTCTTCACTTTTAATGTTCTCAAGTGGTTTTTGTGCATTTTTTTTTGTTTGCACAAACACCTAGGAAAAGATGGTTCACTATTGTGCACATAATTTGGAACACAGCATGTATACCCTGCTTAGCAGATGAACAACTCTCATATACTTTGTAATCTATGTTGCTTGAAACATTTCTTGCACAGCCTCATCCTGCAGAGTCATGCTTCATGCTCTCGGTGTCATCCTGCTCCACGTGGATACAAACAGCAAGGCTGTGTTGCTTGGAAGAAATTCTCTGTCATTGTGTCATCAGTCTGTTGTACATTCGAGAAGGGGTGAATTGAGGAATCAACAATTAGTTATGGCATTTTTTTCTAATTTATAATGCTTTATAATCTTTACAGTAATGTAAATTTTTGTATACAACGTACTGCTTTATTTTCATATTGATCCTTTTCAGTATTTTGATTTGATTAATTGGATGTGGGAATCTTAAACCCAAGGTTCTCCTAAGTAATGGGATGATGCCACACTAGAAAGTTGTCTGTGTACTTGGTGACCTGGCCTGAAATTTGCTAAAATATTGTATAGCCAGACTCAAAGTGAAGAAATAATTAAGAACTAACTTAATACATTTTTGATTGTTTTAATACACTCTCTCTTACTTGAAATGTATCTTAAATAGTCTCTTATTTAGTGCTACAGTTAGCAAAACATTCTGTGAGCTAATGAGGCATGTGGTGGTCATTATGCATGATCTGCAACAAGCAGATATCTGTACTTCCCTGTGTGCACATACTCTGTTCCCACTGGATAGGTCGGAGTCCTGACGGATATGATGAGTGTGGGTGGTGGCATATGGCCAGAAATTATATTGAGGATGGATCAGGCTGCTCAAAGATTCTGAATGCTTTTTTCTTTTCTGGAGGGGGGAACAGTACGTTACAGGTGGGAATGTTTCTGGGTGGTGTTATATTCTGAGATGAGTGGGAATAAAGCTGGGCTGAGACCTGTGTAGAGTAGAATTTACAAAGAAATCCATGTGCAATTCGATGAGTGACAAGGTTTAGAATCACTTTAATTTGCTTTCCAATAACGAGGAAATATGTAGATGTGTAATGTGTAATAAAACATCTTGCATGTTTTGCTGAGGTGCTTTAAATTCTAGTGGGTAAAACATGTCAATGGATCTTCTTACCTCTTAAAGAAAATGATTTCTAGAATGAAAATACATTCTCTTGGAAGCTGCTTGGTAATACTGGAAAATGAGACTAATAAGGATTAGCTTCTTTAGCTGCAGAGGGCATTCATGTTGTGTTAGCTATCTGCCTGGAATTCGGTCAGGGTGGTGGTAACACATTTACTTGTGGAAGCTGCTGGCTCCATGCTGTCTCCAGGGGCAGAAGGCACTCCCAGGGTCTTGGCAGAGAGGACGTGGCTGCCTCTGCAGCTGGGCTCAGGGGCTGGGAAGCAGGAGAGACAGCACAGCCAGCTCTGCTCCTTACAGCACTGAGGGGTTTTTGAAGGCCTGCTATTTCCAAGTTTTGATTCACTTTGTGAAACTGAAATGCAGAGATCTGTGCCAAAAATCTGCTAGCTCAGGTTTGGCCGGAGGGTTGAATAACCCTGGGGGCTATTCAGCAGTGATCAATGGAGATGTGACACTAAAACTATTTAACCTGTTTAGCTTAAGAAATCTGTGGAAGGTAGGTCAAATTATATCATGTTCATGTACTTGGTCCATCAAACGTCTAACTAAACATTTACACTTGGTAATCTTAGTGTAGAGTTAAGTCTGTATGAAATATGTAGGTGAATAAAAAATTTACTTCACAAGCATTCTTAGTTAAAACTTCTTTCCAGTCCTTTAATGGTCTGGGGACATGAGAGTTAAACTAATTACTCTTTTTTGTTTTCTTGGAATTTGGATTTTTGGAGAGATGGCAATTTTGTGCAGAGGTATTAAATCTGATTATTTTGGAATTGAGAGACACTTTAGAGTAAAAGTATTTTCATGTTTTGTTTTATGTGGTTGTAGAAATCATGCTTCACACATGTTATCTTAAGAGTGGATGGCAAAGGGAGTAAGACTGCTGAAATAATTAGTTTTTACAATTTTTATCACCGTATTCTGATGCTTACATGTTTTGTTCTGCTCACAATGAAGCTAAATTAAAATCTCTGAGAAAGAGGTCCCTCTAATATAGCATAATGAAGTCTTTAAATGGGTACAGTTGTAGGTCATCGTGAATAGGAATGCAGTGACCTTTGTCTTGACAATGAAGCTGACACAAGCTTCTCAGAGCTGTTCTTTTTTTTATTATTTCTCCGCCAGAAAGGACACAAATAAAACAGAGGATCTCCCTTCTCCCATCAGTGAACAAAATCAAAAGACTAGAAAATGTGTTATAACTTGTCAGTTTGCAAAATCTAGAAATAACACGGGCTTCTTTCTCAATATAGTCACTGCTGCAGGAACAATTTGTGTCAAGGAGTTGGAAAAGGAAGGGAAGTTACTTGGCTGGCCATATGACTGGTAAAGGGCCTTCCAGCTCCTTAAGGTACTTTCTAATTGCCTGTTTTGATTTTGGGATACACAGCAGCAAGACATTCAAAATTATTATGTGTACCTACTTACAGTTTTGTATCTAGAAAAATCACAAATCTTCCAGTCATTGATTTTACACTCACTTTTGCAGTACAATGCAGGCTGGCAATGCACTGTGCTGGAATCTAGCAAGGCTTGAATTTCTTGGTGGCCCATGTAGAAAAGCAAAACATTTTGCAGAAAGCACATACATGTGGCTGTTTCCTATGGGGAGACACTGTTGCTCTATCCAACTTCAGCAGAGGCTTGTGAATTCCAGTGCTCAGCAATTTTCTTTGACCATAGAGAATCATCTGTCATTCTTAAATAATGGCACTACCTGCTACTTGAGGACTTTCTCAAGGCTTCAGCAATGTTGATGTGAATTGTGTTGCCTCTTGTAGAGGAGAAGCATGCGTAGCAGAGCAAACTTAACGTGTGCAGTCAAGGGAACAAATGGAGATTTGTTCCTTTTCTAAGAAGTCATATCTATAGGACTGGTTCTCTATGATCTGATAATGATTTCAGTTATTTTTAGCCAAGGACTAAAACTACATGGTTTTTTTTAAAGAGAAGCTTGTTTACTCAGTGATGGTGAATGATATTCCCATAAGGCCACAGCCTGGGTGAGTACCTGAAACAGGTATTTTTATTGGGAATGTCCTTCTCTGGGAATATGCTTCATCAAAAGGAAAAGAAGAAAGAAAATAAAAGTTTAGAGTGTGCACATGTTATTTCAGAGCTGTGTAAACTAAAAGAGTGAAACAGCAGTTAACATAAAATATAAGTTTTTAAAACCTATTTCAGGAAAACAATACACTGATACCCTATAAATGGATCTAGTGGACAGTGAGAAGTGACTTTAATAGAGGAAAATAAAAAGGTATGTGGGATAGTGTGTTAATAATTGACTAGAAATATTTAACTTGTTTTCTATAAATGAGAAGACTTACTCATAAAGCTTACTTAATAATCTGGAATGTGACCAATTTGATACCAGAACAGCAGTGTGCCCTTGTGGCAAAAAAGGAGTCCAGCAGTGCCACAGGGATGAATAAGCTCCTGGATTCTCTTTGATAGTAGGAGGGGCTGGAAGTGTTCAGCCTGGAGAACACCCAGTTCAGCAGGATCTCATCAATGCCTATAAATACCTAAGGAGAAAGAACTAAGATGAGGGAGCCAGACTTTGCAGTACTACCCCCTCACAGGACAAGAGGTAATGGACACAAAACACATGAAATTCCACAAAAAAATTACTGGGAGGGTTGTCAAGCAGAGGAGTGAGTTGCCAGAAAAGTCATGGAATGTCTGCCTGTGGAGATATTTGAAGCCCAGCTGCCCATGATTTAGGATAGGCTGCTCTGCCTGGCCTGGCTTGAGCAGGGGTTTTGGGTAAAATCAACTCAAGAGGTCCTTTCCAACATCAATAATTATGTGATTCTCTATAGTTTTGTTTGATTAGTGGTCTGTGCCAAATAGCAATGACAGGTTCCATGCTGAAGGGACGCTGAGTGTCTGGGAGGTAGAACAATGGTGTGTCTGAAACTGCACTGTTAGGTGAAACAAATGGGCTCAGGAATTCAGGATGTTGCTGGGACTCCTGGTAAGAGGTTCAATGTTTCTGATGTCTAGCTTGGACACTTGAGTCTGCATTAACTTGCAGGCCTTTTCCATGACCAGTCTTTCTTAGACTGTTGTTAAAGATTCAGAAGCAAAGATGGTGAAAGCCTTGTGAAATAAAATGTTTGCTGTTTCTATTAAATACAATACAAAATATATAATATAAAATATACAATATATAATAAACTTTTTGTTCATTTGTTACTTTGTTTTACTAACTTTCCTCCTTTCATTTCTTGTTAACTGCATAAGGTTACAAAAAGGACACATCTAACTGACATTCTGGATTTGGGAGATGGTAATTGCTTTTTCCCTCCTCTTCCCAAAGTTAGCTGAAATGGCCTGACTTTAAGCTGCTCTTGTTCAAACGTTGTGCAGAGCCAAGCAACGAGAATGCAGCTTCTGGTTTTGGTTCAGACTTTTGACTTGAAATCCTTCTCCTGGAGAAAGGCAGGCACAGAACATTATCTTATCAGTCTGTTGATAAGTCGTAACAGCATTAGGCTCTTTCAGGCATTGCTGTCAGCTGTTGTTCTGGTCACGGGCTTGATTGTTGCAAAAGACTGTCTTGACAGGGTGAGATAGCTTTTTTTTTTTTTTTTTTTTTAAACAGAAAGCAAAAAATTATTAAAAAGGATGGGGATTAAAATGTATACAGTGAATGGATGACAGCAGGAATGTAAGTTTTGTATTCCAGATGTTTTTCAAAGCTTAATCAAAGCTGGATATTATGGCAATGTAATTTGGGTAATCCTTGGTGGGTCTTGTCTGGCTGTTCCTTGGCATCAGGGCAGCAATGCTAAATGGTGCTGCAGTGAATCCTGAGCTTCCATCTGGTGATAGCAGTCAGTTATAATGAGAAGTTTCATGATTTTCACACATCTATTGTAGATCTAGTATTAAGCAATGGCTTTTAAGAGAGGTCAGCATTTTTCTGACATACTTGCAATAGGCCTTTCTTTCCTCTGCTCTGTGCTTCTTTTGTTTGTTAGGCTTGATTTCATCACAGACCTTGGGTTTATCAGAGGATGGTGTTTAGACTAACTCAATATTCCCATCTTCAACTTTTCTGGCTTCTATAAACGGTAAGTCTTTGTTGGCTTATGCTTACAGATACATGTTTTCATGCTTTTAAATTCCTCTCTGTGCATACTGTGTGCATACTTGTGTGTATTTGTCAAATATGCATAATATAAATGCAGTAAAATTTCTGTGAAAATCCCTTATTTCTCTGACATGTTGCAGTAGAAAGATGTTATTTTTTTGAAGGGTAGGTATTGGACTAGTGTTCATCTAAAGTGTTAGAGGTTATTATCTTTTTTGACATGCTAACCCATATTATTGCTGAATGCTGTGATTATTGATTTTCATGAAACTTCTTGCTCTAATAATGTGGGAAGGCAGCCCTTATTCATGTATGCCAGTCTGTAATTACTGAACTCAAAGTGATTTTCAGAATATATTAAACAACTAGCTTCAGGACAGATTTATGGCTTAAGCAATCTTGATATTCTTCTGCAGTTTTTTTGTATATATATTTCCTTTTTGTGTTTTGGTTTGGTTTTTTAAAGATAGAAATCTGAGAAAACAGCCAAAATGCCCTAAAGTGGACTTCCTGCTGGGGATCATCTGGTTCAGTAAGTGGGTCTGAAGCCTTTGGATCAGGAGGAGCAGTGACATTTGAGCTAGAGAGTGACTGATGACAGGAGCTGCTTTTACCCTCCACGGAACAGGACTGGGGGAGAACACACCTTTGGAGTTGTTTTCATGGCAGATGCTGCTATCTCAGTGATGGTGTGCTTGGTAATGTTGCCCTTTTGCATGGGCTAGGACGCAGGAACTCAAGATGAGAGACTCCTGTTATCTTGACCTTGACTGTTGTTCCAGTCCTGCTTCTCCTTGTGCATTTAACTCAGTAAGCCAATACCAGTTGCCTCATTCAGATCTCCCTGTTGTACAAATCTCTGCCTCTCTCTTAGCTCCTGCTTTGCTATTTTTCATCATCCAGTGTGTACCCTCCTTCAGTCCTAATCTTGTTATTTCTTCTCCGGCACTCCTTGCCTGATCAGTTTCTGCATCCTGCCACATGTTCTGTTCTTCCCTCCTGTTCCAGATTCCTTGTTTCTGTGTGTTATTTCCCTTTGTCTGTGCGTAGGTTTTATTTCTTTTCATGAAATGCAGAGGATTGATATTTACATGCCATGTGGATGTCTTGCTGCTGTTGGGATAAAGAGCTGTTGTAAGTGGCCTTTACATGAATAGTTTGGTTTTTTCCTCTTGTCAGGGTAGGAGGAACATATCCTAGCCTACTGGAAGAATAGGGCCAACTACAGTTTTTCAGAAATTCATATCATGTGGATGAATTTAGGTAGATTTTCTTGACAATACACAGTAGTGTACACCTGTGACACAGTGGGTACCTTCCTATTTGAAACTCGGTCATCTTTGGGAGTACCAGAGATTGCCTTGGTTTTTTCTTTTTGGTGATAGTTAAGACAATATATTTTTTCATTAGCATTCTTCTTGGAAATAAGCAGGGCTGTCTGAATAACTAATGATATATATATTTATTTTCCTGCACATGTGGGCACAAGAAAGCATCTGACAGTGTCAAATGTGGTTGGTCAAATGTGATCGGCCTTGCAATCACAAGCTTGACAAGAAGACCGTGAAAGGTTTTGGGGTAACATTTTAGAAGGCAAACTATACATTGTTAATTAGAGTATATCAGTTGAAATAATATTAAAGGTAATGGAGATGGACAAAGCTTTTCACAACTGAACCATCAGGAATTGCATTGCCTTGGGCAAGTAATGTTACCAGATACAATAGGTAGTTTGTCTGTTGCTGCAGGTTCCATATTCCTATAGAGGAGCTAGTGCTGCAAATGATCCAGTTGTAATGCAGTAATCCATCAGACATCTACTCCTTTTGAAGGCTATTTAATTGAATGAACTGCAGTATAACCAAGTTGCATATATGAAAGTCCCAGAAGGATGTGACTTACTCATTCTATTGCCCTTCCAAACCAAATATTTTTTTAATTTGCAGTGGAGAATTTTAGAAGGATATTTCATTGTAGTAAACATTTAACTATTCTAAATATGTCTATGTAAATTAATACCAAATCTTCCATCCTTTTAAAAAATACTGGGAGCTTTATGGAGAATATTTAGGAAAGGCACTTTCTTCTTCCAGTAGTATCTGCAGCCAGAAATTAGTTTTGGTTTACATGTTAAATTGGTAGCGTTGCTTAAATGAATCACTCTCAACCTGCTGGGAGTACTGAGCAATAGTTTTAGGAAGTGTAATTGGAACTTCCCAGATTATGAATTAAATGCTTGTACAGTCTTTTCTCACTGAATAAAGGTGAGATCCATTGCACTTAAAATGTACTTTTTATTTATTTATTTATATTGAAATGTACCATTTAATAAAAGTTTCACAGTTATTTTGAGCTGAATGGGAATCACCTTCACATGTTGCAGATTGACCACAGGAAAGATGTTATGGTTTTGTTTTAAAAGTTGGTCATAAGCTAAAGCAGTGCATCACATACTCTTTCCAGCTGTCATAAGCATTGTCTTGTTGACTAGTGCAGAGTGTAAGAGTATTGTAAGAAAACTTGGTAGAAAATGGTATTTTTTATTTCACCTTTTACGTGATGAAAGGAGTAACAGTGTGAGGGATTGGGGCTTTTGCACAGTCAGTGGTGGTGTGTTCTGGGGCTGCTTTTTGAATGCTCGAAGGTGGCACAATTACTGAGAGAAGTCAGCCTGCCCTCTGCAGTCCTTGGCTGCTTGCTCTCTCCAGCAAAAAAGCAACAACAACAAAAAAGGCAGATTATTTTTCATGTAGATAATGCATTTCATCCCATCCTTTGCAGCTCACAAAAATACTTACCCCTGCACAGATGTGCATGGGGGTGCTGAATAGGGCAGAGCTAGTGGTTTGATGTGAAAAACTTGATTTAAATTGATCATCAACATGTTTTTCCATTAGTTTAATTGCTGATTGTTCCTGTTCTTTTGTTGTACTCTACCAGAACTTCAGGTCAGGAGGTCAAGTCTGCTGGCATATTTTCCTTTGCCTTCAGAACAGCATTGCCTCTGGCCCATGCATTCATCTCCCCATGTGTCACGCTGTTAGTGCTTTCTCTGCTGTACTCACTTCAAAAGCACTGTTTATGGGTTGAGATACTCCCTCCAAAACGTAAACATGAATAATTTAATTTATATGTGACATCACTGTAAGTGATACAAACATGTAATCGTGTACAGTATGCTAGGAAAGAATTATTTCAGTTGTAATGTCTGTTATTTCTAACTGATTGCACTGCATCTTTGCTAAATTCTTCTAAAAGGGAAGAAATGGTACAGAGCTTCTTTTGCTGTTGACCTTTTGAAAGTTGAGTATTGCTCTTTGATGTATGCACAGATTTTTCACTTCTGACAAGAAGAAACCCTGTGTCGTCCTCATTTATAATGTATAGACCGCTCTTTCCATATTTATACTATTTAAATAAAGAATACTGTGAGTTCTTAAAAATGCTGTCATTCAAGTGCAGAATGATGGTACCCAGCCTTCTGAGTGTACAGTTTGGAATATGGTGAGGATCCTGGTGGCTTAATTACTGTGCTGCTGCTTTTCTGATTAATGACTGAAACCTTGACTTATTGGACAATCAAAGAGCATCTGAATTGCATTGTTTCTGAGGACATGCACAGCTTTGAGAGGTCAAGAGAAGGAAAAAAAATTAACTGACTTTTGGCTAAAATTCACTAATTCCTCTATTTCTCCTTTGAATTAATCAGGTCTTCTGGCTCAGAGACTATCTGTAAGTGTGAGAAACAGGAACTTCCTAATTCTTCAATCATTGAGTTTTATTTAGACAGTACATTGGTAGAAGTTATAGAATGAAAGTATATTATGGAGCTGGATTCTCCACAATTTGGCACCTTTCTGAATTCCAGTAGAAGCCCTTGTGTCCATAGTTAGGACAAGTACTTATCAGTTTTTAAGAAGGGGGATTTCTGAAGGTAATAGGGTCTCTGAAAAATGCATTGATTAAAAAGAAATCAATCTCACAGCTGCATAATTTTGTAATCTGGTGGGACTTGTATGTCTAGAAGATCCCTTGGTTGTTCTGTGGGCTCTGATGCTGGGAGTTGTTAGTTGAATGTACAAGCATTATTGGTACTGGCTGTGCATAGCTGGAAAGCCTTCTGTAGTTTCCTACTTTTAACAATGCCTCTAGGTTGTTTAGCTCTCAATATACAGAGAGTGCAGATACAGTATCACTGCATCCCAAATCAAGCCCACCTGGCTGTATTCTTGCCTCAGAAACAGATTTTGTTTACAAGGCTATTTATCAATAAGCTTTTTGAAATTTTTGGTTTGTTTTTTCTTTTTCAATCATCTTATGCTAATATAGCACTGCAATACTTAGGATTACAAATACAGCTTTATTTAAAACAAACAGCTTTCAGTGAAATTGCATTACTTTTCTACTACTAAACACAGATTTATATGTGAGGACTAGAACACTGAAGGTCTCAGAGTCCACTGTTATAAATGTGAATGCTTCCAGTAGCTAATATTTATGCTTTTTCTTATTTTCTGAAAGGTAATATTACTTGTTAGATACTCATAGTGAAGAGTTGAATATCCTTTTCTTTGTATGAAAGTGTAACAGTCTTCTCTGACTGATTGTGCAGTCATGACATAGCTGAGGTGAAGATCCAACTTCAAACATTGCAAGATAAATCATTTCCACATTCTTGCTTAAGTGGCTATTTTAGTGTAGAGAAGCACATTTTCTGTTGAGTGCTAATGCCACCGTCTCCTTGACCCAAGGTCTTAACTATTGTGAGCAAAGTAGATTTGGTACTTAGTGTAAGAAAGAGTTTGCAAGTAAAAGAGTTGTGCCATGTAGAAATTTTGATATTTCTGTACCTTGTGGGATTGTCCACTGATAAAAGCATTAATTGTATGAAGTATGCTTTATACATGGTATTAATAGACATATTCTCCTTTCTCATTTATAGAAACTGGAGTGGGTGGCTGGGATCACAGCTATGTGTAGGACTGTGGAAGGGACCTCCAAGAAGGGTGCATGTTTCTTAAGTTATTTTTTTGTTTTGTTTTGGCCAGCTGCTCTGCCCTTGTTTTCAGCAATGACATCTCTTAGCATGAGGCATTTTGCTAAAAGGGGAGGAAGTAGGAGTGTTTAATTTTGCTTAATGGAAATGAGACTGTAGTTTTGTCTTAATTCTGCTGTTTGAGGGCAGTCTGGCAATTAACTCATGAGAAACAAAGCCATGGAATTATTTTGTAGTCTTAGCAGATAAATCTCCGGAATTTTGTTAACTAACAATGCTGGTTAAGCTTCAATAGCTTTATTGCCACTAGGAATATAATGGTGTTCATTACAGTCAGTTGCATTTAACATGAGCTCAGGCTAGGGCCATTTCTGCTTTCAGTGTGCCACTTTTGAGATGTGCTGCTGCTTTCAGTCTGAGTTGATGTTCCCAAACCCATTGGGCAGTGGCAGTCCCATTACAGAAGAGTCTTCTGCCCCTAGATTGTCCCACTTTGTGCTGTCAGATTTTTCCACAAATGCAGAGATGTCTTGAGCATCTGAAAGGCTTTCTAAGTTTCAAAAAAGAAGAACATTTGCAGAAACAGGGAGAAAGTATATGCAATTATTCTGCTATTCTTTTGGCTGCTTATTTCTAGTGACTGCATAAGACAGTTCTAAAATTGAGTATTTACATGGGAGTAAAAACATGGATGCTCTTGCCCTGCTGCTACCTGGTGATTCTCCAATTACTTTTCTAACACAGAACTACTCAGCTTTATCTGCTAGCATAGAAAGAGCACGGGACAAGGTTTCAGTCTGCTTCATGCTGTTTGTGCCTTTTGCAAGAATAGTCTTGCATCTCTTGAAGATATGAGCTATGGTTTGGAAAAGTCTTTTCCTATTTCTATTGTTTCCTCATCTCAAAAAATTGACTGTAAAAGATAGATGGCATTTACCTTTAAATTAATTTTGCTGGGTTTAATTCAAGTAGCAACTTCAGCGACTCTTTATCAAATACCATCACACTGCTTACTTTTTAAAGGAAATGGAAAAAATTTCTGACACAAAGGCGTCTGAAATGAAACACTCAATAATCACAGTATACCAAGATCTTACCTACTGGAAATACAGTGTGCCAGTGTTAAAAATAAAACATAGACTCATTTAGTCCTCAGCATTTACAAGTAAATAGTTTGAAACTGAAGAGAACTGATAGAAAATCAGTTTTCCTGGGGAAAAAAACGTGGGTACTTCAATTTGTGCTTCTTACAGCAGGTATTTTAGTAGTGTACATAATGAATGTAAAGTTGTTATTTAGTAATGTGAACAGTAATGTCAGCAATAATAATGTTGTATAATAACAGTGCAGCAGCATTTTCTGGCTGAGGATACCAAGGGAAAAATGTATTACTCTGCAGTTGATAAAGTATTGTATACATATTTTCACATTCTCACTTCCTCCAAGCTGCCTGTCAATCAACTGTTACTATGCTCTTTTATGTCAGTGCGTTATAAGGTGGACTAGAAAAGCTACTCATGAAAGATTCATCTGCATTAAAAGAGGTTTTTTAAAAGAAATTCCTTACTGGCTTTACAGGACTGCCCAAAAGAATAAAACATGTATGGATATTGCAAGTAGCTATGTGGTGGAGCATATGGAACCATAGGGTGTAAGTATGGAATACTGAATACTGAAAAGTAAAAGCAAGTGTAGGGTATGTTTTGTGTAATAAACATCTTCAAGGATGCAAAGTAGCCATAGAAAAGTCATTCAGCACCTTGCTTCCCTTTCTACTCCTTTTCAGTTCACATGAGCACACAAAATTAAATTTTACTGAGTGAAAAAAACTCAATGCTTTTTTTCCCTTTTGGAAACATTTAATGACACTTGCCTAGCTGCTTCTTATTTCTACTCTTTCTTTTCCCTCCTTGAAATGGAAAGATTTACACAGTGTCTGCCGTTGTATGAAACATGACAAAACGATTAGGTAATTGTTGGGCACAGTATGCTGAACATATAAAGCTTCATGTGACAGCATAAGGTATTAGCTGCAATTCAAGATAAATGTATATTCACATACTCTGCATACTAATTGGTGAAGTTCTGGTTGATCTAGCATCTCCCATTTCCTTCCAACCTGAAAAATGTTTTCTTTAAAGTGAGATTGCAGCGGTGAATCGCACTTAAATTTAAGATGGTTTTATATTTTTATTTTTTTATTCCTTGATTCTAATAAGAATAGTTGTAGATAAGACACGGGACAGATTTCCGTGCTTTTAGCTGGAAGTGCTTTTAGAAGTATCAGATCTTTTTACTGTTCTTTAAATTAAACAGTGAAATACAAGTTAAGAATGGGTTGCATGGCAGGATAAGTTTACAGTTCTCAGGTAGCTGAAGGTCAGTTGCATGAAAACTATTTTTTATAATTTCTTCAGTGCAGAAAAATGTAATAAATGAATAACTGATACTTCACAAAGTGTTTCTGAATACACAAAGTACATTTAGTGTTAATTTACATATACAACTTTACAGGCCATTCATCATAAAGAGTTTTCTTTTTAAATTGATATTGCCTTTCACCAGTGTTCTGAAAAGGAAGGGGGAGAAGAAGTCTTTGAAGTAAGTACCTGTAGTTGAAATTAGTGTGGACCAAGTTCAATGTAATACAGAAGCAACATCATCTCAAACTGGGACACAGAGGAGGAGACTTAGCTCATAAAGCACTTGGTGCAGTCAAAATATTTAGTTTGACATTTTTCTTGCTATGACTTTCAAGGCTTTGATCTCTTTGCAGAGGAGATGGAGATTTGCAAGGGGCAAATTAGAGCCTAAATATTTAATAAACCTTATGGTACTTAGAACAAATAAAAAATTGGAGCAATTATTAATGGGACATTAGCATTAATTTTCAGTGTGAATAAAAGCATGATTAGTTAGGTTATTATTTGGCATCTTTAGTGTCTAGAAGAACCCCTTAAAAATTGTTTTCATGTTTGCCTTAAACCCTACCCCTTTTTTCCACCTTCAGATTTATTACAGTAGTACTAAATTTGTTGGTTTTCAAATGTAGAACCTGAATTTCCTCAACCATTTTTCTGCATAGCTTCTTTCCTTCTTGCTTTCTGCTTCCCTCCAGTTACCTTTTTCTTACCCTGAATCATTGTCCATTAATTGTACTTTGTTTCTCTTCTGGCCCAGCTATGACTGTGACCTTTAACACACAAGGGAGGACAATTTCTTCTTTTCTGGTGTTATAGGTTTATGTACAGGACTGTGATGTCTTTGCAGAGAAACTACCTCTTTTGTTGGCTTCAACCAGCTAAAAGCTCTGTATTTAAATTCTTAATTAAGACTTCTGTGCACGGAACTTTTTTTCTCAAAATCATACACCTCCCATGTGAAGAAAATACTCGCTTGCCGGGTGCTACCACTGCTGTTTCTCTTGGATTGCATTGCAGGGATTTTGCACACTTTATCTTTCTCACTGTGGGAGATGACTTTGCAGTGCACAGTGGAAGGAAGCACTGGGGAGCAGAGTAGCTCTGGCTTTAAAGCCAAGTCAGCTGTGTTGTAGAAGCTAAAAGCAAAAATCAGCACTGTGGTGAAAAATAAATTGTTGTCTGGGAGAAATATTTTATCTGTGGTGGTTCTGTGACATCACTGAACAACTGAAATAAATGTGTCATGAAAGCAGCCCAACATCCTCATTAGAGGAAGTCCAGATTTTTTTAACAAAATATCAGATCAGATGACTCTAAACATGAGTCGACAAATGTTTCTCATGTTTGAGTGATTCTTTAGAGAAATGTATTCTGGTTAACTTCTTGCCTTTAATTGCATCAGTATTTGAAATTTTCTTGTGCATTGCTGCTTGTAGCTTTGAGACATTAATTTAAATAACCTAGTGTCTTTAGGATCTGTCTCCTTGGAATGACTAACCTCTACTATGTTGTAAAGGAGCATACTCCGTGCAGATGCTCAGTGGAAGCATCTACTTTTCTTTTGGTTGCCTCAAAATTAATTTTTCATGTGTGTCCTCCTCCTTTTGTAAAGTTCAAGGTCACTTTTATTAAAAATAATTGCGTGATTCATGTATGTGACTCACTGTTTTGGCCAGCCCATCACAACAGAAATGGTAAGGGCACCGCAGGAGTCTGCCTTGGGTTAACATCACCAGTGTGTTAAACAGGGAAGGCTTTAGTATGCAAATATAAACAAGGGTCCTGGAAAATCCTCAGCAGAGGAAAAAGGGGCTGTTTGTCAGTTTTGTAGCATGTGCATGCTTTTCCTATTGTGACGACAGATTCTGTTTCCTAAAAACTGTTTAAGCCTCAGCAACACTGTGTTTAACCCGAGGGACCCCAATAACGCCCTTGAGCGCGTGAGGGGGCTGAGCTGGGACGTGGTGTGAGGCGATGAGCCCTCACTGCGGGGAACGGGGCCCTTCCAGCACCTCGAAACCCTTCGGTCCCTGCGTGTCCCCCCAGCCTGCGGGCAAGGACGGGGTGCTGGCAGGGCTGGGATGCGGGCAGGGAGCGGCTCAGGCCGGGCTGTGCCTCCCCGGCTCTCACAGCCCTCACAGCCCCCGGCCCTCACAGCCCCCGGCTCTCACAGCCCCCGGCCCTCACAGCCCTCACAGCCCCCGGCCCGGCCCCGCCGCCTCCTCCGCGCTCCCCCCGCCGGGCGCTCCGCGGCCAGCAGATCCCGGGAATGCTGTGGGTGCTGCGGGCTGTGCTGGCCCTGCCCAGCAGCTCCGTTTCTAGCAGCGCCCTTGTACTGGCAGTGAAGTGCTGAGGGATGCTGACAAGCCGCAGTTCAGCGTTCCTATTTCTCTTCCTCTGTGCTGCTGACTTTGGGGTTCCCGGTACCGTAGTTCCCGTTGCGCCTTCTTTCCAAGGATTTTTTTTGAGCGACCATAAAACCTGGCTCATTCCTTGAAAGTAATCAGATTCAGCCTTCTGCTGTTTGAATGAACATCTTAAGATAGATTTACAAAATAGTCAACAGATGTGTGTTCCCTGCTGTCAAATGGGAAAGCAGTTACAGTTGTTTGGTTTTTTTCCCTTTTCTTTTCCTTTTTTCCTCCCCGCCCCCCCCTTTTTTTTTTTTTTTGGTAGATTATAGTTTTTTGGGTTTTTTTTTTCTTTTTTTTCTTCTGTATGTAGAATAAAATATTATCCAAGATGTCCTGAAGGGAATTGAGAGTTTCCATGAAGTTGTCTTTCAGTATTCTTTTAAAGGAATACTTTTTTTTCCTAACATTCACTTTAGGCAATTCCTCTTATAACACTTTTCTGCCAAGAAACATGATTTCCTAATCAAGCTTGTACTGTCTGTTTTTGATTCAAATATTCATTGTAATTAAATCCCGTGTTATCAGAGTGGTTGTACTTGTTCCCAGTCACTAACAAGGTACATAGTTTACTGACATCTGCATATGGATAGGTTTGAAACTTGTTGTGTCCTGTAATCATTCCTCCTCAAAGAAAAGGCTTGGTGAGGAATGAGCCCTCAGGAGCTACAGACTTGATGGCATTCATGGAGGGGTCGTCAAAATTCCTTTACTAGCTGGTTATTCAGTGGAGGCATAGCCTATGGTACTGTCTTAAACTCTGAGTTTTGCAAGGTTTGGCTCAATTTTAAAGCATATTGTTATAGAGTCAAGGATTCTTAGGGTTTTTTTTTTTTGTTCCATTTTGATCTAATTGCTTCAGTCATTTCCACCAGCTAGACAGTGTTGTGAGGTATTTGTAGGTTAAGCTGATCATGGTATCTCAATGATAACTGAGTTGTTTATTTTCCAGGGCTTACAATTCAAGGGGAGAATTTTATTGCAGAAATGGCAACTTTCAGGTATTGCTTTAGAATTGAGTTTGTAGTGACTCAGATGTTTTAGTATTTTAAAAATTCCATTTAATGATGTATTTTGTAGAAATGATTACTTAGTTGTAATTTCAACCGGTTTTTTTCTCATTCCTTAACTGAAAAGAATTTTGCAAATAATGTTTGATTTTTCAAAAATTAGTAATTATATAATGATTAGGTTTGGAAGTGGCCTTAAACATCATCTTTTAACCCTGAATTAATTGTTGAGAATATGCAAAATTTCTGCTCAGGTGACTGGGGAGAAGCTGAACAGCTCTAGATGTTCCTGTTTTCTGCCCTAGGTAAGGGAGGAGGAAATGTGCTCAGGATCATGAAGAAGTTGCAAAATGAACTGCAGCGTTTGAAGAAGTGCAACGAACCTAGTAAATTACTGTCTTGATACCACTATATGCAAAGGTGAAGGAAAATAAAGAAGGGGAAGCTCATTTAGCAGGGTGCATCTAATTGTGATTTCCAGCCTGCTGAGTGAAGAACCCCGAGAAAGCCAGATTGTCCTTACCCTCCCTCTGCTACTGAGGTTAGGAAACTGCAGCAAGGCAGATGTGGTGATGCTGCTCATTAATTTTCCAACAAATGAGCTGTTGTAGATAGGTAGGAAGTAACCCAGGGTTTGGTTTTGTGTTTACTTTTTAAAATCTTTAATAATGGCATTAGAGCTTGTTTCAAGTAGTTAGAGATATAAGTCACAAATGGTTCAAAAAATATTTTTCTTTGCTCTCTCTGAGAGGTGTGATCTTCAAGCAAGGAACTTTTCTCTACTTTTTCTTTCATTTTTGTTTTTTCTTCCTTTGCTCTTTTTGACCTAAAGATTTGGGCCAGCTGTTCTTTTGGACTTCTAAACAATTTACAGTAGCGGTGTAGCTGTGCAATATATGTAAGCTGTGTGCCAAGGGTTGAGAACAATTTTATTCCTGTATTAACTGGTTTATAATTCCTAGTAATTTCTGCAGAATTTAATTTAAAATAATTTAAAGTAAATGTATTATAATTTCAAAATAATGCATCCTGCAGAGGTGTGTAATATTGATTATATATTCCCATGCATGAGAACTCCTGGAATCCTTTGAGTCAAAACTGCCATTGGTTACAATATGAAGGGTTTTAGGGATTTTTTTTATTATTGTTATTTTTTTTTTTAAATTTGGTAGAATTTGCAAGTTTCACTCAGCTTTAGAGACTGTTGTAATGTTAATTTAAAAGGTGTAAATAGTAGCACTGAAAGGATTAATTTGAAAAGACCATACGTTAAATCACATGTTTACTATATGAAGTTTTCTTACTGGATGTTTAATCTTGGACAGGAAAAAGTGGTGATTGAATAACCTGTTTGTCTGGTTTGTTTGATTACTGAGTTAGGGAGCTGTCTTCCTTTTGCTAATTGTAGTACTTAACACACATTATGTGTTCTGTGTGTTGTGGAAAGCAGAACTGGAAGTGGAGGATAGTGGATCCTTTGCAGCTTCTGGGCAAATAAATAAACCAGTGGTTAAAATAATTTGAAGCAAGCACTGTTTCACTTCTACAGCCAAAAGAATGGTGGCTGTTGTTATGAGCATCACTGACTAAGAGGTATAATACATGTATGTTTGGGAGATTTTTCCAAAGGTTCTAGATCAGAAAATAAAGTGGCCTAGAAACATTTTGTGTCAAGCCAAGTTGGAGTCCTGAAGCACATTCTTTATGCCTAATGAATGTTGACATATTTTTCTTTTTTAATATTAAACATTGTTTAGAGTAGTATTCAAGAATCATCCTTAACAGTGGTTTGCCTCCCTTTTGGATTATCAGATGTGAGGTAGACAAAATAGCTGCAAACATGTTATCTGTTCTGCCTTTGCTGTGCATATTTGTGATTCACACACAGATCAGTGTCTTAAGGTTTTTTTTCTCACCCTTTCCTTTTGCTGTAATAGATTCATAGTTAGCTAAGAGTAAAAGCAGAGATGATCTGTAGTGCCAGCAGTCTGGCAGACTGTCACAGAGCCATTGCACCTCACCCTTCCTCCTGGAAAGCTGGCCTCCAAAAGCCACGTTGTGTGCATCAGGAAGTGACTTTCCATTCTGAACAAGTTGTATTGACACTTTGTTTTTCAAAACTGTATGTGCTCCTGCATTAAGTTATGCTGGCTCTGAAGCTTGGTTTTTTTAGATTAAGGTTTACTTCTTTCCTTCTTAGTGCCCCTGGCAGTTGTGTTTTAGGAGACATGAATAAATCAGACATGTTGTGTTCACGTGCTGTTTCAGGTATGGTTTTGTGTCTGTATCAAACCAGTGGGTAATGAATCTTAGGATGAGCAAGAGTTTGTCTGCTTCAGCAAACTGGAGTACTGGTCTCTTCCTGCATGTTCTTGTTAAAATAACCATTTGCTTAATGACTGAAGACAAATGCATTAAGGGTACTTGTGACCTATGTCTGGAATCATTAAATAGGCTTGTAATGATGAAGAAAGAATCAAGAAAATTAAGTACTCCTTCAAGATTTTTTTTTATTTTTGATGCTGAGACCAGCTTAATTCACTAGTCTTACAGATCTCCCCTGGCTTTTCTTTTCCACAGGCTTTGAAAAAGGTGATGGCTGTTTTTTCATTATTAAATACTGTCTTTCTCATGTGTATCAGTGTAGTGGTGACCAGACAAAAACTGACTGAAGTATAGGTTATGTTATGCACTAATTACTTAAGACATGCAGTGATCTTTTTCTATTCCTGTCAGCTATGTAGCAGGTTCAGTTAATAGATCCACTCCCATGTTTGAAAGTGCCTGTGTGAAAACACACAGATTTTCATGGTGTGTGCTCAGCCTGACTTTGAGGAGGCTCGGATCTGGGCTGTTTTCCTTGCCTGTGAATCATGCAGCCCAGTGTATTTTCAGTGTTGCAATGTATTGATGTTCTTAGATTAGCAGCAGCCTCTCCTGGGCTGGGCAGTCACACATGGGCAAAGCTAAACCAACTGGGAATGCCTCCACAGAAGATGATGCTGGTGACCCTTGCTGCTGACATTCTAGAGAGACTCTTAAGGAGTGTTATGTTATCCATCTGATACCTTAATAACATCAAATCGTTTAGGTGCAAAACATATGAAAAGTTGTAAGAGCAAGGACCAGTCCCAAAGTACCTTAATCCTTCTATCGATAGCACCACTATTGGGTTACATGGTTTTAATCCCAGAGGAGTTGTTGCCTGACATTAAACTGTCCAAATAGTATTTATATCTGCTGCTGCCCTGCAAGATCACTTAACCCTGCACAGCAGTTTAAAAGTAGTTAATGACAGACCCAGCATGACTTGCCCCTTATGAATGATCACATAAGTTCGACCTGTGCTGTCATGGTTTATGGAGGAAGGCAGTTTGTCCATAGCCTGCTTCAGCCACAGCAGGTAATTTGAAATGAAATGAGACAGTTTCTACAAGCAGATTGATTTGGGAATCTTGCCTGTTCTTCCCTTTGACCCTTGACAAGTTGACACTACAAAGATTGTGACTTTAAAAAATGATTGGGTGCAAATACATTTAGGTAGATGATTTACTATGTGTTAAAGCAAGGACAGTGCATTTAGAATGGAGCTGTGAGGGAAGGTAATTGTAAACTTTAACAACTCGTGTTTTATGTTTCTGTATCTTATTAATTATTTGAGTAGATGAATCTTCTGATAACAGAAGAGACCAAGTACTGTATCTAATAAACGGAGAGTCCACAGACTCTGCATACCAGTATTCAGTATTTTAGTTATGCAGAAATAAGTGTATGGGGTTTAGAAATGCAACCAGAATGCATTGTTTGAGCTGCATGGGTTAAGTCTGAAGATGAACATCTGGATGTATAGGCTTCCCAATCTAAAGATGTCTTTATTTTGTTATTCTTTTGTAAATGCAGTAATGCAAATGCAAGTATTGAAATGGCCAGTTCCAGCATACCATAGCTACCATGCCATAACTGGTATGGCAAATAGTGAAATAATGAAAGGACGCCAGAGAGAGAAAGAGAGAAAATCACAATTATGTGTCTATAAATACTCTGGTTCTGCAAAGCATACACCCTCTTAGTTAAAAAGAATTATGTAGACTTCATAACACACAAAACGGAGGTTTTATTCAAGTGCTTTTTTCTGATTTATATAATTGGATTCCCCCCAAACTATTACATGATTAATTACATAATTTGAAAATAAAGAGCTAAAATGTGTTGCTTCTGAAGAATTACCTTACAATGATCCAGTATAGTTTGTAAAACACAAGTACAAATGTTGCTGAAGTATGTATCATATAAATTTCATTATAATTTAAAATTAAATGTTTAATTAAGTAACAGTCCTAGAAATCATAAACTAAACTTTGATAAGCCACCTAACATTAAATGTGCTGTGAGTGTGTAGTTGTAAAGGCATAATACAAAATAAATATTTGCACAAAGTTCATCTCTCTGCAGGTCTTTTTCCTCCTGTCTGTTCAAAATGCTTTGTATGAGGCATTATTTTGAAGATGCTTATAAAAAAATTCTTATTGGTTTAGGTTGAAATTGTTTAATACCTTTTTGACTGTGTCTTTACTGAAGAATATTAGAAGTATTTTGCTGAAATGTTTCTTTATGTTGTCCATTGGGTTTAATAGACGTGCCATTTAATAAGCTCTCTACCTGTAAGGATAGACTATTTGACCTTTGTGACCTGCCAGTGGTAGACATAGTATAAGATTGCTTTGTGAAATAAAGCTGTCGGTAACATCAACAAAATAAAAAATGATCGTATTCCAATACTCTCTGCTCAGTACTATGACAGCACTGAAATATGGAATAAAATTGAAAGTAGATTAGTTTTGGGTCCTAAGTCATGTTTTGACACGATATAAGAGAGGAGAACATATCTTTGAACTTTTAGTTTTAAAGTTTTTTAATGAAAATATTTATCATTTTGTAAGGTTCCTTCTTTCTTTATCACAACGGGGCTGTATAACCTTAAAACAATCCATTCTCTTATTGTGAGGGATATAAATACTGTACTATCTTTTATATTAAACATCATAAAGGATACATGCACAGTATGAAATTGCTTGACACTTGCAAGTAAAGGACTGTCATGTTAATAAAAAGCTTATTGGAGAGGTTGAAAACAGTCATTAATAAGCCATATATTTTTAAACTATGTAAAGCATGTAAATACTGCAGACAAGAAGGCAGGCTTTGCCATATTTTCTTCTCTCTTTTTGAAATACTTAGGGTCTAAAGCAATAGTGTGAATGGAAATTATCAAATTGCCTCTTCTGTGCTCATTGTAAACTTTGTATGATTAGAAAATAAATTAATACTTCTGGCTGCAGTTATTAATCAAATCAAAGGAAGAGTTTGAGGGGGAGCAATGATGACATGACTGTGAATGCTAGAATTTAGGCAACTTGCTTTCAGTCTTTTCTGAAGAAAAAAAACAAACCAAAAGAAGAAACCTTTAAAGAGGGAGTGGGAAAATCCCATCACCAAAATCCCCTTTTTACTATAGCTACATAGCGTGGAAAATGGAAGGGAAGATATATTAAACATTGACCATGGTCTCTCTCTTCACTTCTGTGCATCAAAAATAGAAATCAAATTAATTTTAACTTCTCAGTCTAGGGTTAACATAATTTTCTCTTTCTCCTTGTTTATTTATTTTAATATTGCCTTTTTTTGAAAATGCCTTTTAGTTTGGTTAATCTAATTTTTCTCTTCCATTCCTCTAATTTCTCAATTGTTAGTCTGTTAAAAATACTTCTAAGTTAATAGAGTGGATTGTTTATTTAACCATGGCAGACATTTATTTTTGATGCCAAAGGAATAAATTACCTTTCCTGAATGAAGTCACAGCATTTCTGCAAAGACTCTAGTCTCAGCAAATTAGGGTATTCTCTGAGGAAATATGAGATTCTTTTAAAGGTAACTCATAAACAAAAATATTAACATAAAATCAGGTAGAAAATTAATACAGAACTACTGTCTTACCCAGTGCCTCTAAGAGGACTGCAGTGTTGTGCTTTTAGCAGAGGTTTATCTTCTTGGAGCAGGATATAACTCCAAAGTTTAGTAAAATAATGTAAACTGCTAACAGAGGAATGTTGTCCATCCTCAAACTGTGCCTCAAGTTGTTGGAAATGAAGAGGAGAAAAGCTTGCAGGAAGATCTACCTGCTCTGCACTGGACCTTACTAAAGGACAAATGCATTTGGCTGTGTTATGACTTTGTGGTTTTGCTTTTTCAGATGATGTGAAAGCAGTGTAATTGGATTATCCTGTGTCCCCACAGATGGCTGAGGTGCTCTGTTGCTGAGACCTTTGGTGAGAACTGTTCCCTCTCTCTTTGAATGATGTTAATCCCCATTACTGTTGGTTTCTGTGACTGTGAGCCAGGAGCTGTGGCCCCAGTAGCAGCATCTTTGCTGTTTTGAGTTCTCAGCATTGCCCAGACAGTGGGGCAGGGGTGGAGAGCAGGGAGTATGGGTCACTGGAAGCACTGAGGAGGAGTATCCTGCTGGAAGTACCATGAGCCCCTTTTGCAGTGGTGGAAAGCTCCTGGAGAGAGTAAACTCTTCCTGGCATGGTGAGGTTCCGTTTCCATGTGTTCCTGTCTGGGGTTGCCAGCAGCAATAGGACATGGCTTTGTTGTGGATTCACTCAAACAAAAGGAAAATGTTCCCCTGCTTCCCCAGATTTGGCATCAGTAGTGTTTCTTGTGGCAGGAGTACTTCTTTTTTCCTTTCAAACTTAGATGCATATTTTGAAACATAGTTTACAATGCTATTTTTCCTGCTTTCTGGAGATTTTGCAGAATCAAAAAAATACATGTTGTGTTGGAGGTGGGCTGTAAGGCAGTGAACGGCAGTGATGAAACACATGGTTTTGTCTGTAGCTATTCATTTGCTATTTCACTTCACCATGTGTTTTCTTTATTCTACCCTACCATTCCTTGCCCAAATTACAGTGATAGATGGAATTGCTCAGAAAATGGGCAATAGAAAGTAGTACCTAGCTGCCCATGATTTGCCAGCAGTTCTTTTGGATTTGCACTCCTTGTCTATCTGTGCCAGACAGCTTTTTAGTAATTACATTGCTGACTCCCTGAGATGAACCACGTGGAATTACAAATGGACTAATCCTAAATTGTTTTTTGTTAGTCAGTATTTGTCAGTGTGAGAACTGTTGATACAAAGATGATCAGAAATTTGTTACTTTAAACTGAGATTTTTGGAAACCTTTTCCTCAGTGGATTAAATAGAGACTCTGAAACAAGCAGGCTTTCTTACATTTCAACAGGAAATTTGGGGTCTTATGTCTATTTGACATGCTATGTGTTTCTTAAAACCTCTGACTTGTTTAAACAGCTGTGTAATCATATATCTTTTAATTGTTTTGCATCAAAAATAATGATGATTTAAGCAGAAGCTCCAGATTCTTCATAATTGACCTGAATAATTGGCTTAAAAATGGAGGTGTAAAAAGTAGCTTCTAAAGCTGGGTATTAAACCAAAGGTAGAGGGGAGGACTGGGAAGGATCAAGAAAGGAGGAATGGGGTAGCCCAAGAGGTGATGGTGTAACATAGCATCTCACAGATCGAGGTCACCTATAGTGCTTGCATTTTGCGTGGACAATCCTGTATGATTTTGAAATAAGTCTCAGTATAGTCCAGACAGACTTGTGGAAGATTGCTGTCTGTCACAGTTTGCTTGGTCTTGGAAGAGAGCCTGAGACTAAATGAAGTATGTGTAGATGGAAATTTTTGAGTATGGACCTATTAACCCTATTACAGGGAAGCTGCCAATTAGCCCATTATAGCCTTTCTGAAAGGAAACCTTGCCTTTTAAGAATGCTAAGTTGCCTGTAAATCAACACTTGAAAAAGAAGCTATCCCACGGATCATATGGTGGGCTCTGACCTGGATTGCTTGGCTCAGGCATGTTTAGACTGGCATCATGCAAAAGCCTTTCTTATAAGTTCAAACTCACTGCACACTGGCACTAGAAATTTAGCTTAGATTTGCCTTTTTGAACATACATACAGAAGAGTGCTAATAGAAATTGTAAACACAGTATAAAATACATACAAATACATAGTGTAATATATATAAATTATTCACCAGTAAGTATATTTCTTTGGAAACTCTCCCAATTTTACTATACAGTACAGACTTTCTGTTAGCAATTGATCAGCCTTTCTTTTCTTTCCCTTCCCACCCCATCTGTGGTTATTCTCTTTCCTTTTTACAAGATGCACAATAGTTGAATTTACTATTAATTGCTTGTTCTTGAAGAGACAGACCAGTTCTTTATAATTTTTTTTTTCAAAATTCCGCAAAAGATTTAAATTGCTGCAATAGGAGTAATTCGGGAAGCAGTATAAACAGAGGAGTTTTGTATTTATTTTTTTTTAACTCCATGGTATCCACAGTGGCGGAGATTCCAGGACGCGGCGCCAGGAGCGGTCCCTGAGGGTGTCGCGCTCAGATTCCAAGGCGATGCTCCTGCAGTTCCTGGAGCGGCCGAGAGGTGGCAGCACCACCTGCGCTGTCCGTGCCGGGCCCGCGGTGGGCTGGGGGGTGGTGGAGACAAATGGGGCAAAACCTGGTAAAACGGAGACTGCTCGTGTGAACGCACAGGGCTTGGTTAGCATCAAAGAAACTTATTATTGGAGCTGTGCTGTGCTGCCTGCTCTGTGCTAATAGAGACACAGAAAGTCGTGCTAATGATTTTGAGTGTCCTATGCGGGCTGCATGCGTGAAGTTTCAGGGACTGAGCAAATGTCTGTTTGTGTAAACCCAAATATTCTGTTTCCCTTGCAGGGAGTGGCAGCTGATAACACAGGTCTCGGTCAGCTGCGTGAGGCCCTGACACACTGCATCTGTGAGCTGCTGCTCCTGTCAGCCAGGGCTGCAGCAGAATTGGCACAGTCATTTGCTGGCCGTCTGCTGTTCACTGAAGGTTTTGATTAATAACTTCCAAGAGATGAAAACTGAAAGAATTTGTAATGGTGGTTTGTCTTCAGTTATTCTCGTAATTATTTTTATGAGTGGGATGTGCTAAAGAAATATTCTGCATTTTGACCAGGACAGTTTGCTTTGGAGAGCAACCATTATAGAAGTTATTACTACTGCATGTCACTTTTATGATCACAGTGAAATCATCTGAAATACAGCTTATTTGTGTTGTACTGAGGTTTTCTTCTTTTTGAGGGTATATGTTTATTTTTTTTCTTTTTCCACATTGAGTTAAAGCCCGTGGTACTGCTTAAAAGCTGTACATGTTCACATGTTTTCCTTCTTTCTACTTCTGCCAAATGCTTTTCCATTCACTCTTTCTTGACATTGCCTTTGTGCTGTTCTTGGAGGAAGAGGACTTGACGTTATTCCTTTCAAGGGCTTCACCAACTGGTTTTCACCTTTCTGTTGGTAATCTGTGATAGGTGAAATACACCTCATTGATTGTGTAATTCCATTCTGTCAGGCTCCAGAGTTTGTTTGGGAGTTAAGCTTGCAAAGACAAGGCACATGCTGGAGCTGGTGGAGGTGTGTTTGCAGCCTGTATTGCTCTTTCATTGTGTTCCTAATATGAACAAATGTTAAAGGGGCTTATAAAATACCTCCTGTTTTCTCAGCCGCAAGAAAATGGTAATAGGCTTGGGCATTGAGAATCACAGGAAACTCCTTAGCAATGGGAAGCATGCTGCTTTCCCCGTGGATGAATGAGCTGTTCTTTGCAGTTCAAGTCCCAATCAACTTGGGGAGAGAGATGGGAGACCATGATGATGAATGAAGCTGAGTGTCCCAGATGACAGTGTTGTTCATTTATGAAGTACTCTTAAGTTATTTACTGATTTTCCCCCACCAAGGTTACACTGCTGTACGTAACACAGGTCAAATCTGTACAAGAAATACTATAGTCTAAGTTGTTTCTGGTAGTTTTTTTTCTGCCCTTTCATCTCCTCACGCTCTTCCTTCCTCCTCTTCTCCCCACCCCCTTCTGTTGGAGGTAGAGTTTAGATGATGACAAACCTCATCTATCTGACCAGTGCTGGATCTGCCTGTACAGCTCTGTGTTCCTGCAGTGCACTGTGTAGCAATGGTATGTCAGCTCTGAAACAAAGCTTATGATGTTTTTGAAGACTCTGTTAGTTTCTGCCAATGTTAACCTAAAAACAGCAACAGAAATTCACTACTCTGTGAAGTTATTTTATGGGTCTGGTGGTGCTTGCCAAGAGGACCGTAACCCAGGAATGGTGGCATCCTGCAGAGAAGAAATGAAAAAGGAGTGGGGTGGATATTCAAGTGATTAAAGAGCTGGGCTATTCCATGGCTTTGTCACTGCCACTATGGTCAAGCTTCCCATGGAACTGCTCTTTCATGCCACCAGTTAGCCAGGGGAACTGAGTAAGATACAAATGCAGCATGAATAATGGTGTTTTCCTTGTCACATCTATTTTCCTGGGACTCGTATCACCTTAATTCTGAAAGGGACTTTAAAAAACAACGAGCCAAAATATGAATATTATGAAGCATTATGATGTATGCCAGAAGGTTTTTTTTCTTGTTTGTATTTTGAATATGACTTTTTTTTTTTTTTTGAGTAATTATGACTCTCTGTGTTACTTCTGCATTATCCCACCTTCTGGGGGGAAAAAAAACCAACAACTCTGAGAAACATTGTAATCTTCTCCTTGAATATGTTATTTTTCCTGCCTCATATGGCAACCCCATAATATGTGAACACTATCAATCATGCACAGGCTTATCTACAGTCCTTTGTGGAGGTAGGGAATACTATAGAATGGCACCTAAAATACAGGGTCTTTGGGGTCTTCTGTGCCATCACATAGGATGGCTGGCCCTGGAGTTTCTGACTGCATGACCCATGTTCCATAAACCATCTTACTTCTCTGATATATAATAGAGGTAGAGGAATAAATCTGAAAACAAAACCAAAATAAAAAGAAACCCCAAATGTGCATCTTGAGTGTTGCAACAAAGCTCTGGATATTTGCAATTTGAATCAATAACACACAGACAAGATCATGTGCACAACAGCCTGTGCATATAACAAAGAGCTATTTTTCATGTGATCATGTTTTTATATGGAACTGTAACACCCTTCAGATACCCCTTTGCGATATTTTAATATTGTGCTTTCATAAGAGGATAAGACTTGACCAGTGTGCTATTAATCCTCTGTATTCAGAAGAAATTCAGTTAAGTGTTTCTAGACTTGTTCCAGCTATTTCTGTGCAGGGCAGCTGGATGCAGCATTCTCCCTTGTCTTTTTTTATCAATGCCTTTTTTTGTAGTTTCTGAGACAAAATTCTGTATTATTTTCTTTTTCTCTGAAAATTAGCACTGTATCATGGTAGCATAAATTCAGCTTCAAATATTTTGTTGCCTAGATTTATTTTGGACTCTCAGGTAAACTTTCTGCCATGGGAATTGAGCTGCTGCAGGCGGCATATCCTTGGCTTTTGGGGTGAATGGTAAAATGTGTATCAGCCATTCATTTGTTCCTACTTGTAGTTAAGAGGTTTTAGAGATGAGGTGGATGAGTGGGAGCTGTTCTGCGCTGCCAGCTTTCTGTAGCTGCCATAGGGTACTGGCTGACCTTTGGGAATCAGTCTAGGGTTGGTGTCTGTTGGACAATTGTTGCTGGTAGCAGGGCACAGTAAGCAATGACCTCATTGCATCGAGACCACTGCCATGTGCTGTGCTGAGAGAACATAATTGTATCATTTTTATTTCTAATTGTATTATACAATGTCCACTTCAGTGCCTCAAATGTCACGTGGCTGAATGGTTGCCATTTAGTGATCACTTTGCATCAAATTCTGTTGGCCTCAGGTATATTAAGCTCCTCTGCAACCTTTAGTGGATGTTTTGCTTTCTTTAATTTAGCTGGGTAAGATTCTGCTCCAAAACTCTTCCTGGAGCATTCCCCTTGTTGAACTTAGCGTTTATATCACTCAAATTTCTTGAGGCTTCGGTCTGAGGTAAATGAGATCATCACAATGTTGGATGGAACACTTTAAGGGGCTTGTAGAATCCAATTGTGCCGTTTATTTCATAGGTCAGGGTGCAGTGAAAGCTTAATCTGCAGAAGGAGATAATGTCCTTGGGATGAAAGCAGTGCTCTAAGGTTCTGGACATCAGTTTCATACTTGGTTTTACCACAGATGACTACTGTAAGCCAGAAGCCCTTCTGGACCTCAGCACCTGCAGAATGGGGATGGGGAGGACAAGATTTTCCAAAATGTAGCTAAGGGCAAAAATAGGAAGAGTGTCATTATTGAAATGTATTTGCTTATTGTCATTATTGAAATGTATTTACTTTTCTGCATAAAGTCTTCTTCACAGCTTTGGTAAAGAGCAGTGTCTTTGCAGTGCAGCTGAAGTAAGGGGCTGCTGACTGTCCTGATTCCCTTCAGACCTGACACCTGCTAGTCCCTGCATCTGGGACAGGGAGTAAAATGGCCTGGGTTTTGAGGGACAAACTATGTCAGAACAACTGTAATTCCTGCTTGTCCTTCCTGTTTCAGAATAACCCTGTTGTGGGGGTGTTTGGTGAGGTTGGAGATGTAGTAGTGATTTGTGCCAAGGTTGTGTGGTCCTGGCAATGCTTTGTGGCTGTAATCCTTGTGTTGCAAGTTTCAGGAGACTAGCAAAGGCTTGATCTTTGGTGAAAAAGAATCTCTGTATAAACTGTCCTTTCATGTGTGCTAATGAAACTCTTCTTTCCCAGAGGACCGTGCCATTTCTGAAATCCTGAATTACATGCACTTTGATAGGGAGGTGATGATTTGGTTATACTGCAGACTATTTAACCCTTTCTGAGGGGTGTCATGCCCAGTTTGAGGATTTTTTTGGGAAAAAAGTATATGTCTTGCTGCTGTCCTCATGTCCCCAAAACAAGGCTGAGGTTTTCTCTGCAGAGACACTGCCTATCTTTGCTGATGCTCTGGACACACTGACAGTCACCTCCCTCGGAGTAGGGCAGAGCCACAAGCATTTCCTTCTAAACCTCTCTTTCTCTGCTGAGCAGAAATTTATTTTATATATATAAAATGTTTATAATTTAATGGAAAAATCTATAATAATATGTATGTGATACCACTGAAACTCAATTTATAAATATATAAAGTCTATTTCTCATCCTGTACTGAGTGAATGTAATATTGAAATGGCCCTTTGTATTTCTTCCAAAAATACAACTCAGAAATAAAACTATCTCATTTTTAAGCTATAAAATATTATTCAGCTTCTTTGGACTCTTTGTCAGGGTCTAGAATCTGCATGGTACAATTAGATTTTTTTAAACATGTACTTTATTTTATTTTTAAATTGGAATCTTCTGTAACCTTGTGTCTTCACCAGCCTGATGTTAAAGTGAAACACAAAATATTCTGCAGTTTGCAGTAATACTCCGTAGTCTGCTGTAGAGAACAAGTGCACTATGGGATCCTAAATAAGAATTAACTGATATTTTTCATGTCTTCTGTCTGAATTTTTTGCAGGTTTACTGTGGGGGTGTTCATGCCCACACAGAATTAAACCCACAACCCTATGTATTCTGTAGAAAATTGAATACAAAATAGCCTTTAATTCATGCTTGCTTTTTCCTGGCAGAAGTAAATTGTAAGTATTTCAAGTTGGTATAACATTTGACTTAGTAGAAAAAGATTGGGCCAGTGGATACCTGTACAAATACTTTATTAGAAGTATTTTATTTGAAGTAAACTTCTGTATTTGTATGTGATCTAAGGTTTTTGGTAGGACGTTTTTTCAAATGTCCAGTGACATGGAGATGACGTTCATTCAATATATAATATTTACATATTGAACGAACATGTTGAATGGCTCAAGAAGTAACATGTCTTGTTCTTCAGAATATTCAAATTAAGTTTGTTACCAGTGTGGGAAAGCTCTCATACCTATAAAAATACTTAAGACAATGCTTGAAGTTGTAGGTAAAGGACGTAATTATATTCTGTCGGGTTGTAAATGCTATGAAAAGACATTACAGAAACATATACAATTATTTAATGTCTGTTTAATGTAGAAAGGGAGAAGCTTTTATGAGAATGATTTTAGAGCAGCTGCCTTGCTTTTCTGAGTGAGAAGAGAGGAAACCTCTGGAGGCAGGAATGGGTATGGATTTTGGGGGTTTGGGTTTTGTGTAAAAGCTGCTGCTGACCACGTAATATATTTTATATGTTTAGCTAGACTAAGCTTGGAAGTGTTTGGTGAGGGCAGAACTTCAATGTAGGGATAGCTTTGAGGTGATGGGGATAAACAGGCCTCTCCTTGAATACAAATGATGTGACTAGCTTCAGTGGAAGAAAAACACATTATTTTTACAATAAAGCATTAATAGCATACATACATGCTATTAGCATTGGCTTAGGGATGCTGATATTGGCAGGGGGAGAGGAAAATTGCTTTGACATCTTAGTGGCCATGTTTGAAAGGACCTCTTTTTTATCTCCATCTGAAAAGGCTTTGCCAGGATAATGCCCTTTGTTTTTGCTTGCAGTGATGTCAGTAAGTATTTTCCTTTGTATCAGGGGAGTGTGTTCAATATTTAGGTTGCCTCCTTTTTGTTCATCTGTGCTGTGGTCATGCTGGCTGGCCACAGTACTGTACCCTCCCTCCTTTTGTTCCCTGACCTGCATGCTGACACAGAAGTGGCTCTTTGAGGCAGAGGACAGAGCAGTGCAGCCCTTGCCTCTTTCCAGGAGAGCAGCTTCTCTCTGTCTGGGGATGTCCTTCATCCCTTGTCCAGCATACTGCAGTGACAAGGGGGAGAGCCTTGAGGGCCACGTGCCTTCCTCTGAATCAAGTCTCGGACATGCTTAAGAGGTATTGACTTGCCAGCACTAGAAATCCTTGTGTGTTTTGGGGAAAAGCAAGGGACAGGTTGCCAGCACAAGTTCTTTTTTTTTCCCATAAGCTAGCTAATCTGTCCTTTTGTCAGTGCTGCCATGAGAGATTGCCTTGACCAGTGGAGTGCTGTGTGTCCCTGTGGCAGTAAATGGCTATAAGGAAGCTGGGAGGGTGGAACTGCCTGTTTGCTTTCATCTGATTGTGGAGCTGTGCATCCTCCTCTGTGCTCCTGGCCACCTGGAAGTCCCGTTGAGGCAGTGCAGACTCCTCCTCTGGTCCACAGCCCCTGTAACGTTGTGCATGAGTCCCAAGTGCAAAGGCTTTAATAGCTTTGCGGTAACGGGAGGTACAAATGCTGTGTCTGGTGCATTGCAGAATCCCTGACAGCAATACCCGGGCTGGGAATTGTAATTGAGGTCCTGTAGTGGTAGTAAGTTTCTGGATCGTGTCATGCAGGGGTAATAGACTGATTCTGCAGCCCAAAGGGAGCAAACTCTGGAGGAAGGGGTTCCAGATGGCTGAGCATGGTTCATTTGGCTCAGTTTGTTGGAATTGCAGTGAGCAAATGACTCAACTCTACTTTAATAAAGCTTTGTGGATACCAGAACAAAGGAGTTGAGGAGACTGTAAGGTATGACAAGACAATTGAGCCAGGCTGCTTAGCAGCTTATAGACCCCAAGAGAATTGCTTATTTTGTTGTGTATGAAGGTATATCATGTACAAATGTATCAGGTGGTTATGCTTTAAATAAGAAGGTTCATTTATATATATAAAAATATATATAATATGTTTTATCTAGATGTATAAAAGATAAAATACTTATATATATATATATATATATATATATATATATATATATATATATATATACTTTTTCTGGTGGGAAGCTATTTTAAAATTTGCAGTTGCAATAATCTCTATATATGTATTCAGATTTCAGATAATGACTCCATCCCTCAGGTTGAGTGACCGATCTTCATTTTCTCTTTGAAAATGGAGATCAGCAAGGCAATTTAAAATGTGTTGCTTTCTTGCAGGTCCTGATTCTGCTGTCCTTATGTGGAACAGTATTTACCTGAATGAATAGTACCATTGTACTAATTTGCAGGAATAATTGCTCTTTGGTTTAGTAAGGGTGACAAAGTTGAGCTTTAATTTGCAACAGCTAAGACATGTGCTAGTGATTTTCTCTTTGCTGCATATAAACAAAGAGTCAGCACAGAAGTATACATTTTAAGGTTTTTCCATGTTGGTATTTTCTGTTTGGTTCTGAGGTATTAAAGGACAAATCTTAAGACAGCATTTTTTCATTGTATGAGAATGCTTGTCGAGATTTGTTAAAACAGGGATATATTTCTTCCTTCTCCTTTAAAGAAGGAAAACGTCGATGTCCAAAAAGTTCTGACACTTAAAACTGCTTCTCCTCTTGGGAAAAAGAAATGGGAAGAACCAAACACAGATTTAAAAGAAAAAATGTTGATAGAAGCTTAGAATGATACTTGCTTTTGAAGAAATGGTGAAGTCAAGGCTCTTCATGGAGATTTTGCAGTAACTATACTTGTGATATAATCCTTTATCACACCTATTGGCTATAGCTGGCCAATTTATTCAGGTCAGTGGAAACCAAATCACTCCTCTCCATTTTTTTCTGACAATATTAAATAATATTGTAACTACAAAAAACCCCTCTAAACAACATCCCCCCCAAAGAAAAACCCCGAATCAAAAACCCAAAGCAAAAAAAATGAATTCTTTCACAACAGCTTCACTTTCCTCTGCCAGCTGACACAATTTTTTTCCATCGCCTCTAAGAAGAAACTTCTGCCTCTGAAGAAGTAATGAGATAGAAAAATGCAGGGGCTTATTTACCTTGGGTAAAACCAGAATAAATTCAAGAAACAGGGTCACTCAGGCTGCAAGAATTCCTATTAACATTTGAATAAATGACAAAGAAAATGAGGTGTCGAGCGTTTTAGTCTCATGATGAGTGATGGAGACTTTTCTTTTTTTAGTAGATCAGAAATCCTTATTCTCACCTCCTGGTTTTTGTATTTCTGTTGATGAGAGAGTAGGGGCTAGTGGGAGAACAACATGTTGAAGTTTGGGGCTCTTGGTGTTGGATGCTTAGGACAGAGGTACCTAATGATATGTAACTGGAGATGTTGAGTTCCATTTAAAAATACCTGATCTTCTTTGGTTTTGTTTGGGTTTTTCTTGTTTGTTTGGCTTTTGGGGGATGGGAGGGGACTTCTGTAATTTTTCTTTTGTCATTTCAGTGAAACACAGTTCTGGGTAAAAATCCTCTCTGTTTGTGTGGCACAGTCTAATTCTAGTCAGGCTCAGTGAAAGCCATTCATGAAAGAAAGGACCTGACATGTGGAAATCTTGTGCTACCACAATAAAAAAGTCCTCCTTTCCTCCAAAAATTCTGCATACTTATTTTCTAGAATAAGTCAACTTCAAATAGGTTTTTCGTTGTGAAAGAAAAAATGAAAAATACAGAAGTAACAGTGTCCCTTGTTCTACTGTACCATCTGTTAAATATCACCCCTTTGTTTTTTTAAGGAGATGTCTAAAGTAGTGCTACAGCAAGGTGTATGTAGGCATGTTTCTGAAAAAATGCTTTATTTGCCATTCTGTTTGCCATATCAGCTGTCCTTTATCACTGAGTTTCCTCCAGTCTCTTCCTGGAACTTTAGCAAGCTGGACAACAAACTTTTTTGGTTTGTATTTGTTTAATTTTATATATATATATATATTCATTTTTTTCCCCAAGTTAGTTAATTTTGCAAGTGTTAGAACATTTGGAGAGACTGGAATACAATGCCATACTTATGATGTCACTGTAATCTGGTTACCTATGAGAAAATGCAGTGCTTCTGGGTGGGGTTAGGTCCTCTGGGGTCACAGCAGTTGGGGTAGTGGCAGTGGCACACAGAGGTGACAGCTCGAGTTCCCTGTGTGCCTTGCTCTGTGAATACAGACAAATGTGACAATGCTCACGCTGGACCTGCATCCCCCATTCCAGTCTTGAGGTCACCTGTTGTTAGCACTGGGAAAAGGTGCCGTTTAGAGCTTGTGCTTTGGGTTCCTCAAGGACTGAGCTTTCTCCCTAGACTTTCTGGGAGCTCTCCTGAGGAAAGAAACATGAAGCAGCTCACAGCATTCCAAATACCCTGCCAGGAACCATTTGGGTTCCTGCTTGCTTGCAGGAAGGCACCTGCTGGACTCTTGCTTGAATGGGCCAGGCAATTTTAGGTGTTTTCCTAAACATTCCCACCATATTATCTAAATATCTCTTAATTCTTAATGCACATGGAAGGCTCTGACACAACATATGCATGTCAAAACTTAGACCGGAGAGTATGCTCACTTGGATTATCTTTTCCAATTGCAGAGAAAATGTAATTTTAATTCTTAATTCAGACAAGTTATTATTTCACAACCTTTAAACAGAACTCTTTCAGAGCCACTTATTAAGTGTATTATCTTAGTGGGCTTTCATAAGGGAGGAACTTAAGCAACAATTCCATAACGTAATATAATTTCAATTTCAGATTTTTCCTCAAGAGACTTTCAGTTGTACTGCACTGACTTGGTTGTGGGCAGCCTTTTGCCTGTGAGAATTCAGGACAAATGCATGGAGAGCACTGAGGGATGGTGAGCACTAAGGCTGCAAAAACAAAGCACAATCCTCCAGCTATGAAAGTATTAAATAAATCCCTGTGGCATTTTTTTGCAAGTGGACTTCCTTGTGTATTAAACCAGTTTGTGGGAGTAGAGGTACGTTTTCTGCTCCATGTTTGCTCCCTTCCTTCTGCTAAGACAGTGGTGTACCTGCCGTGATGGGAACATTTATTCAGCTGGACTGAAACCATCAATTCATTTTTGCAGAGGTCACCAAAAATCCATCAGGTGGTAATGACACTCAGTCACTACTGATGTGGGCTGGATGCGAGCCAGTGATCTAGAGGGGAAAGGCAGTCTAACCCATTACCAATTCCCTGGAGCCATTGAGTCCCCCACTTTTTGCTCATCTTTCTGCTTCTACAGTTCTCATAGGTTAATCTTTCTTTTTCTATGTCTAATGCAATAATCTTTCTTCTCTTACATATCTGCTTTTGACTTTCACGGCAGTATGGCTGATAAACATCCTCAGCATTTTTCCTTCTGATGCAGAAGATATTAGTCAGTAGTGCAATGGTCAATAAGGGTTATTAAAAAAAGAAGGAAAAAAAAACCAACCCAAAAAAGGGCTAGAGAGAGAATGGAAAAAAGCCACTAGACAAAAGGAAGTCTTTATTATAGACTTGCACTGTAGGAATAACTACTGAATGTTTTAAAATTTGTACCTTTTAATCAGAATATGGCTATGAAGGCTTATTGTCTATATACTGCACCTGTGGTAGAGTGTCCTGTAATTCAGGGCAAAATTAGGAAGGAGGAACAACCACTTCAGCTACTAGAGGTGATTACACTGGGAATTTGTACTTTTTATGCTCTGGTGTCCTTGGTAGTGATTGGGAGATGTCTGGAGTAATTTGAGAACAGTCCCACTGTCCTAGACAGCAGTGTTTCAATATCTCAGCCTGCTGGGGCTCAGGTGCAGCGTTGTTCTTCTGATGTTTAGGTTGGTTTGAAAACCTGTGTGTCAGTGGGCCAAGTGGTGAAGATCCAGATTCAGAATGGGATACTGATGAAGATTTGCCTGGACCATATTTATTTTGAGAGAATGAAATCCATTAATTATTCTTGACTTTTTATAATTGCTCCTTCTTACTGCTATATTGTATAAATCCATCCAAATGAGTATTTCCAATAATAAGTTCAAAATGAGCTATCAGCTATTAAATTGTGTAAGTACATATTTATTCTGGAAAAGGACTTGCAGACATTCTGAGAATACTGCTGGAGTGTACCTAGTTAGGGAGAGAAAATATCCTGTGACAAATTAATAACTTGCAGGAGTTGTTGTGAATGCTTTGGGAGGAGGATATGTGCTGAGGTGATTTTCCCTAACAAACCAGAGTCTATTTTTATGCACTTTTATCAACCTAAAAAAAGCTTTGTTACTTGAATTAAGTCTTGTTGCATCACCTCAGATTAAAATGGATCTTTTGCCCTTAATTGTGCAATATTCTGATGAACTGGGAGTTATAATAGGAACATCTCTTGTATCCTGTGCTGTTTTCCTCCCCTCCTCCCCTTGCAAATTAAAGAACCTGAGGCCTACTGTTTCCATTTAGCAGAAATTGTTTTAAATTAGCCTGAAGGTGTGGTTACTCCTGTAATCCAGTGCTTGTAAACATCTGATCCTGCCAATAGAACTGCATAAGGTATTTTAAGCTGATACAAAGTGGACCTATGCCAAGAATTTTTTTTGTAGGAATAATTAAGTCTATTTTTCAATGTCATGGTTTGCTCTATTCAGCCTCAGTTATAAAATAGTCCTGAAAACAATCCCGAACCTTCTGTGGCAAGATAAGTTGAAAGTGTTGAAAATTACGCTACAGCAAACACATCAAGCCTCTTTTCCCTGTTACTGGAAATTTCCTTTAATTTACATATACGAAATCTGAAATTACTGGAAATTAATTGGTGCAAGGCTAATATTGCCACCACTTCCCTTTTGCATTTTATTACACCTTGTATCTTTTCAGGAACAGTTTGCACTTATCAGTGGAGCTTTAAATACTGCCCTAGTGAATAAACATTTCATTTCAGTAAACAATCCCCAGAAATAGATTTTTTTACCGCAAGTAGTTTGTTTTTAATAACACATGCACCCTCTTGGAGTTACATTCCTAAAGGAACTGTAAAATGAATTTCTATCAGAGCATCTGACTTCCCTTCTTTGTCAACCTCCTCACAGATGTGTTGGTTCCCTGTAGTTACAGGTCAGGTTCTGTTTATTAAAAACTAAATAAAAACAAACCAAAAGAAAGAAAAAACAAAAAACCCAGTGGAGTGGGGAGATAGAAAAGAAGTGCACATATACTGAGATAAGTATTTAGATCCAAAATCAAAAACTTTGGGTCCAAAGCAATTTTTTTCAAGTTAAAAGGACTGATTCTTAGAATACCAAATTCAAATTCTTGAGTGTGGTATGAAGATTGCTATTAGGAAGTCAGCTTTATGATTTTTTGTGGTCCCTGTTTTAGTCAGAGTTTTCACTGTTGTTTTGAGGTTGCCAGCATTTTACAAAGTAAATCTAATTTCTGAGGAGCTGATTTTGAGGTTTTTGAATCTCTTTTAAAGTAGTGTAAGCAAAGCAAGATTTGCTTGTGCAAAGCACTGTAGAAGCAATGACCAAATATTCAAATCAGGTTCTGCAGCAGAAAGCTCTCCTACAACTTGTACTTTTTACATATGGTGTTTGGAAAACACCTTGGTCTGTCATCAATTTCCAGGAAAAAAAATCAACTGTGAGATTTTTGTGGACCAGAGAAAAAAAAATCAATCCCTTGTGGATTCATAGTGCTTGTATATGAGGATTAGGCTAATGCAGATTCACAGGCAAAAATCAATATAGATTTCAGAAATCCCTTCTGCTAACGATGGAACTGATCATGCAGTTCACAGGCTTAATTATGTATCTTCTTTATGAGACAACAGTAATATCTCTCCACGTGGGCATACAAGTTGAATTTAACCTTCACCTACACTAATATTTTTCTTAGTGGAAAAGTATAAGCAAAGTGCTAAATATTACTTGCTTGATCAAAGAGTAATAAAAAAATGATAGACCATTGTATAATTTGTTCAGAATAACCATACTCTAAGGAATAGATTAACTTCTCCCATCTGTCCAGCAAAACATCAAATATAGAGACTATTTACAAAGTAATATTGTCTACAGAAGTTGCAGCATTAGGCAGAGGTTTATGATAATTAATGTAGCTATCACACAGATTTTATGATTTTATGGAGTAATACTGCAGAGACCTTGTAATCTGAGGGTAACAACATTTCTCAAGGGGAATAAAGGACCCATTCCTTTTAAAGGGATGCATGTTTCATGTGAAATCTCCCAGCTTGTTCTGAGAGCTATTGAAGAGCTGAAACACAGTGAAACTACTCGCGATTTTTTTTTTTTTTTTTGCCTAGGGATTGCAGAACAGTGTTCCAGGATGGAGTTGTGTGAAGGCATGGAGGATGCAGGGATGGTTCACAGCCCAGGAAAATTTACATTCACCATAAGCACCTTGGTGGCTGTAACAGGAGGGGCAGGTCCTGGGATTTCTTGCACCGCCTGCCATGCTACATTTTGAGACATGCCAGCCTTGCTGGTGTTAGGCAGAATGCTTTCCCCAAAAAGGGTTTGCCTTCCTTCTCTCCTTTTCTCAGAGTCATCTATCCTGGCTTTCACTGCACTGTTAAATATCAAATAACATATTAAGCCACATCTTCTGCCTTCTGACCCCTTTGATCTGCCTCACTTCTCTCTGCCATCCACCCATCACAGGTACAATTACTTCAGTTGGTTCTGCAGTGCTATGGGATTCAGCATTAAGGTGAAACTCTTCCTGTGGTCTTGAACAAGGAGGATATATTTGAAACCACTGTGTCTTGTGATGTTTACAGAATAAGCTGAGAGTTTATGTTACCATCCTTTGTGCTTTGATGTATGTGGAAAGCATAGAAATAATTTTATTTGGTGCTCCCTAAGGTACAAGTAAAGTTCCCAACAAGCATACATAAAGGAAAAATATTTGCCATCTATTAATTACATTTTTGGGTATATTTTGGATTTAAAAAAGTGAAAACAAATTAACTTGGGTTAATATGATGTGTTGCTGAGCTTGAGATGCATCCATTGTTTGTTGCTTCTAGAATAATGCAGCATATGGTGGTTATTGC